>NC_056725.1:356549088-356774088 GCF_019279795.1 Protopterus annectens
CTTTCGATACCAAAAGAGAATGCTTCTGGTAAATCTAAAGTTTTAGGGAGCCATGTTGTTAAAAAAGAAGTAATATTGTTACCTTCAATATTTTCTGGCAGTCCAAAAATCCTAATGTTATTGCGCCTAGATCTATTTTCCAGGTCATCCAGCTTTGTTTGTAAATGTGTATTTTGTTTCAGCAGAAACTCAATGTTGACTTCCTGTTCTTGTATTTTATTTTCCATGTCATTCACAGCTTCTTCTATGCCTGTCATCTGGATCTTCTGTTTTTGCAGGTCCATATGTAACAAGTCTATTTGTTTTGTAGTTTTTTCTATGAAAGTGTCTATTTTAGTATCCATTTTATCCATCTTAGCAGTAAGTTGCTGGACTATAATTATCAGAGACTGAAGTTCTTTCTTGATGCTGGAGTCTTGAGAATTTGTCTTACTGGAACTCATTACAGACTGATAAACTGACAGGAAAATTTCCAAAGTAATTTCTGACAGGAATATTATTAAGATTTCCTTTCTTTTTTAGATATAGTTAAAGAACTATATAAAACAAACATATTTAGAAAGAAAATTACTTCAAGAATTAATTTTTTAAGTAATTAATTCCTGTCAATGTAATGAAATTGGTGGAGCTGAAGAAATCTGCTGCTATCCTGTGTTCATCCTTGGCCACGCCCCCCCCCCCCACTATCACATTTTGAAGGTACAATAAGTTTAATTTATTGTATGGGTTACTGTTTTACATGACTAAACAAAACACAGGAATTCAGTGCTTGGAGCGCGAACACCAACAAAAGAAACAAATAAAGCACTGTAGAGGTGCAGGAAAACGCCTTCCATGAACAAATCACCAACTTTATTATAAAATAAAAACAGAAGAGCATAAAAAGCATTAACTGCGATAATCGCGTTTTTCATGTCTAAAACTGGGATATAGTAATATAGTAATATATAGTATAATAAAGTTGGTGATTTGTTTGTGGAATTCATTGCGCTGCTGGATTCTTACTTTACCTCTACAGTGCTTTATTTGTTTTGTTTGTTTTACATGACTATTGCACTGAAATTTCTAAAGCAATTGCTGCTTCCTTTTTACAGTAATATTCAGGTTTGGTTTAACAGGGTTAAGTTTGGTTTGAATGTGCCTCTTAAAAATAGTTTTGCATGTTACTGACCTGCAATATGATTGGATATGGTTCTATTACAGAAGAAGAAGAAAAAAGAGACCTTTGTTTTCTACATCCAACACTATATTCAGCAAATATTTCATTCTAGCATTGAAGGTGTGCTGCGGTAGCGCTGTCACCTCACAGTAAGACGCTGTCCGGTTCGATTCTCAGCTAGAGCGTCTTCTGCGTGGAGACATGCGTGAATGGGCGTACCTTCGTTGAAGGTTGTGCGTCAGGCCTGGCAAGCCGGTATGTAAAAATCAACTGCCAATCATTAGCGGACCGGAGTTCCGCTGTGGCGACCCCTAACCCGGAAAAGCCGAAAGACGCAAACAATTAAAGGTGTGAACATACTTTCTGCTAATCCATTCCTAGTAAGTTGCCCTTTTTCACTAATGGAACGGATAATTCAGTTTTGTTTAATGAAACAATGAAACTCTTCAGACTTTAATTGAGTGTTGTTATCTGTAACAGCATGTAGGTTCTGGTAAACCACAAAGTAATTGATCTTCTCTGGCTACTAACTGTAGACTGTAAAGCATACCTCACAACTGCTAATGATTTATGCATGGAGCTGTGACTTTGGCCCGCATATTTTCCCTTACTCCACCAAAATTTACTGATGTACCTCAAAGTAAGGCCTGTTTATGACCTGAGGAACAAATAAAAAGTATGAGACAAATATTTGGACATTCTGTGAAAATTGGGACAATTGATAGGTATTTATTTATGGGTACATACCTTATTAAATAACTAAACTAAGCCTATTTAGAGATTCTTGATCACTTACTATGTAGAGTCTAGTGCATAAAGCCTTTCTATTCTGAGAAATAAGGTGTTCCTCTTTCTTTTATGAATTTAAAGGCCAGTGTCATGATTTTTAATGCTCAGAGGTTGAAAGGTATGCTGTGAACTTATAGGAAACGCATGCAATACTATTTTGAATACACCCCCCCCCCACACAGTCATGAGCACTCTATTTATATGAATGCACCTGCAAAGTCAGTGGGCAGACTTTTTCCATTGTCCTCCCAGAAATTCAGATATCCAGGCATGTTTTATCCTATCTGAAATAGCACACAGTCTTTACAGCTCACTCAATGTATTCATCTAACTTTGGCCACCAAATAAACTTTCATGGCAATGTTTTCATTTATAGAATACTGATTGACCAACACGAGTTCCTGCAGTAATGCTCCCCTCAGTTTCCACTGAAAAATTAAAACTGTTCCCCCAAAGGGCTCCTTGGATAATTCACATTTTATCTTATGCACAGTTAAACGTTATTCCACTCTGTGTGGCCAGCCTTCTACTACAATGATTAATAGTCAAAAATGCTCTTTGTCCCTCTGAGTCATTTATATTATTATCTTGCCTTTCTCTGGGATTTCTTCAAAAAGAATACTTATACATTCTGTCACTCTATCAATTATTTTATCAGCATTTTCAGGTAATGGAATTCAAGACACCATCAGTATTTATATCTCCTCTTGGATGTTCTATATATAATTAGACCTATAGAATTGGTGTAAGACTCATTGCCATAAATCCTAATAATTAAAAAAGTGCAATTCAAACAGCAAATCAGCAGATTGTACATGCATTGGTGCATAGAGGGCTAAAGCCCGGACTACAGTCCAGGCTGGGGAGTAGTATGGTTCCTGGCCAACTGGCACTACTGCTTGGCTTGTTCTGTTATAATGACAGGGCCTTGGAGTGAACTGAGGCCTGTCATGACATAAGGAGCCAGTGGTCTGAATATGTGGACACTCAGTGTTCTCACTGCAGCAATGGTGATCAGTGAGAGCACAAACCACCACCAAAACTGCCTGGAGGATTCTGGCCCCCTCAGACAGGATAGTTTATGACTCAGGGAAGGATTAATGATTGGCAGGCATGGGGGCAAAAACTATGCAAAAATGAAAAACAGCAAAATCTGAACTTCACAGTTACTTGAGAAAAGTGTTTGCTTTTGCAACGGGACTTTGTCTGCCTCTGCTCACATGCCTACTGTCTATGTGTACTAAATTCAAGGTTTTAAAACCTCCCAGTATGGGACTATTCTGAGATACCACAACCTTTAAGTTATTATACATTTCCTCACATTTGTTACTCATGCTTTGCTGCTTTGAGGATCACAGTTTCAGTCTTTAGAATTATATCAGGTATCTATATTTGGTTTGGTCATCACAAACTCATAAAATTACGGCTCCTCTCTGGATATGTGTTGCTGTCACAGTGGGCAGAACCTTACGCTCACCAAATGTTCTTAACAGCAACTTATGCACTATTAATAACTTAAATCTACTACTCCATAAGTATCGATATAATTTCTTTGCTCCAATATCAAAGCTAGATTTTCTTGTTCAATTTGTGAACATGTTTTTCTCTGCTGGAGAAGAAGTTCTAGAAAGCACAGACAATCTGTGTCACAGACCGAGCTTGTAATGCAGTAACACTTTTACCACACATTAGATACTTCTTCACTTTATTTAGCAGCATCCTATTCCTGACAATGCCACTGCCATGCAATCTGCTCCCTCAGCAGTCTGAAATAAAGATGCCAGTAAAGTAGTCTGGTTAGGCCAACCTTCCCATCGCAGTTTATTAAACTTACAAAGGCTTGCAGTACTGTCCGCAAGTGCTGGGTAATCCTTTAACCTTCTTAGGCAAAGGACAAATTCCTTTTTTTATCCACACACACCCCAGATATTGAGTTTGTGACTTGCCAACCTCTCAGGCTCACATTAAGATTTTATCATCTCAAGCCACATTTTTATGGCCTCTACAGTACATTCTCTAAGTTATGGAGATGTTCAGTTGTGTCTTCTTAGTGACATGTCTTCTAGCCTTGCCACCTCATGTCAATCTTTTAGCAGGTTTGCCCATATTGTTTTGAAAAATGGAAGGTGCAGAACTTATTCTAAACAGTAGTTTGTTATATTATCTTTCTTAGAATTATCATCAGGCAATACTTGATAATAAGGTTGTACTAAATCAGTGTTTGAGAACACAATTTATTTCTGATTCATTTGTTTAAACAGATTGGATGGCACAGTGGTGCAGCAGTAGCATTGTCACCTCACAGCAAGAGATTCTCTGATTTGATTCTCGGCTGGAGTGCCTTCTGTGTGGAGTCTGCATGTCCTCCCTGCATTTGTGTGGGGTTTCTCTGGGTACTCCGGTTTCCTCCCACATTACAAAGACATGCATCTGGAGCATTTTTCCTAGGGCCTCCACTGAAAACTGGCTTCATTCCAAGTCGGAATTTCCCATTAAACAAATGTTAAATTAGCTAAATAAATAAACCCATCGGGACAATTGCCTTTTTTGGGGGCAACCAGGGAACACTGTCTAGTTAAGTGACTTGCTCAAAGTCACACAGTAGGTAAATAGAGACTGAAAGATTCCAAACCAGGGTGACATGATGATGCTCATTAGCAGCTCATTGTCTTAATCCTCTCTGCTAAACCACTAGAGAAGTCTAGCAAATTCTGCCACTCAGCATAGTGATCTCTTCGGTGTGTGGGTAGAACAAAAGGGTTCCAGTGGGTTGCACGGTATGTGTCTGAGTGTTTTGAGATGAAATATATTAATGTTGCCACTTGATCAAAATCAGACATCTGAGGTGGAGGTGTACACAGTCAACAAAGTGGATGTAATTTGTGACTGCTTCCACTATAACTCATTGAGTTTCATTTTCACAGTGTTACACCCAGATAAAACCAACCAGTCTTAACCTTGCTGGATAAAAAAAAATGTTTCTGCAGGAGGCAAGCTTCTCTGCATCCTGAAGTCTTGGTGGGCATGTGCTTGTTTGTGTGGGTTTACTTCACATGGTCGAACGACCATAAAACCAAAACTGATTTAGCCAAGATGACAATACCGAAACTAAAAATATCAAACACCATACTTTTTCCAAGGGCAAGTAAAGACTTGCCCACCATGGGGAAATATGCCCTTTTCCCCCACTGTAGTGCGATCCCAGAGTTTGTATATATAGTTGGGTGGTGTGAGGGGAGCAGCCCCTGACCCTGGAGGGGAGTGTGGGGCACAACCCTCCACATAGGTGGGTTTCAAATAGTTTAGTTTGTTGTACTGTAGTTTTGGGCAAGTGTTTACTTGCCCTGGGAAAAAGTTTGGTGTTTGGCATTTTTAGTTTCGGTATTTTTGTCTCGGCTAAATCAGTTTTGGTTTTATGGTCTTTTGACCATGTGAAGTGTATATGTGTGTGTGTGTGTGTGTGTGTGTGTGTGTGTGTGTGTGTGTGTGTGTGTGTGTGTGTGTGTGTGTGTGTGTGTGTGTGTGTGTGTGTGTGTGTGTGTGTGTGTGTGTGTGTGTGTGTGTGTGTGTGTGTGTGTGTGTGTGTGTGTGTGTGTGTGTGTGTGTGTGTGTGTGTGTGTGTTGGGTGGGTGATTGTGCAGATATGTTAGCTGTGTAGTCCAGATTTGGATAAACATTTAATAGTAATACCAGGGAATGGTCATATAATCTATTGAAAGGTTGGTGCATGGTGATGTGATTTGTATGAAAATGGAAAATACTATGCTCCTATGAAACATGGATGAATATACGTTATTCTGTACTTAAGGATCAATCTGATATTGACTTACTAACAAGAATTGATGTGATTTTTTTATAGATTTATAGATTCATAGCTTCATAGACATTCCAAGGCCACTGAGTCTTATGACCATTCACACCTTGCCAGTACCTCCTCAGGCCATATCTCCTTTTTCCAGAAGGGTCATACCAGTCAATCCTGGAGTAAATTTAAGCATGCCCACCCTATCATCTAGTTTATGTTTAAAGGAAAATAGTGAGTCACGCTGCTTAACATGTAGGGGAAATTTATTTCAGAGCATTGGGAGGTGCTGGATAATAAATTAGTCCCTCCACCATGTTTTATTTATCTGTTGGTAAATATTTAGTTCTCTGGTTCTAGTATTGTTGGAGAAACCAGACTTGCAAAGAAACAGGAAGTCCAAGCTATTTGGGTCTCTAATGGTGTGGTAAGCATACTGAATAAAGGAACAGAACTTCCAGCCTAGTTGGTAGCTTAGGTACTTTAGGCCTGTGATATTTTTGGACAGGAACCTTTGGGGTCTTATTAGCTGTTTGATATATTTAAAGATACACATCCCAAAGGGGGCATTGTACTTGATAATTAGCCTTATCGATGCTGAATAAAAACAAGCAATTACCTCCTTAGACCTTTATTTTATATATATATATATATATATATATATATATATATATATATATATATATATATATTCCTTTGGCAATTAACTGGGCTGACAACAATTGTGACGTGATAGTAAAAAAAAAGGGACCTATCAACCCAAATACTTAGATCCCTGACTAAGTTTTTGTTTTATAATGGCATGTTGTCTATTTAATATGATAAAGGGAGGGGTCGTCTACCAGACTTGGTGATATTACACTGTTTAGCAGTTAGTTTAAGCCTATTTTTAGTACAAGAGTTTAGTAGGGGGAGATCATTCAGGTTAATTTGAGTAGTAGGGTGACTCAACAACAATTCCCAAGTTTTAGTCATCTGCAGGCTTTGTTAGCCACAGGTCTTGACTCTCTGATTAGGGATCTAAGAAGTAAATACCAGAAAGGAGAGGTTTCAGCACTGAGCGTTGAGGAACTCTTGTGATTACATCCATACTTTGGAGGGGACTTTAATTTCTAGGGAGGTAGAGAGAGTAATGTGTTTAAGTGGGATGTTTGTAAGTAGGTGGAGTAATGAGGAAGAGCTCATATTGAGTAATAAGGTTGGCTGGGTGGAGAAAGGGAAGAATAAAGGTAGGTGTGCTGGTGGTGGGTGGAAATTGGGGGCAGGGTAGGGGAGCGGAGTGAGCCCGCAGGGCGAATGGAGTGGGTTACAGCAAAGAAGATGGAGCCAGCAGCAGAAAGCAATCTGTGAAGCAGAGAGCAGTGCTCAAGGAAAGGGTCACGGGATGGGCACTGGGTCACAATGTATCTAAGGTAGAGAGAAGCAGAGAAATACACAGGGGTTTGGAGCTTAACAGGATAGTGGAGGTTGTTAGGCAAAAAGCTGTACTTACTAGGAGAGAGGAGAAATTGTAGTGAGTAAAAGCTGCCACCTAGTGGCCAAACAGTGTAGTTCTGAGGTGAAGGCACAAGCACTCCGGGAGGTGGGCTGGAGCTTAAAGAGCTTGGAGGGAGATGGTAGGCTGCTAGCAGGTGCACGCTGAGTCAAATAACAACCATAAGGGATTAAAGTGATTTACACATATAGGGTACATGCAAGCTAGTTGTAGTTCTTGAGGGGTGGCAGAATAGTTGCATGAGGCACTAATGGGTCCCCTAGGTAGTTCTTTCAAGATTCTTAGGTGGATCTTTCAGGGCAGGATGCTAGGGTACTATATAGAACAGAGTGAGATGCCTGAGGTGGTTGAGACATAGCTACTGAGAGCTGTAGAAGGAACAATAAGTAGTTATAGACAGGAGTGTAACAAATCAGTCAGTAACCTGGAAAATAATTTAGTTAGATAGTTTAGAAATAGTAGTAAGTAAACTAGCGGGGTGTGGGTGGAGAGAGGGAGTGTGTAAGCAGGAACCTAAGATTAGTGTGGAATGAGGTATACAGACAAAAGGTACAAGGCCGAGTAAATTCACACTAATACATTCAATAAAAACAGCAGTTCAACAGTTACAACCCAGGTAAGGAGGTACAGAGCAGTAAGAATCCACATTAAAAGAGACAGTTAAAGCAGCCAATTCATCATTCACAACCCTGCACTCAGGAGTTTGCAATTATCAATCGAATTGATCAGGTTCCTAATAAAAAAGGCATATACTTCAGAAAAATTAGCTAAAGCTGATTGAGCACATCCATCACTTCTACAATATACTGGAATTCTATAAACATACAGTAGGGTGGCAATTATATACAGAACGCAATCGCTCAAAAACGAGTAACTGCTGGTTAAACCCCTTTCATTTGTTACAGCAGCTACACACTGTGAGTATCAGTAATACACAACACGTTACAAAAGTCAGGCAGTTGCAGCACTACTAATTGTGGCAGGCAGTAATATAAAAATGCTTAAAACATCTATGGCCCGTGTTCTCACATTCCTTGTAATAGAATGGCTTTGTTGCATACAGCCAATTATTTGTGTAGCTATTATAAAAGGTTTTATTTTAAATTATTGTTTTTTCTTTTTCTTTTTTTTTTTTATTTTAAAATAATGTATTAGTACAGCTGCCTTCCGTTCTTTTTTTAAAATAATGTATTAGTACGGCTGGCTTCAGTTAAGACAGAGGTGAAGAAGTTACAGATAACAGCAAACTATTTGTTGTAAAGTTATGACAGTTATATTATTCCTTTACAAAATGATGTACTAATACGGCTACTTTCAATTAGAACAGAAGGGAAGCAGCTACAGATAATGGTGGACCCACCGAGTACATTTGAATATGGCAAATAACCAATTGAGGGTCAATTCCACACAGTCAGCTCCGGGTAGACCGAATGGGAAGCAACGAATGCTGCAGGACACACTGTATGCCTAGATGTCTGTATAAATTAAGCATACAGCATTAAGCAAAAAGCCGTTGTGGTAGCAGAGCTTATAAACACACACAGGGAACCAGAAACAGTGTGCCTGGACTACAGATAGCAATGGGAGTTGAAATGGTTAGCTGGGGATAATTAAGGATAAAGCATTAAGCATAATGTATTTGGTAAAACACCTCTACGGTAGCAGAGTTTATTAATGCTCACAGGGAACCAGGTACAGTGTGCTTGGACTACAGATAACAGCATTAAGCATAAAGCCTAAGCATTAAGCATAATCATTAAGTACAAAGCTGCTGCATTAGCACAGCTTATTAACACTCATGTGCTTGGACTACAGATAACAGAAGCTGTGATGATTAGCTGGGAGTAACAGCGGAGAAGCCAAAAGTACGATATAATGGCTTGGAACGCTGTTTCTAGGCGCGATCATAAAGTACAATCCACAAAGCATACAAATTAAGCTGCAACAGACCTGTGAATACCATTCTTAGGAACACTTATATCATACAAGCTACAGAACGTACAGTCATAGCTGCAACTGACCTGGAAATACCAGTAGCACGTATAACAAGAAGTGGTTATAACTTAACAAAAAGCACTCACCCACGAGCAGACGCCAACAGCCAACAGCAGGGACAGGACTGGAAGGGGGCAGGTCGAGACTTAAAAATGATGCCACGAGAACTGGCGTAGCTATATAGTTTTAGTGGCGAGAAGTAGGTAAGAAGAAGGGGGTAAGACAAGGAAATGGGAGGGGGAGGAGACCAAAAGAGGGAGAGTAAGAGGAGGGGGGAGGGATGAGGCAGGTAAGAGAGAGAGAGAGAGAGAGAGAGGTGACTTGAAAAAAAAGGGGGAGGGAGAAGTAGAACAGGGGAAAATGGAGACAGACTGAGAAGTAGAACAGGGGGAAATAGAAACAGACAGAAACAAGGTAGAACAAAGAAGACTGAGCCAGCAGCAGAAAATAATCAGTGAAACAGAGATCAGTGCTCAAGGTAAGGGGGCACAGGGGATGGGCACTGGGTCACAATGTTCACGTTGGGTGGTGCCACACACAGGCCCACAGAGGTGCTCAAGGGAAGATTGGGCTTCATACAAAGAATGGGGGGATACACTCAGGGGACGCAGACAGAAGTATGCTAAGTGCTATAATACTGGGATTACACATGGGTAGGCCCATTACATTTGATTCCACAGAATACAGACACAGCACATCTGGCTAGGATGCACAGGATAGTGTAGTGATAGGTAGTCCTGATAGTAAAGCTGTCTTGCCACAGTTACAGAGAAGATATACCATTACATATATTATGTATGTGCTGTATACAGATACATTCAAATTGCAAGTAACCATAGTACAAAATAATCCATGTACTTTTATACTTTCCCAATGCAAGGATTCACATGTGCAATACAAGTGAAAAGTACATCTTAACCACAGTACTGTAGATTACTGTGTACATCCTTAGGGCTGTGCCTGATTTAAATTATAACCCTGCTGCCATAAACTTACTTTAAACTACTATACTGGTCCTGCCGCTCCTGATTTTTTTTGTGCAGTCTGATATTTAGAATGGTGGCACATCTGCTTAAGCCACAAATACATACCAGGTTGCTTGGTCTGTATTCAGATGAGGTTAGGTTCCACACAAATCTATAAATCATTATAGTTCAGTGAAACAACTTCATGTTTTGAGGTGGTGCTAGGCTGCGCTGTTCTCACTATAGTAATTATAATTATAGTGGGAACCACTGGTTACCATTTTGTTTTACAGGACCCCACCTGATGTGCCAGGTATTGCAAAATTATGCCCTTTTTACTATACAGCTAACTCAGGGAGTCACTGATAGGACCTGAGCGTTTAAAACAGATTACTAACATTCTCAGTATTGGTAAGCAGTGTAGACAGTGACAACCTGAAAATCACTAGTAGCTAAAAAGAGTAGATGGTATTAGTAGGGTTTTTCAAAATGCAGTTTTATACTTTTTTTCAGTCATTCAGAGCAGTGCTCCTAATAAAAGTTATTTTATTAGGAGCTGTTAGAACATACCAGATAGTCTACTGTGGGGACTGTATCTGTACTGTGCCTGTTGCTCATCTATATCAGAGAAAAAAAAACTCTTGTAGTGGAGGCCCATTGCATATATGCAAATTACCCCTTATGGACATACGAGTGTTTCAGCCACATGACTTCTGAATGCCCTTTTAAAAACCTTGTAACTGAAACACTGGTTTGTCCTTAAGAGGTCATTTGCATTTATCCCATGGGCCTCCAGCACTGGAGTTTTAAGGTTTTACATAGTGAGGACTCAAACTTGGCCTGGTCTTTCTTGCAATTTTTTTCTGACTAGTTTGCCTGTATGACCTTTTTACCCCTTGGTTTGTATGTTTTTTGGGATATTTTGCAGACATCCTAATGTTTATGGTGGACATCAGCCATGATTTTAAGCTCTGTGTTGCTAAGTCATAATTAAGCAATTTATTTACGGTGCCGTAGTAAAGTTAAAAAAAAAAGTGTATATCAGCAACTAGTCGGGTTTGGGTTTATTGGGCTGAATGTACCCATTAAGACTTAAAAAGTCATGGGCATTTTGAAGTAATTTTGGTGTTGCACTAATATGTTCTTAAAAAGCTATTTGTATATATTTTACGGGCTTCCACTACAGGAGGTTTAAAATTTTATAAGGTGAAGACTCTAGTTTGGCTAGGTCTTTCTTGCAGTTTTTTTTTTCCTTAATAATACAGTATGAGCATATTAATTGTACAAGTCAAACAGTGAGACAGTTCATTTGCAGAACAACAGTTGAGTGATGTGGAATATACAATTAAATACCGATGACAGTGATACACTAAGAAGAAATTTGCAGTTTAAAGAGACCAGCATATAGGTTTATGGACACAAGAACTAGAACAGACTACAAAAAGAATAAAAAGCAATATTTACATATGTATAACGTATCAAAGAGCTGTACTAAAGTAGTTAGAAATAAAATAATGTTAAACTCAGCACATATGTAGTAGTTGCTTTAGGCATGATCTACTAACTGTTGTCGGAACATGGCACTTGTATTCATTACTAAGAAACTGATGTAGCTCTTTTTTAAATGCACTTATTTCCTCTTTTTTTGGATATCTTGAGGAAGTTCCTTGCTGCAGGTACAAGTTTTGAAAAGGCCTTTTCACCTATTGCCTTGTTGAAATGGACATTGACAAACTGGTAGAATTGTCTGTATTGGCGCATCTGTGCTGTAGCATATGTAGTAAAGGTGGATAGTATGAGCAGTGAATTAGTTGGGATATTAAACAGTCTAATAGAAGAGTGGCCCTAGCAGTGACTGGAAGCCATTAGGACTACTCTAGAGAAATACAATGATGTTCTCTGGGTTCACCCAGGGTTATGAGTCTTCAGATCTTGTTTGCAATCACCTACAGATTGTGGGTGTAGAGCAAAGTTTAAGGTAATTAATAGCAGACAGCATTCTATTTTGAGCATTCTAATTTGTAATGCTAGAGCTTTCCTAATAGACTTTATGAGCATACTGGAATGTTTTTAAAATAGCGTAACTCATTTAATTCAACTAATAAGCCATTCACAGTAAGCTTCATAACTTTTCCCACATTTGGCAAAAGGCTAATAGGCCTGTAGTTATTAGTAGCATATATATTGTCTATTTTCCCTATATACTAGTTTACTAACTGCACATTTCAGTTCTGTGATGGTACAATGCTCTCAAAGGACTTAGTAAAAAGCAACATAAGTTGTAACATAAGTTCTTGTCTAAGTTGTTTTAGGATCCTGTGATTTACTGAGCCAAACAATGGAGCCTTGTTAACTCTGGCATATGCCAAATATCCTGGATTTTTATTTTGTGTAGTGGATAATTACTTAAAGTGACCATTATCCACCTGGACAAGATATTTCTGACCTCACAAGTAATATCTCAAGGTCTCAATAACCATTTAGAAACAAAGGCCTTCTTTTCCTGTTGTATAACATACTGTTCCTTTGTCATGCATGGAAACAAAGGCCTTCTTTTCCTGTTGTATAACATACTGTTCCTTTGTCATGCAGCCTCTTGTTTTTATAAATCCTTTCATGTTCTGCCCTTTCTTGCTTTTACCGTAAGATGATTATAAGCCTTTACTTGAGCCACCCATATTTAAAATTAAAGTTTTAAAGACTTCCATATGTCATAACTCTGGAGCAATCTATATCTGTTTCACTTCAATGGTGCAGCATTTTGGTTCCTAAACTGAAATGATTTTGACACATGAAACATTTTGCAGCCAGCTCTTTGACTTTACTTTTTCTGACTATGCAATACTACACAAGAAGCCAGACATCATGACATTATATTCTAGCATTTAGATACTGAGAGGTGTCAGTGCCTTAAAGAAGCATAATTTTTACTGCACTCCAGCCTTTTTTAAAAGAAACAGGAACATATATTTTAAGGTAAATAATGTTATAAACATTGAGAGATAATATATAATACACTAATGTACTTTCACTTCATTTTTTTGCATTTAGCTATCATGCTAACCTTTATATATAATTATACTTTCATACAGGACTGTGCATTTATGGGTAAGAAAACACATATTAATAGTATTTATTATCAGCACAGTGTCATGTTCATGAACAATCACTATGCCTGGCTTTTTCAACAGTCTTCTAAATCTTGAAATCTTAAAAATTCATGGATTGTGACCAACATACCTTAGTCCTTCCCAAAGCTTCAGATGCACCTAGCTCTTCATCTAATGATGACTCTGGTGACAGTCCCTGAAGGATGTATTTATGGTACCTCTCTGCTGGACATCTAAGAGGGTGCCCTTTTTTGAGTGTTGACTGTGGTGTCTTAGATAAACTGTCTTTAGCCCTGCAGTCTCTTTGGGCTTCATTACTGATCTTGAGCACATCTTCTGTTTCTCATCATTTTACCATCTATAGCTCTGAGAGTTTTATCATGTATGATCTTGGTTACTCATGTTTCCACAAAACAACTGTTTCAGGTTGTTTCCTATTACAGCTCTGATGAATTCTCACCTTATTGCCTTTGTTTAAATCAGAAAGAATCCTTGTTTGTCTAGTTTAGAATTTTCTGCATTTTCTGCTTTTCACTAAACATAAATCATTTCTACGAGGCTGAATTGCATTGCCAATGGAAGATATGATCAGTTGCTTGTATATTAGATGATTTAGTCAAAATATTTCTATTCGTCTTACTGGTAGACACTAGCTTTCTGTAATTTGGTACAATGATGTTCTAAGTTCTCTGTGGTTGTCTAAAGATATAAATTGGTATTCTATTGGTTAACCTGCAGGGTGTATGTTTTAAGTAGAGTTTAAGTCAAAATTTGAAAAAAAAGTATTCCAGTTTTGGCAGTAATATAAGAATAGCTATAGATTTTATTATTTCCTGAAACAGTAAATTAGTGTACCTGCAAGCTATCCTGAGATGGTCAAGAGTCTGCTTTTTAATATGTTTAATGTGTATGTGTGTGTGTGTGTGTGTGTGTGTGTGTGTGTGTGTGTGTGTGTGTGTGTGTGTGTGTGTGTGTGTGTGTGTGTGTGTGTGCGTGTGTGCATGCGTGTGCATGCGTGTGTGTGTGTGTGTGTGTGTGTGTGTGTGTGTGTGTGTGTGTGTGTGTGTGTGTGTGTGTGTGTGTGTGTGTGTGTGTGAAGGAATGTAATTAATTGTCTAAAATAATACCTAGGGATCTTTGTGCCTCATGTGGGTCAAAAGTTATGCTGTACTCAAACTGCATGATTGTTTTACTGTATTTTATAACTAAATTAATTTTAACAACTAATTCCATATGATTTTGAAGTTGTTTCCTTATATGGCATACTTATTTCAGATAGATTCAGAATAAACTTTGATGGATACTGCACCATGACAAGAAATCATGTAAGTATTTGGTTATCCTTTTGTTGAGGTAATTGCACCATATATCTGACTTTTTCATCAACTGATTTCAAGCCTTTTAAAGTAAAACTTCGTTTAGATCTCACTTTGACTTTATACATACTCTTACACAGCTTGAGGTTGCAGACTAAAGTCTATTCAGTAACTAAATCAGCCTTGTCATGTTCTCTGGTTGCTTTGCATACTAGTATATAATCAACATTTTTGATAACATTATCAAATCACCCTGTCATCTGCATATTAGCTCTTTGAATCAACAAAATGCCATCTGTACTTGTTTTACACAGCTTGAAACTTTCCTCATCCAGCTTGATTTTCCAAAATCCAGAATTTGTATCAAGTACAGAAAAATAATTTTCATTTGGCATGCCATTGACAATATCTGCTTTAGTACAAATTGGTTACTGTTCTCTCTTTTTTTAACTTTATTCAGATTTTAAAGAGCTCTGTATGTACACATCTTGTCAGGTATAGATTTATTTGTGTACATATCTTGTCAGTTGCAGCCATACTGTGTATCCAGTCACTAGGTTAAATTTGTTCCTCAATAAAATTCATGCTCTTAATTCTGTATATCATCTTTTAGTTCTTTCTCTCAGTGCCACTGGAACTTTTCTTTTTACCCATAAAACTAGTAAGGGGTGGGGTCTATTTTTATATGATACTGCTAAGGAAAACTGCCCAGATTACTAAACAAATATTTACAGTTATGATGCAAAGTGTAATGCTTTACATGTACATCATGAATTACTGCCATTACACCAAGCTTCTGGCAAGTCCAGTGACTCAATACACAAGGAATTTCTGTTCCATTTATTTGTAAACGAATCTTATATTTGTTACACATATATTTGCTAGTAATCAATGTCTGACCAATGTTTATAGGTGATGTCCCGAATAAGTAAGTGACTTACACATGCAAGTTTCCAGCTTAGTTTTATTTCAGGTTTAGCTATTCAAATATTTGTGTAGACGCTGTTTTTATAGGTTCATAGGTTCATAGGTGTGTACTAGGCTAATGGCTCTGGAGACCTTAAAAGCCTAGCCCATATGATTACCCTGGCATCGTGCCACCCGATCTTAGTTCCCAGTGCCTCTGTCAAGTAGAGCCACTGGAGTGATCCCTAGGGTGATTTTTTTATTTCCCATCCACTCATCAAGATTTCTCTTGAAGAGGGCCAGTGAGGTGCTCTGTTTGACATGTATGGGAAGTCTGTTCCATAGCATGGGCAGTCTCTGGGTTATGACATTGTCCCTCCAGCACATTCTGTTGATTGTGGTAATGAGGTTGAGGTTTCTGGAGCGTGTGGTGAGGAGGGATTGGGATTTCTTTAGATGTAACATTTCTAACAGAGCTGGGTCAGACATGGCTTTGTAAGTCAAGCAAAGATCGCCTCTAAGTAGGCGATATGAGACAGAAAATAGTTGGAGTTTTTTTAGTCTGCCCATATAGGACAAGTGTTTAAGGCCAAGAATCCTCTTTGTGAGGTACTTTTGTGGCCTCTCCAGTTGTTGCAGTTGTCTAGTGAGGTATATGCCAAATGGGGCATTGTACTCGATGATTGGCCTAATGAGGGAAGAGTAGAGGGAAACAATGACCTCTTTCTTCCTGGATGCAAAACCCTTAGTAATGAGATGTGCCACATAGAAGGACTTTCTGACCACAGTGGCAATGTGGTGGTTGAAAGAGAGGCTGCTGTCAACATGTGTTCCCAGATCTCTTGTAACGCCTTCTGTGTTCAGTGGACTACCATTGATGTGGTAATTCAATGAAATTGGGTTTTCCCAAAGGGGATGATGACACATTTTTGGCATTGGGCTTAAGGCCATAGTTCTGACACCAGTCGTTGGTCTCAGTGAGGCCTTTCTTTAGGATGTCAGCATAACTTGGGGAGTTAATAATAGCTTCCAACTTGCAGTTGTCTGCGAACATTGTCAGCCAGAGTCACTTCGTGTTGGCCTGGACTTCAGAGAAGTAGATACCAAACAGAAGAGGACCCAAGACTGAACCCTGTGGGACTCCACTCATGACTGGTTGGCAGTCTGACTTGGAGTCAGCTACTTTCACACTGTGGATTCTATCTGTGAGCCAGTTTGCAACCCACCTAATGATATAGGGGTTGATGCCTAGCTTATTGAATTTTTCTATGATTTCTGAGTGAGGAATGGTATCAAAGGCCTTGGCCAGATCAAGGTGTGTGAACCACCTTGCCTTTATCCACATGGTGACTGACTCAAAGAAGTCGACCAAGTTGAGCAGGCATGATCTACCCTTCACAAAACCAAACTGTGTGGGATCCAGAGTTTGGAGATTCCCTATATCCTTGTTTATTAGGTCCATGATGATGCATTCCATAGCTTTACATATCAGACTCATTAGGCTAATGGGGCGATAGTTGACAGGGTCTGTAGTCGCCTCTCCTTTGTGGAGAGGGATGACTGCAGCAGTGCGCCATTCGGTAGGAACAAAGCCTCAGGTGAGGCTGTGATTGAACAGAGCACACAGGTGGGTGTCAGTTCACTCTGTAGTTTATGTAGAACACAGCCAGGGTTATTGTCAGGTCCCATAGAAGCTGTATTCTTGGCCTTGGACAGTGCTGTTTTAACCTGTGCAGCAGTAATACTGGGTGCCTGGCAAGCTATTGTTAATGTGATAGGTCCTTTGGGAGGGGAGAGATGGGTGAAGTTGGCACTGAATCTGTTGGCCAGTATATTGGCAATATCTGTTGGCTTGGTATAGGAGGTACCATTGTGCCAAGAAATCCAAAACACAGCAAAATCAAATCCAAGGCAAAAGCAGGGTCCAGACACGGAGTATCACAGCAATCACTTTACTGATTTAGTGCTTTCGTCGGCCTTACGCCTCAGACTTCATCTGATGAAGTCTGAGGCTTAAGGCCGACGAAAGCACTAAATCAATAAAGTGATTGCTGAGGTACCATTGTGCAGTAGCTCAGAGCAAATCTGGATATTGCCATGGAGATTCTTGACATAATTATAGAAGGCCATGTGGTTGTCTTTACTATCTGCCACAATTCTGTTTTCATAACTAGCTTTAGAAGATTTGATGAGGGATCTCAATCTTTTGTTGAGGCTGATAAGGGGGTTTTTCCAGTCTTGGGACTTTACCTTATTCCGCATCAGTTTCCTCCTTCTGTTGTAGAGTTTGTTTATGGCAGGGGACCTCCAGATTGGCTTCATATTTTTGGAGGAGAGCATCTTGATTCTATTGGGTATGGCAAGATCCATGCATTTGTGTACATGTTCGTGCAGTGCACTGGTGTATGATTCGGCAGTCATGCAACTATTCTCCATTTGCATGGGTGCCATGAAGTTAGCCACCTCTGTTTTTAGGAGCCCAAAGTTAGCTTTGGAGAAGTTTTTCATGGTGGTTACCTTTGCAGGGGGTGGGGTGGGAGGGATGTGGATTTCCAAAGTGATTTGTTTGTGGTCGGATCTAACCAGGGAGGAGTTGACTATTGGTGTAGTGCAACGGTCCCCCATGTTAGTAATGACCAGGTCAAGGATGTTGATACCTCTAGTGGGGGTAAGAACAAGCTGGTCCAGGGTATTGGAATTAATGAATTCCAGGAAACGTTGGGCAAGTGTACTGGTACATGAGTAGTTTTCCCAGTTAATGGAGGTGTAGTTGAAGTCACCCAGTATGAGATTGTTAATTTGGACCCTAATATTCTCCAAGATGCTTAGGAATGTGGAGTGTGAGTCTTGGGACATGATTGGGGACCTATAGCAGGCTACGGCCTGAATCACTGTCTTACCCAATGTTAGCTGCACCTGAAGTATCTCTGATGCGTTACGTTGGGCTACCAGTGTGGAAGTATGTGCATCCTTTATGAATATGGAAATACCACTGCCTTTGGAACTTCGGTCCAAGTTCTTTGGCTGAAAGGCGTGGAATGAGTTATAGCCTGGTAGTGCAGGGGTGCTTTCTGCTGCCTTGAACCAGGTCTCTGTTACAGCACAAATGTCGATGATCTCCATTTCAAGGAGTGCTTTGAGCAAGTGCATTTTGAAATTTAGACTTCTAGTGTTGAGCAGCATGACCCTCAGATTGCATTTGTCTGTAGTTGTTACGGTGGTAATCTGGTCTTTTCAATCTATTCAAATGATTACTTTGTATGCCAGACCTTGATTATTTGAGTGTCACTGTCCATATGTCTTGACTGGTCCTGTTGATCCAAATTATCATTATGACACTCTTGTACACTGTGAACTCTTTCCATAATGATTGTATTCACATATAAATCCTTTTCTTGGTTCTGTTTAACTACACACACACTTTTGTTTTCCTCATTTACACAATTTAGCAACATGATTTATTTTGTCACAGCTCTTATATAATTGTTGCAATGCACAAAACATACATCATGCAATACTTATCAGAAACAAACTTAACTTGCTTGCTTTTTATGTTTCACATGGCTCAGTTTTACTGTTTCTGCAATTTCTTTTTATGTTCCACATGCAATTTTGTGAAATTTTAATGTCCCCATTAACTCTTTTTCTCATGTTAAAGTAATTTAATTTACTCTATGTACATATATTTCTGCTGTTTAATTTTAAATCTACATCTAATAACAATTTACCTATTGCTTGGTTATTTGAATACCACACAGAATTTTATTTAACGATAGTAAATTGTGTTACTCCCCAAAGTCAATCTTTGGATTCATTTGTAATCCAGTAATTAGTCAAAAAGGGATAAGAAGAAAGATCATCAAAAAACTCACCAAGTCAGTATTCAAGTAAACTACTATATCAGTACACTTTTGGAAGAATCACCATAGTCAAAGTCTATGAGCACAACACTAAAGAAGTGCTTGCTTCACCTAGGGTTCAAACCCAGACTTTCTGCATCACTGTTATAGCTACTCTCCCATTAAGACTCTAAAGCAACTTGAAAACTTGCTATTCTCTCCCCCTACTATGTGATTCACACATAAATGTACAAATAAGAAGAATGGAACTTCAACTACCAATTTAGAATTACTCATTTATTTACATGTTTGCTATTTAGATTTTATCAAAAAGTGGGCTGGTCCCCAGACCTCTTTTTTTACCAATGATGAAGAATCATTATGGAGCACATACAAAATTAAGTGCAAGACCACCTTCCTCTCCTAACACAATACACAAGTAATAAGACAAAGAGAGAGAAAGGACACAAAGCATGATGAAACTTCCTGAATTAGAAGTCAAATAAACCATTATATAAAGCTTTTGGAATCATAGACCTAGCTGAAGCATGGACTTCTTTGGTGCTGCACTGCTAGGGCTAGATTCTTAAAAGTTCACAGAAGGTATTTATGGACAGTGCAATACACTGAAGGAAGACTCCAATGCACCTGTTGTGGATACAATTCCAGAAGGCATGCTCAAGGCTGACCAACTACTTAAGTATTCAATGTAGGATAATTAGGGATTCCGCACATGCCAGTGTGATTCCAAAACACATCATGCAAACACAACACAACTCAAATGTGACAATCAGCTACACTGACTCCACTTCCAACATTCTCTATGCATACATTACAGACCCTAAGGTTTTCACGTGAATGTTATTATGTCAAAATCAATAGCAAAACTTAAAAAAAATATATAACAATGCAACCCTCTATTAGTACACTGCAATGAATAGCAGCGATACAAGCCATAAATGAGGATGTAGCTGTGCATCCTAGAAGGAAGCCAGCTAGAATCAGAACAAAGCTGCAACTAAACCAGTTGTCAGACAAGAAAATAATCAACAGATACTGTCTAGACAGAAAATGGTGCATGTGGTCTATAACATCTGCACCACACATGTCTGTGCAGACACTGCAAGGAAACCCCACCCTCCTTGAAATCAAAATGTACCTCAGCCTGGGTATACTCACATCTGGGACATTCCAGAGACATATGGGGGATGCTGTGGGAGTATCACAGACAGTTGCCAGTTGTATCCTAGCCAAACTCCTGGCAGCTATGTGCAGCAAGATGGATGACTACCTACCCTTCCCATCCACACTCATGGAGAATTGTAATGCATTGGTTCTAGAACATCGCAAACTTCCTCCATGTAGTTGGTGCAACATACCTATTAAGACACCAGTACATCCAGAAATAGACTGATACATAAACAGAAAGGGATGGCCATCCATAAACCGCCAAGTTGTGGGTGCAGCAGATGGTAGCATAACAAACATCATGGCAACACACCCTGGAAGTGTCCATGATGCTACCATTTGGAGAGAAAGTGGACTGCATTCTAGCAAGGTGAAATTCTGGAGGTACTGCTTCTGGGTAAGTACAGGAGCACAGCTAGAATGTAACTGAAGGATCCCCCTGTCAACAACATCCAGTCTGAACAAAAGTGGTTTTACTTCCTCAACAGGTGACTGTGGGTTATCCTCTTTACCCTTGTCTAATGACCCTGTACTATGATCCATGCAACCCTACACAGGAGGCCTACAATAGAGCACATTCAACAACCAGAAACACCATTGAGTGTATGTTTGGTGCAATTGAAAGTGAGGTTAAGATATCTGGACACATCCGGGGGTGCACTGAAATACAAACCTGAGAAGGCGGCACAGATGATAATGGTGTGTGTCATGCTGCAGAACATATTAATCTGAGCACATGGCAGTCTTCCAGCTGAAGGTGTGGGTGAACTATCACAAGAGCCACAAATGTCTGAAGATGACATCTCTCAGTTATCAGCGGAGGAGCAGGAGGGCATAGGAGACAGATGTCACAGGCGTATGCAACATAGAGTGTGACTACAAGTGCAGGCCAAGGCTACACAGCAGCATCTGACCCAGACATCTGAGCCATGACAAGCTTCATGTACATGAGTACACAGATTAAACATTAATGTTCAGGTGTTGCCCCACAACAGAAACACACATTGCATCTAATGGCAAGTAAGCACTAGATGTAAACAGTGAGCATCAAGCATAACATGCCTAACCTGTTCCAACATGAACATATGGAAATGTGTCAAAAATAAAAACATCATCTCAGTGCACAACTGACACAGGTATGCATACATACTCATTCTGTTTTATCACTGTATGTTTGGCAATAAGGGACACACATCAGTGCCACATGTACAAAAATCATTACATGAAAAAAGAGAAATCTTACACGACATCATCCAGACATTTTTATTTCAGAACCACATATCCTAGCACAGTGGTACTGAAATAACATGAGTTAACTATGTGTACTACACTGTTGGGCACACTCTAAAACAGTCTTAGTCGAGCTTCCTGATGTCTCACACTACCGTTCACCCTACCAAAATCAAGCACAGACACATCCTGCCCTGTTTGCTCCTCAGAGGAGATTGAGGGGGATATGACACCATGTTCAGATGAAGGAGCATGGCTTTGAGTTGAAGGTCTTGTTACTGGTGGAACCTCAGCAGATGTGCCAGTAGTTGATATCTGTGCAGGCTGGACCATGGACAGGTATGCTTATGGCCAGTGCTGGTTCTGTGGACTGGTGGCCTGCCTCACACAGGTTGCAATCTTCTGTGCATACTTATGGAATGCAGAATCCTGTTAGTAGTACAACACCTGCTGGGTACACACCCTCTGACACTTGGCCTTGTCCAACATCTACCTGCCTACATCTATGGTGATGACCTGTGTCTGGTTGTTGTGTGGATCCACCAGCAGCAGTGCTCCCAGCTGTAGTGTGTTGATTAATGGCCTCACCCTGTTCAACATCCACTTTGTCATCATCCTCTAAATCCATTGACAACTGGCCCTCCCCAGTCCAACTGCTGATTTGGCATAGTGGTATGTTGCTCTGACTGTAGTGCACAGGGTCCTGGGTTCAAGACTTGGCAATGAAATGCATGGTGGTAACACAACATTTACAGCTCAAATGGTGTAGTGATGCATTGCTCTGACTATGATGTACAGGGCCCTGGGTTCAAGACTTGGCAGCACTGATTATTTTGCTACAGTCATCCCTCTCCATAAAGGGAGAGCAACTACAGACCCAGGGAATTATCGCCCCATTAGCCTGATGAGTCTGATATGTAAGGCTATGGAGCACATGATCATGGACCTAATTAACAAGTATATAGGGAATCTTCAAACTTTAGATCCCACACAATTTGGTTTTGTGAAAGGTAGATCATGCCTGCTCAACCTGATTGACTTCTTTGAATCAGTCACCAGAGCTGTGGATGATGGCAAGGCAGTTTATACCACCTACTTTGATCTGGCCAAGCCTTTGATACCATTCCTCACTCAGGAATTATTGATAAACTCACCAAACTAGGCATCAACCCCTGTATCACTAGGTGGGTTGCAAATTGGCTCACAGATAGAACCTACAATGTGAAAGTAGTGGACTCCAAGTCAGACTGCCAACCGGTGATAAGTGGAGTCCCCCAGGGATTGGTCCTGGGTCCTCTCCTGTTTGACATATACTTCTCAGAAGTCCAGGCCAACACGGACGGACTCTGGCTGACCAAGTTCGCAGACGACTGCAAGCTGGGAGTCATTATTAACTCCCCAAGTGATGTAGACATCCTACAGAAAGGCCTCACTGAGACCAATGACTGGTGTTGAAACCTTGGCCTTAAGCTTAATGCCAAAAAATGCGTCGTCATCCCCTTTGGGAAAAACTCAGTTCCCACAAATTACCACATTGATAGGAGCCCACTGAATACTGAAGGCGTTATAAGAGATGTGGGGACGCAGGTTGACAGCAACCTCTGCTTCAACCACCACATTGCCACTGTGGTCAGAAAGTTCTTCTATGTGGCACATCTCATTACCAAGAGTTTTGCATCCAGGAAGAAAGAGGTCATCATCTCTCTCTACTCTTCCCTCATTAGGCCAATCATTGAGTATAATGCCCCATTTGGCATGTACCTCACTAGACACATGCAACAGCTGGAAAGACCACAAAAATACCTCACAAAGAGGATCCTAGGCCTTAAACACACATCATACATGGACAGACTCAAAAAACTCCAGCTATTCTCTGTCTCATATCGTCTACCAAGAGGTGACCTCTGCTTAACTTACAAAGCCATGTCTGACCCAGCTCTGTTAGAAATGCTACATCTAAAGAAATCCCAATTCCCCACTCACCACATGCTCCGGAGACCTCAACCTCATTACCACAATCAACAGACCATACTGGAGGGACAGGTTCATAGCCCAGAGACTGTCCATGCTCTGGAATAGACTTCCCATATATGTCAAGCAGAGCACCTCACTGGCCCTCTTCAAGAGAAATCTTGATGAGTGGATGGGAAATAGAAGATTCACCCCAGAGATCACTCCAGTGGCTCTACTTGATAGACGCACTGGGAGCTAATGTCAAGCGGCACTTTGCCAGGGCATTTCTATTGGGTAAGCTTGTAAAGGCTCCAGGGCCATTAGCCTAGTACACATCTATGAACCTATGAACATCTGAGGATACATCTGGATCAACAACTGTGTCAACTTCACAGATGAGCTCTTCAAAAAACTCAATGTCCTTGTGTGCCAGGAGTCATACTACCATGGTGAGACACATTATGAACTGTTCTGTCTGTAATTCAAATCTACCAATACATGCAATTATATTTACATTCATCATCTTCACTTTGTGTGGAAGTTTGTTCATGGCTGTTCATGCTGCTGTAAATCAAACACAGGAATACATGAATGTGCATGCTTAAGCAATATGCAGTGATTGTCAAAATACTCATCTCTGTACTGAACTTGGATACATACATGTCCATCTTGGAACCTCTGTTTCAGTCCCACCACCAGGGATTCATCTCTCCCCTCTTGCTGTATGCAGTGTGGCTAAAAAAATTGTGATATCATTGGGAAGATCAGTGGCAGTACACCACCTGTGGCATCTCTCAACCTTTCGTAATGTTTGACTTTCTTGGCTGCATGAAGAATCATGTCAGAGTAGTGACATCTACAGGCCTCACAGGATTGGGTGTGGCTTCCAATGGCATTGATCATATTGGTGAGGTCCGTCCAGATTTCATTTCTCCACATAGTTTCCCCTGAATGGCCTAGGAGTCTCCTTCTATGTTGGCAGAGAGCATCAATGATGATGTCATTTTCCTGGGGGCAAAATTGTCACCCCTAGGATGGTGGGTCATCTGGATAACATTGATGCACACATGATAAGACTCATAGATGAGCACATTTATCCATCTGAGTCAATGAACAGAATATGTCAAAATAAACAGTATGCATTCCTGTGCAATGCAAACATCTGCATGACACTGTCTGTGAGATGACATACGGAAAGTATCAACAGTGGCATCATACAACATCTGTGAAAGCAGCATAACTTGTAACATCTGTACACTCTGTGATCAAGATTAGAACCCCTGACATTGCATATATGTTGAATACAGTTCCAAAGACAACAGCATCATGGCATCACAGTCTGCTTACATTTCACATTACAATACTAAATCACTTAACAAATAAACAACTTACAGAAAGCGGCAGCATATCTTTGGATCCTTAAGTAGTACAGATCCATAATAAATTGACACAGCACTGATAACACCTTTGGTACGAAGCGTTATTGAATCTATAACAGTATAAGACTATGGTAGAACACTGTTTTAGGAGTCATGATTTAATAAATACCAGTAACATTGACATCATTACTGTTATCATTTGCATTGGGACTCTGTATATATAACTGCATATGGGACTGCACTAAACAATTTAGAAGAGCAACACCTGTATGCATAAATTTCAAGACAAAATCACTCTAGGAACTCATGTCAACTTTTGTAAAATTTAACATATGGATTAGGTATAATTTTAAACATATACTGTACCTTCTGAAATGAATAACTTTAGCAGATGTATTAATTACCACTACAGGAACTACAACCAGTTGCCGATGTACCTCTCATTTAGACTCACAGAATCAAAGTGCATTTTGCGTGCACAAAACGTTAAGTGCCATTTGTGCCATACATAATTAATGAGGATAATTAAAATTCTCACACATCCACATAAAACATCGTTCTGCACTGAAAAAACAGGTGGCCCTCATAAACACCCAATAGGTATCGATAAATGGTAACATGTGTAGCATGTGCCAGTTATCTTACAATAATCTTAGAACATGACATCAGCATCACTTTCAAGTATTGATTTTGATACATTTACTGATCAGACCATTGCTATCTGCAAACTGAGTGGCACCTCAGTGAGCATTTCTCTGTGTTTCTGTTTTTCAGATTTGAAAAAAATTCCAAATTATGATAGAGACTTTGAGGAGCCTGTGACATGTCCATGTACCCAACTGGATCAAACAGGAGACAGCCCAGATGTTGACGGTCTATGCTGGATTGGAGCAGAGGATGAAAGCATGGCCCATGATCTTCATTATAATCTAAGTGTAGAACCAGATTGCATGGGCACACCAGTGGAGGACAGGATTCTTCCCCATTGGAATGCAGGTTCAACACCGCTATGATGACCTGCATCTGAACGAAGCAGCTGAGCTTCGAAGGAGGGTCGATGAGGTGTGGAGGCAGCCCGTAGATCCCTACAGTAAATATCAATATTCTACGTATTCCTTAATATTTCTACAGAATTTACAGATATTTTTTGAACCATATATAGCATATACATTTTGTTATAAACACACTTTAGCTGCTTTGTGAATTAGCTCATTGGGATAATTCAGCGGACTTTTGACTTATGTCCTTTGAATTTATACGTTTCACAACATTTCACATAACCACTGTCCTTGTGCATCACTGATGCCTATAGAGCCTAGGCTGCTGATAACAGCACATTTTGTAGTTTGCCATTATAGTCCCATTATTTGACCTGTATACAGCATATAAATGGTTTTATAACCATATTTTTGCTTCTGTGGGAATTAACTTGTGTAGCTAATTCAGTGGACTTTGTAATTACTGCCCCCTTTACTGTGGGTTCAATTCCCATGTTGTTATTGTACTGAATAATTAAATAATAACCATAAGTATGTCCTTTGAAGATGTACATATATTATCTTACATCTAACTACATAATCTCACATAGCCACTGTCCTTATGTATCAATGATGCCCATAGCACCTAGGTCATGGATGACTGAGTATTTTGTAGTTTTTCATTATAGTCTCGTATCACCTAATGGACTGTTACAAGATGGAAGACGTACAAGTATATAAATTACTGACATCATTCTTCCTACACAAGTACACAGACAGGTTTAATTAATGTACAACTTAATGGTCATAACATTGGTTAAACATCTTTGGTTACGTTTATGTTTATAGTTGTTATGTCTTCACTATGAGAAGTGTAAAAATTGTATGCGTTTTCCCTATTCTTCTGTTTGTCTCAGGATTTCTAATAAACATTTGCAGTAACTGTTGTCTACAATGAAAGCCTAGTACAATTTTGCTCGGCCTACAAAATAATTGTCCAGTAGGTCAACATTTTGGTGTGTTGTGGTTCAAAATGACACAGGGAAATATGTTACCTTGGTTAAGTTCACCCATAACATTTTTTTCAAAAATTATATTGCAATAGTTTTTTTTACATTTTATGTTGTGCACGGTAATGACTCACTGATCTAGTTTTTCTAGGAATAATGCTGTAACCCGTAATGGCCTAACATCAGTTGTTGAGTAATGCTGTTCAAAGAGCAGTAGCTGTTTATGAGTCCCATGTGTTGAATGTTAGCTTAGCTTGTAAATTCACAGGCCAGCATGTCTACACTTTGTGCGCTGTGGTTCGAGTCTTGAAGGGGGACACATATATCTTAAACTGTTATGCAGCTGTCATATAACCATGCCATCCTTTTTGCAAAGCATTTTAAACTTCTTGATATTAATTTATAATATGAGAGTTGTTGTGAATAACTCAGTTATTCTTCAAATTACTACAGATATATATGTAATCCTTAACATTCTATTAACATCAGCTATATAGCAGCTGTGCCAGTTCATCTTGATAAAACCTGTTATATGACTGAGGAATTTAGAAATTTAGCATTGTATTCTGTTTAAAATGTTGTGAAACACCGCCTTGTCATGAAATAATGAAGTCATTTGTACAACAGATTCAAACTGTAATTCTAAGGGACTATGATGGGCCTACTAACAGCTGTAATGAAGGGCATGGAAGATGTATGTCTTTAACTAGTGATGTGCAATTTCAAGGAATAATGGTCCTCACACACATACCGTTCTGTGTCCATAATGTACAGCAACATGTATGGTTCTGTTCACGCAAGGTGGATGTTACAAGACACTGTCACACTGCATGAGGAATGGATTATCTCAATTACTGTTAATTTCTCTGAACACAGTGCTGACATGAATGTGATTTGAAAACAGTTTAGCCACATGAGCAGCACATGTTCATAGTTTGCAATCCTAAGCCAAGATCATTCTTAATATATCATCTCCCCGTCAGGATGATGTCATAACATGACCTCTTTTCAATGCCTGGAAAAAGCACTTTTACAGTTAAGATGTGTTAGGTAGGCAGATAGGTCTTAAGTTTTGAGTTTGGGTGTAGGTTGCATCTATAGGTTTAAATCTCATGTGCTCAAAAATGTTAACACTTGAATGTTACAATGTCAACTGAGTATTGTGCTAAACTAAGGCTCTTCCGAATAACAGTCTACAAAGTGTGTTGTGAAATGTTTATTCTTGTTATTTAATTAATATTTTTTAAATATTTTATTTTTTATTTCAGACCATGAGGACAGCAGTTGGAACATAGCAATGCACATCGAGCGGAGGGAGAGAAGTATGTTGAATATTTCATGCATATTATGAACTGAGATGCATATTCCACTGTTTTCAGGTGTGTATTTTACAAAAATACATGTTATTGATTAGAATGCAAGAATACCCATCACGCATCAGTAAAGTAAGTGAAATCAGCAAATAGTAACTGTTATTATAACTGTGTATAAAACTTATAGTGCTGATGTATTTTGTACTTTTGATCCATTTTGTCAGCAGACATTCTTTTTACATACATCCACAACATAAAGAACAGTTTGTTGTCTATCTGCAGCGCAGGTTACAAGGTAAACGTGTAAGTGCTGTGATGTATGGTACACTTGTATATCTTACTGTGTTTTCTGGTGTTTAATTTGTTTTAGAGAATGGACTTACTGTACATCAGTACCCTGATTGGAGAACGAGTGTTCTCCAGCAGGGTATTAATGTACAAGTAATGCCCACTATAAAACGAGTTTATCACTTCATGGCAGCATATGAAGCTGCCATTATTTTATGCTCACTAAGCAGCACTCTTGTTGTTTAGCAAGTGAAAATATAAAAAAAAGAAGACGACAAAAACGTATGTGTGTGTGTGTGTGTGTTTTTATGTCTGTGTTTGAGTGTATGTGTGCATGTCAGTGAAAGTGAGAGCAAGCAATCTGCTATTTTACACTCTCTAAGCAGTGTTTTTGCTGTTTAACAAGTGTAAAATGAGAAAAGAAAAAAATTTAAATAAAGCGTGTGTGTGAGAGTGTATGGGTGTATGAGAGTAAGAGAAAGAGTGATTAATCGAGTGAAACAGAAGAGTGTGTGTTTATGCTTCTGTCTGCATGTGTGCATGAATGCATGCATAAAAGCAGAGAGACTGTGTGTGTGTGTGTGTGTGTGTGTGTGTGTGTGTGTGTGTGTGTGTGTGTGTGTGTGTGTGTATGTGTTTGCCTGCAGCATCGGGCCTCATAACACCCCTGGGCGGGCGTTAATTACACATTAACACACAACCTGTCAGGCATTATTACTTGCATATGTAGTCTGCCTATTCACAGACTGAATGGGAGTCTGTGGTGACAGTATTAACATTGCTGTTTATAGACCGTGTGGCAAAGCTTTCAGTTCAACTTTGGTCTTGTACCTGCCTCACACACCATGTGTGTATTTATAAAAACACTACTGAAGCCTAGGTTGACTTATTTTAACACTGCTGTAGTCTAGGATGACCGATGCTTGAGCAGGTGCCTATTTATTAGCAGCAGTTCATAAAGAGCACACCCTGCAGGTGAACATTTGTATTTTTTATGTCTCCTAACACTTATTTTTTTTGTTTGTTTTTTTGTTAAACACTGCTATATCCTAGGTTGACTGACACTTGAGTGGATACACATTTGATGGCAGCAAGTTATAATCAGCAATCCAGCAATCATGTTCCAAAATATTTGATTTGTAAGCCTTATGGTTCATGATTGTTTTGGATGAGAATGCATACAGTTGTACACATGCAGTACTACTATTAATAGATATATTGCATTCTGATACATGTAAAGGTGTTTTAATTGAACATATCGCATTATTTTTTAGTGTTGTACTCATCATACTGATGTGTGTTCAGCCAAATATCATGCTGCCTGCCTCAGAAGGTTGTCATATGTTGTGCCTATTGCCACAATAGTCTCCTATAACTTTCTCATCACTTATACAATGGTATGTTGTGTCCACTCATACTCATCATTGAATTCAGGCAGTAAAATATGTTTGTTGACAATTCATAGATTTTTACAATGCTAATGACACTTGTGTCTGTGTCTAAGCATATAGAATTGACCTGGAAGGAAAAATGCTGTCCTTTTTTGGAGTATGACATAGGTTCATAGGTTCATAGGTAGGTACTAGGCTATCTGCCCGAGGGCATTTATAAGCCTAGCCAGAGTGTGTCAGCTTTCGCCACCCCATTGATTAATTAACTGAGTCTCTGTCAAGAAGAGCCAATGAAGTGATCCCAGGGGTATAATTTCTGTTATCCATCCACTCGTCAAGGTTTCTCTTGAAGAGTGTTAGTGAGGGGCTCTGTCTAATGTAGTTAGGAATTTTGTTCCAAAGCATGGGGAGTCTCTGTGACAGGAATCTATCCCTCCAGCATGTTCTATTTATTGTTGTGGCGAGGTTTAGCTCACTAGAACGAGTGGTTCGCAGTGACTTGGATTTCTTTAGGTGGAGCATGTCCATCAGTTCTGAGTTGGACATGGCTTTGTAAGTCAGGCAGAGATCACCTCTGAGTAAGTGATATGCCACTGAGTACAGCAGGAGTTTTTCCAGTCGGGCTGCATAGGACATATGTTTGAGGCCTGTAATCCTCTTGGTGAGGTACTTTTGTGGTCTTTCCAGCTGTTGGAAGTATCTTGTGAGGTACATCCCAAATGGGACATTGTACTCTATGATGGGTCTGATGAGTGACGAGTAGAGGGGCACTATAACCTCTTTATTTCTAGATGCCACCCCTTTAGTAATTAGATGGGCTACATAGAAGGATTTCTTAACTACTTTGGCAATATGATTGTCAAAGGAGAGATTACTATCTATCTGGGTCCCCAGATCTCTTATTACCTCTTCTGTATTAAGGGGGCTGCCACCTATGTGGTAATTCATGGGTGTTTTGTTTTTGCCAAATGGAATGACTATGCATTTTTTGCATTTAGCTTGAGACCATGACTTTGACACCAGGTGTCCACCTCAGTAAGGCCCTTTTGGAGAATGTCCATGTCAGCTGGAGAGTCAATTATGGCTCCCAATTTGCAGTCATCGGCAAACTTGGTTAGCCATAGTCCTCCTGTGTTTGCCTGTACTTCTGAGAAGTATATGCCGAATAGTAGGGGTCCCAGGACCAAGCCTTGTGGGACACCACTTGTGACTGGTTTAGAGTCGGACCTGGAGCCCACTATTCTTACCGTGTGAGTTCTGTCTGTAAGCCAGTTGGCAACCCATCTCGTGACGTAGGAGTTTATGTTCAGGCTGGTGAGTTTTTCTATAATTCCCGAGTGGGGAATGGTGTAAAAAGCCTTGGTGAGGTGAAGGTAGGCTGTGTAAACCACCTTCCCCTCATCTGTGGCCTTGGTGACTGTCTCGAAGAAGTCAACCAGATTTAGTAGGCATGATCTGCCCTTAACAAAGCTGAACTGGGTTGGGCCAAGTGTTTGGAGGTTCCCAATGTCTTTGTTAATGAGTTCCATGATGATGCGCTCCATAGCCTTACAGACCAGGCTAGTCAGGCTTATGGGGTGATAGCTACCAGGGTCAGTTGTGGCCCCTCCTTTGTGGAGCGGAATAACCATTGCTGTGCACAATTCTATGGGCACATAGCCTGTGGAGAGGCTGAGGTTGAACAGTGTGTTTAGGTGGGGGGTTAGTTCATTCTGTAGTTCGTACAATACGCAGTCTGGGACACCATCTGGCCCCACTGACGCTGTGCTTTTGGCTTTTGAAAGGGCTGTTTTTACCTGTGCGTCTGTGATTTCCGGGACACTATACTTGTCCGATATTGTTGTGGGCCCTTTTGGGGGTGAGAGGGGGGGTGAAGTTTGCACTGAATCTATCTGCCAGGATGTTGGCAATATTAGTAGGTTCAATATATTTTGTGCTATTTTGCACTAGCTCAGAGCATATCTGTGAGTTGCCACTTAGATTCTTGACATAGCTAAAGAAGGCTTTGTGGTTATCTTTCGAATCCTTGGCTATTTTTCTTTCGAAGTTAGCCTTGGATGATTTTATGAGGGACCTTAGTTTCTTACTGATACTAATCAGAGATGTATTTCCTTCTTGGGATTTGCTTTTTTTCTGAACTAGTTTCCTCCTTCTATTGTATAGCCTGTTTATGTTTATGTTTACATATTGGTTCATGGGTGACTCTGCTTATAATAACTGCATCTCAGTCCCTGTGTAAATTGTCATAATAACAATATTGTGTTGTTCTCTGATTTTTGTGGAATTGTTCTGCGTTATAGACATTGTTTTCTTTTCTGTTGTTTTTTGCAATTGTTGTTTACAGAGAATGGTACACGAGGATGTTCACCAATCTGGAGATGAGGATGTGCATATGCGAGGTCAATTTTTGAATCATCCAAAGAAGATGATGTCAATCACAGTAATGATGATGAGGAGCCTGGACCTGCTCCTGTTTGAGCCATCCAGCCTGCACTCCAGAGGAGACATCCCCATGGCCATACTACAGACATTTTTTGGGAGGAGATCATTGAGGTCATTACCGATGTGTTTCAAACATGTGAGGGACATGATGGGACCTTCTTTGATGAGATGGACTATGCAGGATTTGTTCAGGAAGATAGCTCATGAGATCATTCAGGAGTCTGATTCACATCAGTCTGGTCCCTGCAGTCGGTAGGTATTGTCTGTGTTCTCCACTTAGGTTATGCTGCCAACATGGTGATTGACAATTAATTGGAATGTAAATGCACTCTTGTGCATGCATCTGTTGTGCTTATGTGTTATTATTGTGTGACAATGTGTACATGACATACATTAACACATTACACTGTCCACACACATTTGACTGTCCATGCATCATGGCAGTTAACCTGATTATAGTGCTGCAACATGCAGCCTGTAAACACAGTTCTTACTGGGATGACTTACAGACAATATATGTTGTTCGTAGTCCAACACTAACAGTGTCATATGCCTTGGATGTTTGTTTTGCCATATCAGGTATGTGCAACATACAGACATTATTTCACATGGTTTTGGATGACAGTTGTCATGATGCCCCAGTCTCATGATGTGGTGTTGTGTCATGGTTTGGCAAGACTGATGCCATGTAGGGTCAGATACAAGTATATTCCACGCATGTGCAGTCCTCCGACTGCATCAAAGAGCAAGGTAGTATTAATCTGTTCAAAATATTACAGATTGCAGTCTTTCACAGTACATTACAGCATGTTTGTTGTATGCAGCATTTCTACACTCATGATGTACTGACATTGGTGTACACCTTCCATAAATAGTTGTATACATGCTGATTGTATATATGAATGCACATAGACACATACTGATACAGATATGTATGTTTGACAAGTGAGCACTCAGTGATGTACTGCAAATGTGCAGGAAAGATGCTCACAGAGGTGTCCCCTGCTCCATAATGAGTAGTGAGCTTGACATGCACATGCATTTCTTTATTTGACATTTGCATGACAGCATATATGTATGTGGTTGAAATTTTTAACTTGCACCTATGCATGTTAATGTGACATGACTGCACCTTACTGTGTATGAGTGTTTTATACATGTCCAATCTTATGGACATCAGCAGTCCATCTATCCATTTGCCATGCATTTTACATTTGTTTAAATGGATATCTGTATGTCTTTTATAGCATCCCATGTGCTTTGCATATGTATTTGCATTGTGTCACCTTACCATGTCCTGTTTTACCATGACATGGTTCCAGATTGTCCATCTCCCTACCACTTTAATATGTCCATAGTGTTTATTGCAGGTATGTTTGCCTTTGTCAGAACTACTGTCCACTGTCAGTTATTAATTTTAGACAGTGAACATGTGCCAAATGTATGGCCATTTTACAATGTGGGACATGTACACACAAGCTGCTAGCTAATGCTTGCAATACATCCTTTTCTTATTCTACTTGAGTGTGTTACCCACTGTATTTTTTGTCACATCCATGTGCAAAACCTGCTATATTAAATATTCTGTCCTGCTGCATTTTTAACATATTATTACATGTCATTAGTGTATGTATGTGTATTGACCTTGATTTCATGTACATTCCATTTATGTCACTAACACACAAACATACAAATGTACATCTGTGTGTTGCCTTTGGCATGGCATATATGTGTAACATACTCATAGTTGGTTGTGTACACCTACTTGTGTATGTAGCAGCCTTGGCTGATTTTCTGCAGTACTTCTTCTTGGCACTGTTCTTGGTTGTTTGCCTTTCACATGCATAATCGTGGGTTTGTTTCTGTCCTGTGGAGATATGTACCATTACTTGACCTGCATTTGATCATCTGTGATGTGGCTTGGCTAAGACTCACACTGCTGCTGGACTAATTGGATATATGTGTGTGTATATATATATATATATATATATACATATATATATATATATATATATATATATATATATATATATATATATATATATATATATATATCCAATGTGTACTGTGATCCAAATGAATTACCCTGGAACACACATGTACCATTGGTCATACACATCTAGGTATGAGTGTCACACATTATGCAACATGTGCTAAAGTGATAGTGCATAGGTAGATTTTTCTGTTCTGTATTTCCCCATGGCTGGTATGTATCCCCACCCTGTTTGACAACTTTCCATTGCCCCTGTTGTGCAGTGTGCTGTCTGTGTAACTAATTTGTCCATACTGTCTTTTCCAACCTTTGTTTGTCTTGTGCTGTGCTGTTTGTTCTATGGGTATACCTGTTGTGCTTACCTTCACCTCATATCTCCCCGTGTTTACCTTTCTTTCCATTCCTTAAAAAAATAAAAAATGGGGACCATTTCCACCAAAAGATATTGCCCATGTCCCTCTGACTTTCCCTCAGATTTTCCTATTCCAGCATTCCTCTTGTTTATTCCTCTACTTTACCCATAGCCCACATCTTCTTTTCTGTCTTCCGCTTTCCTTGGGTATGTGCATTACTTGTGTTCCTCACACAGGTCCCAGACTCAGTGTTAGCAACTCTTAGCTATGTAGAAGTGACTGTGAATGCCTTTCGCCTTTAATTTTTTTAATTAGGAAATTCATTTAAGTCAATATTTTTTTATGATACATGTATTACGTAGATATCCGTAGTTGTGTCTGATTTTAATGTTGTGAATGATGTGAATATATATATGTGTGTATTACAAGTAGCCTTGCAGCTTTGGAACACATATTATAAGTTAGTGGATGGCATACAGACATATCCGTGATGTTCTAATATGTTTCTGTGTGTACTCCTGCAAATTTCTACCACGATTGCCATGCTGACTAGTTTGGGATACTTTGCATTTTTAATATGTGTGTTTTTTTGTGTTATTACTTTGTAGTCAGTAACATTCTGTAGTTGTAAAGTTACTGTACAGATTTTGTTATTTTTCTAAACAACTATTGGGATGCTTGATTTGTGATATTTTTCCATTTGTTTGATAAAGTACAACATTATTGGACAACTATTTGTTATACTTATGGATTACTTGCACATTTCTATAGTGCACTGTTGGAGCTGTGGTACTCTGTTGTGTGCTGAAGTATTTTGAGTTTCTTGTTGTTTATTAGCATATTACACTGTTATCACACTGAGATCGGAGTAGTGCACTGGATGCCACAAGCATTACAGAATCCGGCCCCTAGACTTTGACAAAGTGCCAGACCGACTATTTTAACAAATCATTGCCAGAGAAAATAAAATATGTCTGTATCATGCTCTGCCAGCATAGTATATTCATGAAAGCACCTATCTGTGATACACTGTCACCACCAAAAATACTTATCAAGTTATTGTACTATATACTAGATATATGTTCCCATTTTTATTTTGCATTGTATTGAATTTTGGCTGAATGCTCCTCAGTATCAGAGGAACCAGATAAGTACATTTTCCTTAGACATTCTGATGCAGCTGTGAAGTAGCAGGTTAGGAAAACTTATCTGTGTTTGCCTCTAGGATCTCTGCATTCTTACATATAATTAAAACATGAGTTAGCTGCTCCCCCCTTTCTGTTGCATTTGATGCTATTTAGCTTTCTCAGTACAACCACATTATAACTACATGAAACCTTACATTATTTTCTGAAAGCACTCGTCTCACTGGCTATCATATCTTATTGTCCATTACATTTTAGACTAATGGTTCATCATATGGCTGTTAGTATCACTGATATATTTAAATTCAAGTAGAAATACAAAAATTAACTTTGCTGGAACAAACAACACGGAAACTCTTGTTCTGTTACTATTCGGTGTCAAGTCACAGTTGAAAGTGAAATTACAAGAAACCTGGCCTTGCTAGCTTTAAGAAATTCTTAGCATTATAAATATACTTATCTAATGACACTAAAGATGGAAAGGGCTCATTATAGTACTTTTAAAGATGGCAAAGAACACAAACCATAAAATCACTGAAAAACAATTTACTATTGTACTAACATACTCTCTCTCCAGAGATACTGAAAGTAGATAGTTGTGTAGTTTTGAGTACTTTCATTGCTTAAAGAAGAGGTAAGTTAAAAAATACATTTTCTGTGGACAGAGGATGCTTTGGGGGAAGATGAATCTTAGGTGAAATTACTAAAGCACTTAACTATATCAAAATGCTTTCACCACATCCAGATTACCCTAACTCAATCTGTCCTTTCTGTCAAGAACCATTGTCATAATCAACCCAGTTTTTATTGCTTCCCTCCCACAGAACCACTCTGATTATTCATAATTGGTTTAGTCAAATATTTAACTAATCAGTCTGCTAAAGTGGACATAAATAATAGTTCATAGGAATCATATAACCCAAGGACATTACTTCACTTAGATATTACAGTTTCCACGGCTTGCCTCCATGATGGGGAACTGCCCCTGGTCTTTATAACTTCATTCAGTAAATATACACAATACTGAGATATCTTTCCTCTACTATTCCACTGTATGTAAGACATGAATTAAAACTTTATATGGCATATCTATGGAATAAGCCAAAGATACTTTAAGTGATAAACACAGTCCCCCGGATTCTCAAAAGCTTGCACGGCGTGCAGGATTGGTGCAGGAGCTCAAGCAAGCAATATGTCTGCCGTGCGAGCCAGGAACAGCCGGCAGGGCTGTGCACGAGTGCTCCTGCACTAATCCTGCACAGACAAAGCCCTTGTATGCAAATCACCCCATTTGCAGGAGAAATCCATGCAAATAAGGTGAATTTGTGATCCAGGAAGCTTATGACCATTCGTGCAGGACTAGTGCAATCAGCAGAAATGTACTCGGTTAGTAACCGAGTACATGTCTGCAAAATCCAAAATGGAGCTATGACAGCCCCAAATAAAGGCTGCATATCATGTAGTAAGCATGCCAATGGCCAAGTATAAGGCCATTGGCATTGCAAACAGTACAAAAATTTAAAAAATCAACTTTTAATTCCTATTAGCCGATCCCGGCTGTTTAAGCATAGGGCAGCGGCACACAAACGGGATCGGGGGAAAATAACAAAATGAACATAAATTAAGCATTCTAACTAAAATCAGTATTCTGCCATGCAAGTCAATGGCAGGCAGAAGACAACATGACCAGTGAGTAGTGGTTGCTAAGGAGGGAGGCTCAGTGTGAGACATGTAACTATGCATTAGCAGGCAATTGTATGCAAATGAGGGGAAGGATAGTGAATCCCAGTTTTCCCCAGGATGTGAGGCAGGTCCCAACAGTGTAAGAGTACCAATAGCTGGGTGCAAGCCTAGGAGGTAGGTGACATCATGGGGGGTGTCAGGCATACTGTAAGTGGATTGGAGCCCTGTGGCTCAGGGTTGCTCCTAGCTAAGAACAGCTAAGGTAGGGGTGTATCTAAACCTGCCTAGCAGTCTTTACAAAGCCTAAGCGGGTGTGCACGGCACGCACCTGGTCATACAGGAAGAAAAAAGAGGTTAAACCAGGAAATGGCAACAGTGTGCACATTTGAGCACTCTGTTTGCGCAGCATGCACACAGGCTTAAACAGGAAGGCAATGGGAAGGGAAAACAGCAGTAGGAAGGTAATCAAGGAGAACTAGCTCAGCTGGCAGGTGAAATGCATCAGAATCAGCCAATTACACAGGCAGCAGACCAGCCCAGCCCAGAACACTACTATAAACTAAGAAAATACCTTTCCCTCTGGTTTTTCCCACATTCTACACCACCAGTGTATACAAGCGGGGAACGTTTAACTAACAAACCTACAAAATGAGAAGGGCTGCAGAAAGCAACATAGAACAACATGTGCAAGAGGCTGAGGGTGGTGAGGATGTGAATGCTGCTGAACAACCCACAGTGAGGAGATGGAGAAGAGTGTACAGACCCAGGGTAGCCTACTAGGGGCTACATGAGCTGGAGATAGTGAAGCGCTATAGAGTGGACAGAGACCTCCAACAGCAATGTGTCTGTGCCGGCCACACCTGTCACACCACACTGTTTGAGGGAAACCCATCCCAGTGGATACCAAGGTATGTGTAGGCCTAGGTATACTAGCAACAGGTACCTCCCAAAGCACAACTGGGGATATTGTGGGGATCTCATAGGCATCAGTATTTAGAGTATTCCACCAGTTCCTGGATGCCATGTCAGCACATGCCAGTGAGCATGTATATTTCCTCAACACCCATGAGGTGTTGACCAGCAATATGCATCTCTTCCACCAAATAGCAGAATACCCTGGGGTAGTGGGTGCTATAGACTGCATGCACATAAGCATCAAAGCACCACCCGGTGAGCAGGCTTGGGTCTACAACAACCGCAGGGGCATCCCCTCCATCAACTGCTAGGTCGTATGTGATGCCCAGGGCATTATACTGAATTTGTGTGCAGGCTGCCCTAGAAGCTATGTCGATTCCCACATATGTCATCTGACACAGCTGTACCAGAGATTTGCCAATGGCACATCCACCTAGTGGGGGATGCTGGGTACATACTGGAGCCGTGGCTGTTGACACCCATCAGAAATGCACACACACCTGAACAACAATGCCATAATGAGGCACATGCACATGCCAGACACATAATAGAGCATGTGTTTGGGATGCTCAGGTCATGGTTCCGGTGTCTGAACACATCTGGTGGAGCCTTGCAGTATTCACCAGCTACATGTACCCAAATTGTTATGGTAAGTGCTATGCTACACAATATAATCCTGCGGAAACAGCTGCTACAGGAACAGCATGGGGCAGGGCCACACAGCCCCCCACCAGTGCCAATGCTGCACAGGCACAGAGTGACCTGTAGGAGGAACAACCTGAGCCTGCCCCAGTAGGCAGAAGGAGGCATGCCCAGTATGCCCTGGCCTTGGCAAAGAGGCAACGCATAGCACATGCACTGACACAGTAGGGACTCAGGGAATGACACCTCTCTCTGACTCGCACATACAGTAAAAGGGGTGCCAAACATGACACTACCTGTGCTCAACCATGTATAGGGAGTGTACTATGTGCATCCGACATAGGCAGCCCAGAAGCACCATCCACAAGCCTGGTGCACCCACAAGGTAAGTCAATCAACCTACCAATTGCCATACGGAATAGAATGTGTCGTTACCTGTAGCTATGGTATGGATGTGAGCATGCAAGAGAAATGAGAGTCTGGATGTGATAGCAGCAGACAGTAGACATCCATAGTGGCACCATGACATCTGTAACACATACTGGAGACACCATAGTAGCCAGTACTACACAGAGTGACAAAACCCACTGCAGGAAATGTGCTGAGCAACATGTGTGTCCATATGACCCACACATGCCATTCAGGATGGTTCACATATCCAACAACAGTGTCAGGCAGCAGGACAAGTGTAGACAAACCCAAACAGAGCCTGTGCCATGGCCCCAGAATGATGGCTATGGTTAACCTCCCCCCCCCCAGGCCTACACAGACAGACCACAGCAGGGCAGCCAGTGGGATGTTAGTTCTGAAGGGTAGGAAGTCAGACAATAATATGTAGGGCAACCAAAGCCACGATCTGTAGTACATTGGTATGCCTCTAGCCAGCACAATAGGTAAGACTACAGACTGAAATGGAGTACCCAACATACCAGTACAGTCCCAGCAAATGTGTACAAGTGTCAGGTGTGCCCCCCCATCCTATGTAGACATATAGTAACAGTCAGGTGTGCCCCCCCCAACCTTGTGTAGAAATGTAGAAATAGTCAGGTGTGCCCTCTCCCTCAACCTACATAGAAATATAATAACAGTCAGGTGTGCCCCTCCCAATCCTGTGTGGAGCTGTAGAAACAGTCAGGTGTGCACCCCCCTGCTATGCAGAAATGTATTAACGGTTAATGCCAAATGATGGATGGATACCCTGCAGAGACAGCATGCTACCTGTTGGTGTACAACACAAAGGTCAGCGCTGCAGTACAAACTACCTGGACTTGACCCACACATGCAATACAGACGGCCATACTAGGCATGCTCATACACTTAGAGAAATGAAGGCAATGTAAGGCAACAACATACTGAAAGGTCATACTGGGCATGCTCACACACTTAAACTCATGACGGCCATGTCTGCTAACACCAGTGGACCAGACATATCTGGCAGTTGCAGTTGTTAGTACAGACACCTGCCAGTATGCACCACTCATGCCTTGCACACACAGTGGATAGGAATACAGACACATATGTAAGGACAGCACACTATAATAAGCCAAAGGTAGATGGATATAGATGCGTGGAAGAGGGTCACTGTGACAAGGAGCCATCCAGGCCTGTCCCACTCAGCACACAGCCAAAGGGCCCCAAACACATGAGGTGCAAATGTCACTCACTGCAGATACTAACCACCAGTATCTGTCAGCATTACAGACCATGTGGTGCACGTGTCAGCTGTGCAATATGACTATACAAGGAAGTAGTCATCTAGCAAATGTATACATGTACCTGTACCTCCTCATAGCCCTACTATGACAAGCCTGCTGAGGTCATCCAATGTGAAATACACCTTTGGGAGAGTTGTAGGCTAGAAATCTCCGTGGCGTATCCCATAACTCTGTATATATATATGTGTGTGTGTGTGTGTGTGTGTGTGTGTGTGTGTGTGTGTGTGTGTGTGTGTGTGTGTAGAGAGCAATGCTTTTTAGGCTAGCCACACTCCCCACAATCCAAATGCTCAACCTTTGGAAGGCAGCTGATGTCATCCACATATTTATACACCTCTGGGAAGCTGTAGCCCAGTAATCTCTGTAGCACGTCCTGTAAGTACATACTGCTGTAGTATGATAAACTAGTTAGGTAGGAGTTCTATCCCCAGACATGGCAACTGCGTGTGTGTGTGTGTGTGTGTGTCTGTCTGTCTGTCTGTCTGTCTGTGTAGAGAGCAATGCTTTTTAGGCTAGCCACACTCCCCAAAGTCCAAATGCTCAACCTTTGGAAGGCAGCTGATGTCATCCACCTAGTTCTACACCTCTGGGAAACTGTAGCCCAGTAATCTCTGTAGCACATCCTGTAAGTGCATACCGCTGTAGTATGATAAACTAGTTAGGTAGGAGTTCTATCCCCAGACATGGCAACTGTGTGTGAGTATGTGTGTGTCTGTCTGTCTGTGTAGACAGCAATGCTTTTTAGGCTAGCCACACTCCCCACAATCCAAATACAAAACCTTTGGAAGGCAGCTGATGTCATCCACCTAGTTATGCACCTCTGAGAAGCTGTAGCTCAGTAATCTCCATAGCACGTCCTGTAAATGCGTACCACTGTAGTGTGATAAACTAGTTAGGTAGGACCTCTATCCCGAGACATGGCAACTGTGTGTGTGTTTGTATGTCTGTGTAGCGAGCAATGCTTTTTAGGCTAGTCACACTCCCAACAATCCAAATGCTCAACCTTTGCAAGGCAGCTGATGTCATCCACCTAGTAATACACCTCTGGGAAGCTGTAGCCCAGTAATCTCCGTAGCATGTTCTGTAAGTGTGTACCGCTGTAGTGTGACAAACTACATAGGTAGGTGTTCCATTCCCTGACATGGCAAGTGTGGATGTATGTGTGTTTGTGTGTGTGTTCCTTTGTCAGTGTAGGGAGCAATTCTTTGGAGTCCATTCACAGACACTACAACCTCAAATGGTCCACTTTGACAAGTGTGCTGATGTCATCAACTGCGAAATACACCTTTGGGGAAGTGATAGGCCAGTAATCACTGTGGCGTGTGCTGTAACTGTGCACTGCTATAGTGTGATACACTACTTAAGTAGGAGTTCTAACCCCAGCCTTGGCATTTGTGTGTGTGTCTGTCTGACTGTCTAGACAGCAATGCTTTTTAGGGTAGGCACACCTCCTACAATTTAAATGCTCTACCTTGGTAAGGCTGCTGATGTCATCCACCCCGAAATACACCTCTGGGAAGGTTGTAGCCCACTAATCTCTGTAGTACGTGCCATAACTGCGTACTGCTGTAGTGTGATTCAGAACCCTAGTAGGGTTCTATACCCACCCATGGCAGTTCTGGATGTTTTGTGTGTGTTCCACTATCTGTGTAGGGAGCAATGCATTTTAGGCTAGTCACACTCAGTACATGTCAAATACCCTACTTTGGCAATCCTGCTGATGTCAGCCAGTGTGATATACACCTTTGGGGAAGGCATGCTGCAGTAATCACCATGGCGTATACTATAACTGCGTAGTGTTGTAGTGTAATAAACTAGTTAGGTAGGGGTTCTACTCCCGGACGTGACAGGTGCATGTGTGTTTGTATCTTGTAACCTGTGTGTAGGAGGGTGTGTGTGTGTGTGTGTGTGTGTGTGTGTGTGTGTGTGTGTGTGTGTGTGTGTGTGTGTGTGTGTGAGACACCTGGGCCCAATGTGTAGCAGGTTTTGCAATTTTTTTATATGGTGGCCCTAGTACATATCACAATGTCCAATGTACAGGGAAAGCAGCTGTGAAATAGCCAAGAGGCTGGGGTGCATATCCATACCCATACATGTGACAACAAGGCCAGACAATCACAGTTAGCAACCCCAGTATTACCCAGAGCACACTCTTAACACATGTCTCATACACACACACATGGCGAGGCAACAGCCAAGATGTGTGTAGTACACTGCATATTAATGACTGATAGTAAAAATGGTGTGAATGCAGTGGCCTACAGAGGCCATTGCACCCTGTCCAGCAGTACGATAGGCACCTTGCAGACAATGCGCCTTCAGTATGTTTCCCACCGGATGCCTGCAACAACTGTGGTTCCATAAAATGTGATCCAAAAAGGACATACCATGCCTTACACACATGCCCTGTATGGACAGATGCCACTGACTCCAGGGAATACCTGTAGCATGCTACCAATGTAGGTGCAGGGTCAACCAGCTGTCCATTACCTGGCCTCACCATATGAGGGCAGGACTGTCACATTTGATGATTACATTCTGTGTACACAATATGGGCCAGACAAACCAGGTACACTTCCACATGCCACTGTACATGAATGTGGGACATGTGCACATCCCAAACACCATTCATGTCATGGCATATAGAACACATACATGCCAAGCATTCCACAGCACTGGCCATGCACAATAGTAACCCAGGAGACTGGATGGTGTAAACTATACCCACCTGTGTGGTCCATTTGGGACACTACACCCCTAAGCCATAATGCAGACCATTCTCATGTGGCCTGGTGCCAAGGTATACCCCTCACCTAGCCTTGTACAGCCATCTGGAACTCTCAACCACTACACACCCATGAAGCAATGCACACATGCACGCCGGTACTAGCACCCTGTGTCTGTGTGTGTGGTGTATGATGCTTCCTACCACAATCACACCCAGTACCACACCCAGTGGCATACTGAAGCATGCTCTCTAATGTCAGACACCGTCACATGCCCTTTGACCATTGAACCCCAGGATAACCCCTGTGGGCCAATTCATACCTATGCATTACTGTATTGTGGCAAGGTAACTGGTTAGGAAGTGTATTTGTTACCCTGCCAAGTGTGGTAATCTGTATGGGTCCCTTACAGAGTGTGGCTGTGTTGACGCTGACACCTGTTCATGTGGACAGACTCATGTGCTACTCCTACTGTATCGCAACAGTGTTGCAGATGTCACTCACCAGCACATATACATCGGGACAGCTCATCAACATGTAAGCTATGTGGCGCATGCAATAACTGCATACACATGTGATACCCATACTGGTAGGTGTGTGACACAATCATGCTTACATTTTACTCACCCACACCTTCCCTGACATAGTTTGTCTCTGTCTGTCCTGCCAAGACCCTCTCTGGTGGATGTGAGATGTACACCTGCTTTGCTAGGCAACAGCTTATGTTTTGTAAGTGATGGTCATGATCAGCTGATGGCCTCTGAACCAATTGCAGTCCTCCTCTAGCTGAGTGCATGTGGAACAGCTGTGGTAACATTCCCATTGCCAATTGCATGGTAACATGCTCCAATATCTAGGAACATCATTTTGGTGTTGGCCCTTTACATCCACTGTGGACAGGAACTGAAACTGTCATTTGGCAAAATGCAGCTCAGATGGATTGGCGATTTACCTCTAACAACTTACACTGTGGAAACAGGGCAACACACAGGAGGGGGATGTGCCTGGCCTGACTACAGACTGTAAGTGCTGCTATACTGCATGTGGAGAATTGTTGGTTTCACAGTGTGTGTGTGGATATGGCTGTCCTACATGTTGTAATACCTGCCATGTCAGTACTGTGTTTATGAGTAATCTGCATCTGCAGGGTCGTCTGCAGACTGGACAGTGTGTTGTGCCCTTGGTGTCATGTGTTACCCACAGAGCACGTATCTGTGAACTGCAGAAGGTAGTGTGAGGATTGCAGTCTGTAGATTGTGAAAGTCCTGGCAGTTACTGACTTCATATCCCTCATAGGACATATGTTGCAACAAACCCTGTTAAGACAGTACATGTATGAGGTTAACACAGCAACATGTCAATATTGGCCCTGTGTATGTGCTTCCAGCCACAACTCTGTCAACCTTTGTACATATGTCGTGCATAACAAGGTGCATGTATGCTGTACACCATCATAAGTGTCATCATATCTGATAGCAAGCCAGGGAGATATCAGACTGCTACACATGTTATGTACAGTATGGGTAACATTTGCCGACATTAGCAGGACATTCCGTGGTCGTTTGTACAGTACTGAGGCCTGTGTAACTATGGTGACTGTCGACAGTGTGTGTATTGTGAACATGTTCTTTAGCCTGTGTACAGACTGTGGTAGATGTCATTGTTATAGGTCCCGTCTTATCTGATGTTACATGCTGCTCCACTGTATGTTACTGTATTGGTTTACATGTTTGTACGGCCATACACACACATGTCCCATACCACAGACAGACAGCAGACCACACCATGTAGCAGCCCAGTATATGTAGGGTTTGTCTGTGAGTGGCACATATGAGGATGTTGTTGAACAGATAGTCCATGTACTGTACTTTTATACTATCTTACCATATGTGGCTGTGGCTGATTTCCCATTGGATGTGGTTATGTGCCTTCACACAGCTGTATCTTACCCTGTGGTGTGGCATGCGTGCACATTCTGCTATATATATGCAGGTACATGTGCATTCCCCCATAGGAGATGTTGGCCAATGATGAGCCAGTCTGCCTGTAGCCTGCACAGTGCATTGTTACATGTCTAGCGGCTTAGTATACTTATCCAGTGAGATGTCATGTGGAGATACTTGCCGGATGTACTGGTGCCGGGTCTCTCTTAACAGTCATGTATGTCAGACAGAGCAGTGGGATGCTGTACAGATGTATGTCACTATCTAATGGGTAGTATGTGGACATGGCACCCCTGTACCAGTGGTATTATGTGACAGGCCAGACAGGGGTGTGTGAATGCATACCTATGGTGGCATATGTATACCAGTCGTTATGTGTTATACTCATCTACATGGCTGTTAACATCCATATTGTCATGCATGGTACACATGTTTAGCACTAAGGGGTACTGTGTATACCTCTGGACTGTAAGGAGTGTTTCAGAATGTCTACATATATTGGCCAATATCTGTGCTGCAGTCCACGGGGGCATTACGTGCTAGCAGTGGTACTTTACCAGGATGTCCTTAGGATGTCTGTCAGTAGCCAATGGCACACATGTGGAAAGCAGATGTGACCTCAAACACACACCATGTCTGTGAAGACAATCACAATTACAGTAGCAATAGTCTACCAATATACCTGCTATACATACTTGACATCCACTTGCACTACGACATTGGGACTATAGGAGATGGGGTAGGTCTACACTCCGTGTCCAGGACATATGGTGAAGACATCTGTACATATATACATCCAGATATATATCTATGATTACACATATACATATCGACATATATAGATGGGTATGTATAAATACATAGCTATACATATACACACCCAGATATATACATATACAGAGCAATATATGTCTACACATATACAGATAGTGATACATATGCACATAAATGTATGAATATCTACAGATATATTGACAGTAGTAGGTATATTGGTATAGATATATATGCACATATAGTCATAGATATCTAGACATATAACAACATAACTAGGCATATATCTGTACATATAGGGTGTGCATACATATATAGCTATGAACATATATCTATATGTACATATACGTATACCTATATATATATATATATATATATATATATATATATATATATATATATATATATATATATATACACACATATGTATAGATACATATATGTATAGATATGTACACATATGTACATACGATGATGTGTACACATGGCCATATATATGTAGCACTATACAGATGTGTATACAGACATATGTATGTGTATACCTGTGCATGTACATGTAGACATCTATACAGCTATATGTATACAATCATATACCTGTCATGAGTAAACGTCATGGTTGCATATACCCTCCTACATATATCCCACCATATGTATCTGCTATGTGTACAGTATGATGAAACAACATATGTGATGCAACCGTCATATTAATGACAAGGACTACACAATCTAGGACATAAAGGCAAGTGTTCAATACCACTCAATTTGGATAATGACAGATGTATTGGTAACACAACAGCTGTCCCCACAGTGTTCATGGCATAGTGGTCATGTGTTGTGACTTCAGTGTACAGGGCCCTGAGTTTATGACCTGCAAGTGCTGCTCATTTTGTTGCTGGCCAGAACAAGGACTGTTGGATACAGAGTAGTTAAGGCAGTGTTTGTACAATGTAGGCCACACACGTCAGTATCACGACATAGCTAGGTAGGGGGTCTAGTCCCAGTGTTAGCAAGTAACTGTCTGCGTGTATGTGGATGGGTCTACATCAGGTTGCAGGGTATACATGCCTCAGTGGGCCACCTGTCCATGTGGCACAGGCAATACCCGGTATAGTAACCTGTGAAATGTGTTCGACTGTACCCCAGATATGCCACTGCCATGGTGTCAGCACAGTGACATACCCCGTTGTGCATTATGACTGCAGACCATCCTTGTGCTGACACATGTACACCTACAACACACCTACATATCAGTTTAGAGACCACAACCAAGCAGTATCACTAACAGCTAGAAGGCATCACTGCTGGACGGCTACACTACCTGCCAATTATGCGTCACACTCTGCACCCTACAACATGTTACACTGCAGGACCATGGTACACTGGTGTACACTCACCCTGTGCATCAGAACCATATCAGCTTGTCCCTGCATCAATGGTATGGATGACAGGGATGGGGCACAGGTATCATCATATGCACAAGGTGCGGTGTTGGTCTGCCAGAGGCTGAGGATGGGCCATACATTTGACACCATGTGTGTGGATGAGGGGTGTATTCTGGGGGGCTGGCTGAGGTGATGTGGTGTGTGTAGGTATGAGGTGCCCTAGGTGTGTTTGCATAGTATGTGGGTAGGCATGCACACAGTTCTGCCTTGTGGCTGCCCTACACAGGTGTTTATGGACAGCTGCAGACCATACCTGGTAGGGTGTGCAGTTCACTGCCTCTGGCCATGGACATGTGGACTGTGTCTGCCAGGGGTTCTGTGGGCACATGCAGGTACAGGCGTTAAAGTGCAATTCTCACCTACTGATGACATTTGTCTGCTGGTACCACATCCCTCCTGGGACTGCCGTGGTGTGGTGTGGTGTGGACAGCACAACCCCTGTACTGCCAGGGCTGCTACTGCCACTACAGGAGCCCCTTGGTGTCCTGGCACACCTACACTGAGTGCCAGCTGTTGGTGTTACTGGGCCACGTCCATGCGGGTGTCACTGCATCCCCACCACATGTCGAAGCATGGACACACCACAGCTCATCATGCCATCTATCCGCTTGCTTGTTGGAAGCACTGATGGCAAGCCGCCACTTCACGGAGGTTGTCGCCTACAGTAGCAAGTGCAGCCATCTGCAGCCTAAGGCCCTGTCTGGTGTAATGCTCAATACGTGTCTGTGCCGCCATTACAGCCTGGAACATGCATCTGCTGGTTGCAGCTATGTTGCCTATGGCAGGGGCATGATGTCCAGCAGCCCTACCAGGAGCACCCTGGGACATCCGCCTATGTGGCAGCCTGCCGGACATCCGGCTATGCCTGCTGCAACTGGACACAGCAGGCATGGTTACCACACTTTTCTGTGCAATGCCACTGAATGCCAGCTGTCCCTTTGCTATGGTCACTGGTACTGGGGTGTGTATAGGCACTGTAACTGTGTGCGGGAGTGGGGTGATTAAAAGGGGGATGTCAAATGTATGCACAGTGTCAGCCGCTGACATCCTCACCTGTGCCTCATCATCATCATCATCATCGGTGTCTGTATGGACACCTACCTCAGATTGGGTGCAGGAGGGATCCTGACCCACCTCGCCACCTGTGGGGGAAAACAGTAACCACACTTTAAAATCTGTACAACATTGATTAACAGTACACACACACACACACACACACACACACACACACACACACACACACACACACAAACACTCGCACACATCTCCATACTACCTACCTGTCCATGCCTTTACAGACAGCCCCACGTATATGTCCATGTGTTACCCCATCCTGCATAACACTTGTTAACATACACACATTGCTACCACTCATTAACATCATAGTCCCTCTAAATGCCCACACAAGTGGCCACAACACAAGGCCTGTTGCTACATTACCTGCCTGACCTGTGTGTAGTGGAGTAATATGGCCCCAATGCTGTAATTTGGTATGCACCCTCTGTATGGCCAGAATGATGTGCATGGCCCCTATATGTGTAGGCCACTATGTTATAGCCATAATACCTCCCACTGGTGTGTCATGTGTATCTAATACTCAATACATGCGGGATATGCTGCTCCATCGGCCCATCAAGTGTTAGCTGTAATATGTGGATACACTCCCTGCTGTTGACTATTCCTTCCTCAATGCATCTGTAGAGCTGCATACATGGGTTGTAGGTGACCTCTCCACTGACAGCAATATTATGTGTGAACCTGGGGTCTACATTCCCTCTGGATGCCTGATCCAAACTACAGGCCATATTATACTATTTGCTGTCCTGTGAGCACATGACAGGTATTCCTGGTGTGCAATGTGGCACTCCATGTCCATGTACTGCACGGTCCCAAAGGGGGGGTACAGCCATATGAACACCCACAATCACACATGTGCATACATGGCCACACACACAAACACACACATGCACGCACGCATCATACATGCATCTACCCCCCACCACCACTTTGCCAGAGTGACCATGCAGGCAAACTAACCACTAGGATGCACACACACCACACACACACACACACACACACACACACACACACACACACACACACACACACATGCAGGTGAGGATGCACAATGATCGTACACACAGTCCTCCAATTACCCATCTGCCAACATGCAGAACATATGGTACAGAACAGCATGCAGTTCAGCTATACTCACACCATGCTAGCAGCAGTATACATGTGTATGATGCATATGCTGTGACTAAGTGATGCCCCTTCCCCTGGATACCTCTGCATGCATTTACACATTATTGCTGTTCACCAGTTCTGCACCCTGCCATGTACTGTGCCCAACAACTCACAGGTGTCCAACTCATTGCGGAATGTTTAGTACCATATCACTCACTTATGCCAGCTATACGTCTCACAGCCCCTATGTGTTTCAGCAACACATACCTGGGATGATATGTGGACTGTTGTCATTGGTGAATCCTGGATGCCTAATTTACAGCTGTCAACATCAACAGACCATGTATGGCCACTGCAGAAATGCTTACACAGACAACCATCATAGCATACCATGGCTATGGGGGGTGTACACACTGTTATTGCTTTAACACACACACATCTGTGATCTGGCATAGGACCACAGCACTGCAGATCTTAGCTGTACACACACCCAGTATGTAACATATGTTCTGTACATTCACATGCAGTGTCTACATATTGTGGTAGGTGTGTGGCTGCTGACCGTGATGCATACACATCATGTGGGGATGTGTGTGCACACCCTTATCATGATGGTTTATCACACCTCTTGTTGTGTGTACTACAGCAGTCAATGCTCGTGGCAGGGGTATACCAGCATGGGCCTTCTGCAATTGCCAGTGTATGTTCAGCCTACCCTACACATGTCCCCCTATTCTGTATGTTTGCAAGGTCCAGTCATGTGCACATCCCATGATGTTCACACAATGTCATCACTATTGCAGTATGGGTAGGGTTATAGCTGCCACAGGTCCTGGACATGACTATATGTAGATAGAGCCATTCCTACCATCCTTAAGATCCCTGCTGCAGTGCAATGGTGTTTCATGCTGAGACCCCCCCCCACCTCAGCATTTATGCAGATGCATGACAGGTAAGCCCTACACATATGTGTCAGCTTACAGTGTCACATATACTGCAGACCACATGTTGCAGCTTAGACCCAGCTGATAATGTGGACTAGTGTAATGCTGTATGCCATAGTGTATCAGCAGCAGTTGGCATTGCCCTACAAGTATGTACACTGGTGTTGCACTGTATATGGGTGTTGTCCAGAACATGTCACTACTATAGGCCATATCTACCAACAGTATGTTACCCCCTGGGGACACATTCCACAATGACAGGATGTAAGTTGTCATGCAGGTGTGTGACATACCCTTTCAATACCCCATCATGTCCACCCCTGTGAGACCATGCATTTGACAGCAACATTACATGCACATGTACAACATGCATTCAGGGTAGGTGTGTTAGATGTGTGCATGGAATATTACATCACCATTACAAGTCCGGTGTGTTGGCATGCATCTACATAAGACATACTCACCAGCTTCAGGCTGCTGCCTTGCTGTTACCCCGGAGGGACCTACATAAGTGGGTGAGAGATGCAATGTCAGTGCCACATCTGTGGCACTGCTACAGGCTGGGTGGAGTACTACCATAAATCTACTTTAAATACACACAATACTACATCTGGGCATCTGATTATCACTACTATGCAGCAACACATTATTTGTATAACATATCAGATATGCATGATCTACATGTACCACTGTGATATTTACACAACAGCTGTCTACTGATGTGCCCTGTGTACTTACCTGCACGCTCCTCAGCTGTTGTGTGGGTGACACCCACCTCCACAAAGGGGTCCAGTGGTTAATGTTGTTCAGGATGGGCACGTGCCATGAGGCTGGCCAGGAGCTCCTACACACATGTCGGGGGGGGGTGGATGTCATGCCCTCCATGGCAAGGTGATCCCCCCAGACTGCAGCAGCACACTGACAGGCATTGCGAAGCAGGTCAGGGCAATGATGCCAGACCTGCTCATGACTGTGGTTATGCAGGCCGACATCATTGACCCTGTGGATGAGATCGTTCCACAGGGCGGTCCGCTCCTGATGTTCCACTGTTGTCCTGCCAAACAGGACCTGTAGTGCAGTACCAGGTGGTTGATTATCACTTCAGTCTCCTCTGTGGAATAAGTTGGTAGGCAGCTGTGTGCCATCATGCCTGAAAAACATGAGGATGGGAACAGGCCTGAGAGACTCATATGACAAGGTTACCACAGTTCATAATACACATCTCTGTCACCCCCCCCCCCCCATATCAGCTTCAACAGACTATACACACAACTCATTAGGTATGGCTACAGCTTAACTACCATTTGGACAGATTGTGTTGTGTACTACACCTTCTGCTATGTGCTAGTAGCCATGTCCCCTGTGTGGACACTAACATTGCGGCCCTGTTACAGACTATTCACTTGCATGTCATTGTCAGGGCCACTATGGTTACATATATGTCACTGGTATGGCTGCTCTGAGATTGCTGCAGATCTGACAGTCTGTGTTATAGGGCGGTTCTATGCATGCTGTTGGACATGTACTGGGATTGTGTAGACTATTATTACCTACATATGTACTATGACAGTGACACATTAGCATGTATATATTCCATTGGCCAGCTGATTCACCTCTCCACACCCATCTGACCAGGATACCTGGCCCCATCACATGTGTGTGCCAACCTGAGGCTTCCTTGTGTACTGTTACAGCCATACCATCAGGTGGCACCACCCAGGGGATGTTGGCTCACCCCCCTTGGTCACACACCAACATGTCCCTGTCCCCTGAGCTCAGGTCTGGGTCTGTTCCATACCAGGCTCCACAGACACATGACGGATGTGCTACATCTGTCTGAGGCACCCAGTACACATTCACACAACCAAAATGCTCCCCCTGCTCAGCCACCAAACTAGGCACCTTCAGGACATGGACTGCTGTTGTGAGTCGGAGTTGGTGGGAGCCTTGTTCCCATTGTGGCCATATTGGGGACCATGGGGCATCCACATCACAGACCACACACACCATCCACGGTGTTTACCCACCACGTGTTACATTCCACCCCTGTAGACTGTCCTCCATATCTACCAATCTTGACCACCTCCACGTGTGTATCTGCCATACTTCCCCATATTCCCATTGCATACTTCACAGGCATGAGCATTGTGGTGCTAGGATGGGACTAACATGTGACATACCCATCCATGGTGCACACACTGCTAGCTGTAGATATCTGTCTGTACTGCTATGTGTGCTGCTGCCTTGCACATAGCACACATAACTTTGGTAGTGATATAGGGGACATGTCTAACCATACATATCTGTTTGTGTGTGTGTTTGTACAGATGTTGACATTTGCATATCGGTATTTATCTATATATGTGTAGATATATGTGACTACATATATATGTGCACATATATATGTCTACACATGGGTATATGTATATTTCTGGACAAACATGCTGATATACATATATATCTTTAAATATTATATACGTGACATATGTACACATATGCATACCTATATGTGGGGTATATTCAGACATCAGCTCTACAATCTCACAACACCTTCCAGCACAGCTACACTGTTCTGCCTTGCTACAACACAGACAGGTGCCACATATAGACATGACCTGACATTAGGGGGGTATATGTAGGGGCCAATTGTAGGAAACCCTATTACACACCTATGGCATTCAGGCATGCTACACTACAGATTCTCCTGAGTATCCTGCCAGTGGTGGGCCATGGTTCTCACGTGTCCATCATAATGGCATTACTTCCACCACCAGCTGTTGGCTATGTAATATACATACTTCCCATTACACAACACACACTATGATGGCTTACATCTTGTCTGTCAGTTCTGACATGCACAGTTAACGGCTATGGCCCACTACACACAGGGACAGACACTACTGTCCATAGCAGTTGTTCAGTTGAGCATCATCACAACAACACCTGATGGCACATATAAATCATTCCACATCATCTATCCCATTATGATGGACCAGGTACTACATTCTATTACATGTATATATACCTCACATACCTGTTGTGGGAATCTCTCTTTCCCTCTCTCACTCTCTCTCTCCAGTAAATGGATTGAGCTGCTTTGAATAGACTGGCTTTAGTAGGTGATGCACATGATCAGGTGATGGCCTCTACACCAGTTGGTGTCCTCCACTTGCTAACTGCATGCAGCTTGCTGTGTAGTACTTCCAATTACCACTGTCATGGCAACCACCTACTATAAGTCCCCACATCATGTGGGCGTTGTCCCTTTACCTTTCCTGCGTGATGGACATCCTTCCTGTGTGTGGGCATCAGTGTTACAGACAGCAGGTAGCAATACCTCTTACAGGAGAATTGGCACACTCTGGACAGCTGCATATTTGTAGGAGTTTCCCGAACTGCAGACAGAGTGTGAGTAGAGTTGTGTTATGCTTTGCATAGTACTGGTGTTACAGGGTGTGTGTGTACATACTAGTTTACCTTGGAATGCAGTCTGTCTGCATAACTCTCAACTATGGGCCTATCCTCTTGGTGGCCAGAGGTGTGCCTATCATATTTTGTCTGTCCACCACACAGGTGCTGTGTCAGATATTTCACTGGCAGTGTGTGTGTTGGGTGCTATCAGTACATGGTTACATCCATTTATGTTTCTAATCTCAATTCTCTGACTAAGGGTATGTTGCAGACTATCCTGTAACACCAGCGACTTGCTTAGTGTATGGCAATATTTTTCCACATATGGGCCTGTGTTAGAGCCTCTGTCCAACACCTACATACCAAGCTTTGCACATATGACATGCTGTCAGGGGTTGTTCTGTAGCACTGCTGTTGTATCCCCCACACATACGGTGGGGCTGAGGCCATATATGTGTGGGCTTCACCTACACAATACATGTGTGCCCTTATGCAATCCAGAGGCATGTGTATGTAACAGGGGTATATGGGCCTGTATTAATGAGTCTGGGGGGCGCACCATAAATACCCTAGGCTGTTACAACATGTGGGGGTATCTGGGGTGGGCTGCCTTAAGGTATCTGGATGCACAGTATCATACACTTCACCTATATTTACACTGCTTACATACATTGTGTTAATGCAGGCCTACTGCCTCCTGCCATACAGACTGTTCTGTTTGTCAGTGTGCTTGTGATGGTGTCAGTTATGGCTTGTTATGTAACAGTTACATCCCATTTGGTCAAATGAAGTCTTTAACACCTAGTGATTTTGTACAGAGTGTAGATAGAGGCTGCTGGACCATACACCTGCATTACTTACTGTTGATAGTTTGGTATGCTGTGACCCAGTCTGTCTTTACTATTGTACAATATTTAGGGCTTAGCCTGGACAGCAACAGTTGTGAACCTTTCCAGACTACTGTATTAGTATAACTGTTTCACAGTTGCATTACTCTGTTTATATGGATGTCAGTGCCTGAACAGCTATAATACATGGCATATACAACTGTAATAATACACAAATAAAGGTTATCCATTTCTGCAAACCTGTGTGTGGTGTTTTATACTATGACCTCTCTGTGGGCATATGTTGCAGGCAACGATTGCCATTTGTATGGGTGGCCCATACAGTGTCCAATTGTTAAGGTGTTAACTGTAGGCATAGTGGCTGTTCCATATTGTGTTCACCTTCTACATATGTATCATTATTTATTTATTTGTTTATTTGTTTATTTGCTTTTGTTAGCCAGGAAAGTCCACTGGGCTGAAATGAGCCCATTTTCAGTGGAGGCCCGGGGGAGAAAATCTCCAAAAAAACAATGTACATAATTAAGAGATTATTTAGAGAGTTAATAACAGCATTTAACAATATACAAGAGTAATAAGAGCATTTAACAATATACAATAGAATAATATAGGAGTCAGAAGTGACACAGTAACATAGGCAATGTATTCAGGTGCTTGGCAGGTGTTCAAGAGATCAGACAGATAATGACAATCTGCACTTACACAATTTTTACACACCATGTAAAGCAAGGTGAGACACACTGCGCTGTGATTAAGGGTGAGTGCATAATAGGGAGAGTGAAGAAGAGTGTGGGTATCTGAGAGATGAGTCAGGTTAGTAATCAGGTGACTGAGGAATTGGGGATGGTGCAAGGGCATAGCCAATGAGAGGAGAGATGTTGGTAGAATGATTTTTTGAATGACGGGGCATTATTTAATAGTCCACAGAGAAGGTGGAAGGGCATTCCAGAGTTTAGATACAGTAAAAGAGTAAAGGTATTGGCCTACAGGGAGTTTAGGTCTCTTAACTTGGATAAGTGATTGATTTTCAGATCTTAGCGAACGGTTTGGTTGATAAAGAGTCAGAAGTGAAGCCAAGGCTGGGCATTTGGAGGAATTACAGATAAATTTGTGTGCTGTGGCTAATTGTATGTAAGTTAGGTGTTGTGGGAGATCTAGCCAGTTCAGGGATTGTAATGAGTGACAGTGGTACATATCTCTGCGTGTGTCTGCGTAGTCACATGTATATCTATCTATCTATCTATATATATATATATATATATATATATATATATATATATATATATATATATATATATATATATATATATATATATGTCTAGATATAGCTATATATATCTGTACATCTGTATCTGCATATATGAGTCTGTGTATATGTACCCTGGGAATGTTGATAGCTGTCATATTTTACATTTCCTGTGGGAGCCACACTGTACTGCATGATATGTTACTAATACCGGCCTGACATCATACAGGTGGGTTGTAGTACTGTTTACATGTTGTGCACATGTCCTGTCAGGTCCTGCTTATGTGATCTGTAATACTTTAGTGTATTGCAGAGCTGACGTGTTTGGCTGTGGGGGGGGGGGGGTATGCCTATTCGTACATGACGTATATTATTTTGGGGCGTCCCAACCCCATTAATGGTGCATGTGGACATATTTGTATTTGTCAATCTACCATTGCTATCTACAGATGTGTGGCCATATATATATATATATATATATATATATATATATATATATATATATGTATATATTGCTATGGATATGTATTTCTACATCTATTGATATGTTGTATCTGTTTAGATATTACTATATTTACTCACACAAATACATTTACATGTTGGAATACATTCTCTGTACTGTTGAATGACTGGGCTGGTTGATATGTTTTGAATACATCAGGGTTATGTATATCTGACATGGCCTAGTGGTAAATCACTTTGCCTATGGTGTGTGGGGTTCTGTGTTTGAGCCTAGCAGAGGCCATTTATTTTGTTACTGGGCAGAACATGGGCCATTGGATACAGACTGGTTAAGGCACGTTTAGTCAGTTGTTAGCAGGTTTGCACGGAGGTCAGCACTGCCAACCTGCCGTTACATCTGCTTACAGGGTGTTAGCTTCAGAGTTGCTTAACCAGTGTAGGCATTGCTTACTGCCATGTAAACAGCCTTTGCCATGTAAAGTAGACTGTGCTACAGTGGGACTCGAACTGTGAATGCCTGCTCATTGGGCGGACGCTCTGCCCACTACACTATTGCTGTTCTGCTTCATTTGCATATTTCTACCATAATGTCATACCCATGGTTCCTTTCCCCGTCCCCCCCCCGAGCTCCACATACACAGCATCCATCTATTCTCCAGTTGCTAGCCTAGCCACACCTCCACACATTGCCCTCTCTGCATGTCTCGGTACTCCTCCAGCATACTGTCTCAACCCAAGCTTCTGCAGGCTCTTTATCTGTTTAGTCCACGTACGTACAAGCCTTGCCATGACAGCACTCTGATACTGGTGCAAATATCGATGTGCCTCACAATTATTGGTTCATCCCACCAAGGACGGACCTGTTGTTGTGTCAAGATTAGACTTAACTGGTCTACACTGTTTCTCCTACTGGTTACATCCTACCAGGGGTTTGAGAAGCAGCGGTTTGCTCACACACCTGGCCAGCCTCATCTCCCGGTTCCGCAGAACAGAAGTCCCAGGTTTGACACTCTGTGCCTGAAGCATGGCCACACGCCCCCTCGACGTGCACCATTTTTTATTATTCTCTTAAGTATTATGCAAGACTACTGTTCTCACAGTTTGATTGGACAGGCACTGTTTTTATGATACACATAGACTGCTTGAAATACTGTAATTGAGCAATGTATAAATGGTTGCTGATATTCATCTACATACTTATATACATTACATTTCCTATACTGTTGGATGACTGTGCTGGATGATATGTTTGTGATAACAGCAGCTATATGTGTATCTGCCATAGCTTAGTGGTAACTCAATTTGACTATAGTGTGCAGAGTCCGGAGGTTGCAACTTGGGAGTGCAGAGTATTTTGTTGCTGGGCACGATGACAGCTGTTGGCTACAGAGCGACTAAGGCACTTTTGAGCAATAGTAAGTGGGTTTGCACTGGTTTGCACGAGGGTAAGCAATGCTAACCTCTGGTTACAGCTTCTTACACTGAGTTAGCTTCTACATTGCTTAACCACTGTAGGCATTGCTTACTGCCGCGTAAACAGGCTTAAACCCACTTACCACTGCTTAAACGTGCTTACTCCTGCTTACCCCCGCGCTACTTTATTTATTTTACATTTGTTGACTGGGAAACTCTGACTGGATGCTTGTCCATTTTCAGCGAAGACCTGGGAAGACAGGCTCCACAGTAAGACTCAGCTAATCTTTACAAGTCATACAGAGGTGTCCACATTCATAGAGAGTGACAGACTTAACGTAGCAAAGTAACATATTATTCATGCTTAGTTTATGTTAACATGTAGGTATTATTCATGCTTAGTTAAAGTTTACATGTCAGGTATGATGGCTGACAAAGGTCGGTTTAAGGTGTTGTTAGATTCCATTGTAACAGTTGTGGATAGGATAAACTCATGTATTCAAGTTAAGATTTAGTTATTCCATACTTGTGTGGTAGAGTAGAAGTGAATAGTGAAGGAGTAGGTAGGTAGGTAGATAAAGGGGGAGATATTGTAACTGTATGTGAGGTTGTGGGAATAATTGGTAGGGGAGCAATAGGGGAGGTTTAAAGGATGGTGGCATATGTATGCGAGGCAGGAAAAAGAGGTGTTAGTTTCAGTAGTTGATGTAGGGGTATAGATTGTAAGGGGGGGAGGATTTAGCCAGGTGGTGAGCATGTGCAGATCCAAGTGTGCTTGAGTGTTCCTTCAAGTGTTTTTTAAATGTGTCCTTGGAGACAGCTGAGGTAATAGATGTGGGTAGTAAGTTTCAGATTCTGCCAATATAGTTGGGGAAGGGGTGTCACCTAATTGTAACTTTCAACTTTCAAAAGAAAAGAAAAAGGGGGTTGATAGGTAAGTGGTGTTAAAGGGACACAAAGAGGGAAAGACAGTAGGGAAAATAGCCAGGGATGTGCAGGACGGCTGAAGGGAAGGTCCACAACTGGCCATTTCTTCTACAGCAACAGCTGTGCATATACACTGAATTTGGAGGTAGATTTGGACACTCAAACCCCTGTGTGGGGGTGAGGACAACAATAATAAGTTGTGATGCCAATTAGAATGGATTGCATGCCTAGAGTAGGGAGCTGCAACCATGTGTTATTTGGTGTTATTAAGTGGGTTTTGTACCAACAAAATTGGTTATGAAGTGCCTTGCCATCTACAATAGACTGTGCTGCAGTGGGACTCATACCGGGAATGGCTGCTCGTTAGGCGACAGCTCTGCCCAAGTCACACTATTGCTTAAATCCACGAGGCGGTCTGATTAGAACCACTCCATCCAACACCTGCACGCCTCGACCCATAATTTCATACACATAGTCCCCCCCCCACTCCTCCTCCGCTGAACTAATACTTTCTCTGGGTGCAGGTCAGGTCTAACCACACCAATACACACTGCCCACTCTCCACTTCTCAGGACCCATCACGTACGTTGTCTCGACCCATGGATCATCAGGCTTTCCCAACCTTGTAGACTGGGTACATACGCGCCCTGCCTTGATGCATCTGTGTAATGGCGGAAATCAAAAAATCCTAGAATTTTTCAGTTATCTCGCAAGGGACGTTCCTGTCTTTGTTTGTAGATTAGACTTAGCGGGTCCACAATGGTTCTTCCACTGGTAGTATCCTGCCTGTGGTTTGGGAAACAGTGGCTTATTTACTTTGTTTGTGTTTGTTTGTATGTTTCACCTGTTTGGCTGGGGGGGGGGGATATTGCTACGTGTGACAGTTATGTTGATCGAGACCCCTCACCCCCATTGGCGATGCCTGTGGTCATATATGTCATTCTTATGTGCTGTCTCATATCATAGATATATATCTGTGTACACACACGCATATATATATATATATATATATATATATATATATATATATATATATATATATATATAAGTCTAGGACATTTCGCCGAAAATCCATTTCGCCGAAACTTTCTGACATAGGGTCCAAATCGCCGAAAATCCATTTAGCTGAAAATAGTACTGACAGTGTATATGCCCTTTCCCCCCACTGTAGTGCAATCTCAGAGTGAAAATATTAAAGTGGAGGGGTGTAGGGGCCTAGCCCCCCCCACCTACTCAGGTTATAAATTACTTACTCATCCTTTTATTAGGGACTGGACAATATAAAACAATACTAGACAATATAAAACTGTACTGGGTGGGGGCTACGCCCCCCCACACCCCCCCTACTTTATTATTCTCACTCCAAGATCGCAGTGGGGAAAAGGGCATATACACTGTCAGTACTATTTTTGGCGATTTGGATCCTATGTCAGAAATTTTTGTCGAAATGACACTGATCTATATATATATATATATATATATATATATATATATATATATATATATATATATATATATGCATATGTATGTATATATAAATATATATATATATATATATATATATATATATATATATATATATATATTGCTGTATATTTATTCAACGGCATATAGATGTATGGATGTCTGCACATGTATATATCTATCTATATGTGGGTATGTATATATATATATATATATATATATATATATATATATATATATGTATGTATGTATATGTATACATATGTAATACAGAGAGGGAGAGGGAGAGGTATATATCTATTTAGTTTTATATATATATATATATATATATATATATACACACACACACACACACACACACATACACACACACACACACACACACACACACACACACATCTACATATTTAGCTATATGTCCCGTAATGTTGACTGGTATTGCTGGATGCTATGTTTGTGGAAACATCAGGGTTATGTGTATCTGAGATGGCTTTGTGGTTGATCACATTGCCTATGGTATGCAGGTTCCTGGGTTTGAGCCTTGCAGGGACTGTTTCATTTGTTGCTGGCCAGAATGGGGCCTGTTGGATATGGAGTGGTTGAAGTACTTTTATGCAGTTGTCAGTGATAGGGTTACCACCTGTCCCACTTTGCGAGGAACAGTCCCCCATTGGGCAGTTGTGCCTTGCAAAATATTTGGAAAATGGCAAATGTCCTGCGATTTTAGGCAAAAATGTATCCTATATTTTCTTTAATAGTTGCATAAAACAGTTATTTCCTATTTGAGCCACACACTCCAGTGATCTAAACCTTGTCATCACAATAAACAAAACATGCTGGAGGGATAGGTTCCTGACCCAGAGACTCCCCAGACTCTGGAATAGACTGCCCATACATGTCAAGCAGAGCGCCTCTTTGGCCCTCTTCAAAATGAACCTTGATGATTGGATGGGAGAAAGGAAATTCACCCCGGGGATCACATTAGTCGCCCTGCTAGACAGGGGTCCAGGGAGTAAATAGTGTGGGAAGAAATAGCCAGGGAATTGTTATGGCTAGGCTTGTATCGGCTCTAGGGCTGATAGCCTAGTACCAAACTATGAACCTATGAAACACCTAAATGTTATAAGAAACAGCATAAGCAACTCAAATGCTATAAGAATAAGCTTTTATTTTGGCAAAACGGTGAAGTTCTGTCCTTTGTACTGGCCATGGGTAAGTTTTGCCCTACAAAATCTGACGTTTCTACAAAACCTGTCCCACTTTGGGCATTTAAAAAAGGTGGCAACCCTAGTCAGTGGATTTGTGCAACGGTAAGCACTGCTAACTTCCTGTGACATCTGCTTACACATGGTTAGCCTCACTATTGCTTACTCTGTGTATGCACTGCTTCCCGTAGTGCAAACAGACTTGCATCTGCTTAGTCGTGCTTATTTATCCTTACTACTGCTCTATTTTCGACAGTCATAGGTGGTGGATTTGGTAAGTGTATGGGGTATTCATTCATTACACTGCTTACTACTCCAGTTCACACATATGTTATTTATTAGGTTATACAGCTAAATATATTGATCATAACAGTGCTTTGACATGGTAATGGAATGTATTGCGGTTGGACTCAAACCGGGACTGACTGCTCGTGAGGCGAAGCTCTGCCCCCTACAATATTGGTGTACTGCTTCCTTTGCACATGCCCTGCTTTTTATCCTCCTTTTGCTATTTCAGCTACATTAACCGTAGCTAAGCGATGGGCACACCTGCGCACCTATGGTTAGCTTTGATCAGTGTTTTAAAGCTATTGATGGGTTTCTTCTTTTCATTTATATGTCCTGTTGCTGATATACACATGGGGGTCTGTTGGTGGGGTTATGGGCACACCTGTGAGCGATCTCACTCATTTCTTAACAGCTTCTGCTGTTTGACATTGCATGGGCGTGTTTATTCTGAGAGCTCTGCTCTCAGACATGCCCCCTGCACTCATACACACTCCGTGTAAGCCTAGGAACTCGGCTAATGCGCCTTCATTACTATGCATGGCGCGCTGCCATCCTGCTCCTAAACGGGCACTTCTGTGCAGGACTAAACAAGTCCTGCACGGCAGTTTAGTAAATCCGGGGGAGTATGTTAGATGAATTGGAACATAGGCTTTATGAATCTGGAAATGGAGTTCAGAAGGAGATGGAAACAGTGAAGTGAGAGAGAGACTGATAATTATTCAATAAAAAAATATGACTTTTTGTGAATCACTTAGACAATCTGTCATTCAGTGAAATTGTAAAACAAAGAGAAGTAATACTATCCTATCAATGTCTAAGAACTGTGCCAGTTCACCTTACAAATAATTTTCCTTGAAAATAACATATTTCCCTCCACCCTGCATTATCAGCCCGAAAGTCCATAACAGCACAAATTAATTACACATTTAATGCTGTCTTTTCACAAACAGTATATTTAATAAGTAACAACACAAATATTGCATAACGTGTTAATATCTCTTGCATTAAAGCTTAACAATCTTCTCACTCCTCCTTTTCTGGTATTTTAATCACACAAAGACGTTTCCACTGAGCTCACTCTTCCTGGTAAGTTTGTTTTCTACTTCAAAAATTCCAGCTCAGTCAATAAATGAGCTCACCCCGCTTTCATTTTTTTATTTTCTTCTTGTATCTCTTCAGTGTCATCAGAATTACTATTATTAGACATCTTAACAATTTCAGCATCTCATCCTTTTACTTTACTGTATCTAAATAAGTATCCGGTTTAGTTCTAACTTGATCAGTTGGCAAAATATGTTGCTCCCATCACATCTTCTTTCCGACTGGACTCAGCTTCATTGCATTCCTCCTCAACAGCAGCTATCATCTTCTTTACCTCTACCATATTATCAACCAATGGCCGTAACATTTTTTCAGATTGCAATACAACCGCAGACTTCTTTCTTAATTTGTTGCCATTTTTCATCGCTGATGTCATTAATCTATCAATAAAACTACATCTCTGATGCACTTAAACTTCAGTAACACTAGTATTAAGCAATTTGTATACGTGTAACTTGGAAGTGAGCAGGACAAGTATCTAGAACTTACATCACCATCACTGGAGGTGCCTTCTTTCACCTTTTTTAGCTTATAACACATATTTATCCCTATTATTTGTAGTCATGCATCTTCTGTTTTCATTGGGCCAGATTTATTGACTACAAGGGTACATAGTCTGCATTCAACAATATCTCTACCACGTTTTTGAGCTTTCTAGTCACTCAGAATGCTTACATTAAGTGCACATGTAGTCTACACTTTGTGGTGACCTTTATTAACCCCTTGATATTTAAGGCTGCAAGAAAATCAGTAGGAAAACTAAAATTAGGAGGAAGAAGTTGTGAGCTATGCTTGTGTTGTCTGTTCACTCAGAATGGTGTACTCTTGGTATACACTTAGTGTAGTCTTAATGAATCACAGGGATTATCTGCTTTGTTACTTCAAGTAAATTTTTGCTTCCTGTTATCTCTTATTCACCTTAATTTTCCTTCTGCTATACTTTTTTCCATCTATAAACACATAGTAAATACATTTCCATTCCAATTTTCTGAAGGCTGTTCCACCTGAAGTAAGATGGAGTCCGTCTGTGGAGTAGAGGTTCTTTCTAAACTGTACCACCCCCAGTCATCCATTAATCTAAATCTTTTCCTTCCAGACCTTTTTCTAAGCTAGATATTATAGTCTATAAGTCTGTGCTTTATTGTTGTACTAAGAATAGGCATTTCAGTACCAAAGGAAAGGGCACCAGTCACCTCATCTCCTAGCAAGTTGTGATCACCTCTCTTGCCTATCTGTACACCAGTTTTGTAGTTCTACATGCAAAGGTATTGCTGCTGACATATTCTTTGACAAGTGATTCCCACTGGCCATCCATCAGATGTTTTTCTCTTCCTAACCTGTCCTGTTCTGTCCAACCACATTGCCATGATAGTTCTCACTGTCACATGATCATTCCACTCTGACTTGACTGCTCATGCCTTATCCACTTAGACTTCCTGCCTACTAGCTTTCAGCTGACTGAGAAGCTCTAAACTCTCCAGTCATCCTCTTCAGCAGGATTACCTCACTTTACAACATCAAAGCCTCCTGCAGACTGTACACCAATCTACTCCCAAGAGGTCTCCAAGTCACACTATCATCTCGTAATACCAAACCCACCTGAGTCCCTTAGTTTTCCTCATTCTATCATTCTATCCTTTGATTTTCTTAGCTTATTCTGTAACTTATTTCTTGCTTCTCTTAGACCTTTTTCTATTGTCTATTGCTTCTACTTACGTCGAACATGTTATGAGATTATACTAAGCACTTGTGCTAGTTAGGTCCAGTTTGATGGATTCTAACAGGAGCTATTCATCTGGTACTGTTTGTTTGTTCACTTGTTTTTGTCTTCATTTATACAGTCCTAACTTTACCAAGCTAATTGTTTCACTTCTAACCAGTCAGAGTACCCATAGCTGAAAAAATCAGCTTTTTGTGGTTTCAGCTCTCAGAAGCTACGCCATTATGTGCACTGATGCTGTTATCATCTGAAACATATTTTTGCACTAAAAAGTACAGATACAGGTAAGGTCAGGCCTATGTATAGTCCAAATGGCCTGCCTATGATGTCATTGGCCATAACTACTCCTGAGAAAATACGAAGGAGATGGTTGCTGATTGCTTTTTCCTAGAACCAGATTTTGTAATGATAATTTGCCTGTGAGTATATATTTACTAAATAAGTATATTTGTTTAAAATGTAATCATTGACTATGTTTTTCTAGTTTCAGCCTTGTTCTAATCTCCCTTCACCATTTAGTCTAAATTCAGTGGTGGTCCAGGGACTTGTGCACAGGGTTGTACCTGACTGGTGCTTCATCAGTTAAAATCCAGCTGTGAGTGAGTGTTACTTAGACAGACCACACCACAACTCTACACATGTATAATATAAAATGTTCCTTTTACATTTTTCCTCTGATTTCTGGGGTCTTGTTGGAATCATCCCACAATCTGATGTCTTAGCCCTGTTATATTCACCATGGAGATCCCAGGGACCTATGTGTGTTGGTTACATTGGAATGGTGTTTCCTTACATTACATATAGCCACCGGTGAATAGAAGTTTATAACTAGCTGCACATCAATGTCTGAGCATGCAAAGATGCAAGCAACAGGTGTTTGAAGTAGGCAGTGTGGACAGTAGACAGGTATTGCTTTACATCATGGAATTACAATTTAGAACAGTTTACAATATGCCTGTTAGGTGCCATACATGAATTAAGAACATTTACTTAAGAGTTCTCTAACTTATACTTTGCCATTTGCTAGGCATTTTTTCAATTGTAATTATTCAGTAATACAAATCACTTAAGACTGAAACATGTTACTAGTTAGACAATACTCTATAGTGAATGTAGTTACCGAATATAGTGATAATAAATGCTGATGATAGAAGCTGCATGTTGTATTATGCAGGGCAGCATGAATGCACTGAAATTTGGGTGACTCAGCATGTCCCTGACATACTTCCTACTTCCATTTAAAAGTCTATTATTTTATTGTGTATGGCACTGTTGCCAAAACAAGGCGACTGCACATATATGACATTGCCATTGGCAATGTATTCGTTCCATTACAAAGTCACTATGTCACTGTGGTCAGTATGAATTCCATGTTATTATGTTTCTGGGAGTCATATAAGGGAAATGCCATTAGGCTGTTGTAAGGAATTCAGAGGAAAGTTACCAGAAAGATATAGGTGATGGAGGGGGAAGGACTATGACCAAATACTAGAGGAACAAGAGATATTCTCACCTGAGACCAGAAGAAATGAGGGAACATAATGCTGGTGCACAAGATCATGCCGGGGAGATATGAAGGGGCAAATTTGAACAAGAAGAACCGAGGGGGTAGGGGGACACAAAAGCAGATTGTAAAGGCTAACTACCCCATAGAGCTCTAAAAGTACTTTCACCATGAGGATTAAGGACTCACTGAATGGACTATTGGAACTGATAGTGGAGAGGAAATCGACCGAGGCATTTAAGGAAGTACTGGGCAGGTAGATAAAAGGGTAAAGAAGAAGGTAGGAATGGAGGAGAGTTGAATGCTAAAGCACTTGAAAGGGTAGGTGAGCTAGGCTTACTTCTTCTGATGTTAAACAAATGTATATAAAGTAAGTATGAGAAATTATGACTCATCAATCACTGAAGTAAGACCTTACAAGAAAAGACACTGTTTAAATACAATGTTGTATTTTGTCCTGACATCATTAGGATTCAGGCAACTTATACAAAAGTGTTAAATGCCTCAACTTCTCACAATTTTACTTAGTTTAGCAATCCGTAAGAATTGCCAACAGGAACAAACTATGCAGGAGTATCAGAAAATGAGGTTAAACAAAGTCATGGATGTGGGTATAGTCAGAATGACAGTGTATTTTAGAACACTTTTTTGTATGGGGGACTGCATTTTCTAATTTCATTCCAGTCACTTAGTCAGTCAGTGTGATGTACTCTCTAGCCTTCTGTGTGTTGCGCCACATACATCTGTCCATAAACATACTAAAAGAAAGCTGTAAAGTAAAACAATGTTGACAAAGAATTATGATTAGAAGATGCCAAGTGAAGCATTATTGGTTATCATTTGAAAATACATTTGCTTTGTGTACTTGTGTATTACTTTTTATGCCAGTCAAATGAATGTGTTATGCAAAGATTTTTGAAGAAATGCCCTTATTCGCTTGCAGTTTATATCACTTCTGCTGTTAATATGGTCAACTAAGTTTAGATTGCTATTGAGCTGAGATCACCTATTGCTGTACTCTGATATTCTTTCTTCTGTCTTGCTCTATCTCTGGTAAACAAATCACTTAATTGTGGCAAAGGATTCATTTATGCCTTCACTACCCCTATTTAAAAAAGGCCTCAAAAATCACACTGGCTCTGCCCTTGCTCAAAACCTGATTACCACCTCCACTAAAATGTGTTCCTTCCTAAACTGCTTTTTAGCAATCTACCCATGCCACATTACATATGTATAACTGTACATATTGGCAGATGTTATCTGTTTGTATCCTGTGTTTAAATTTTTTTATGTTTCCTGTGTTTAAAAAGTTTGATATGTATTAACTGTCTCTGTTTTGTTATATGGAGCTTTTCTCCCTGGGCCTCCGCTGAAAATGGACATGTATCCAGTCGGACTATCCCGGTCAACAAATGTAAAATAAAATAAAATAAATAAATGCCATTCAGCTGTGTGAGATGCACCCATAATATTAATTGAATACTGTTGCTTCATGTCAGTGGATGTGTTCAGAATGGAATGGAAATCAGCATATAGTCCTAACTTTTATCATTGCTTCAACATGTATTGCTTGAAAGTATTTGTATAACATGTAACTGTTACAGAATGCTGACCGCACTCAATGTCTGCTGCACACAAACCTGATTACAAGTAACCCTTGTTAACACCCACCAGGACTTTGTTTCAAATGCATTGGTTTTCAAACAGTTAAGTATCTACTATGTATTCAATTAATTTATTCATGTGTAAGTGAACTGGTCACCATGGACTGTTTTGAGTCATGACCTGGGCCGCAACAACAAGGGTAGATGCAATTCAAATGGACAGTTTAAAGTAGGTAATCAACCAATTTGTTTTTAGGTGTTAGGATAAAACCGAGCACCCAATGAAAACCCACAAAGGTACTGGGAAAATGTACAAACTCCATACAGAGAGTGACCAGATGTCAGGACTGAACCTATAATGGTGGAGTGGAGAGGAAGACATCTTAACATCAGGATGATAATCATCCCATTCATGAGTCACTGATAGTATTTATGTTGTGCACTACTGTTTTGTTCTAGTAAACTCACGTTTCTCCATAAACCACCACATATCTTGAGTGGTGAAACCCAAGTGCAAAAAGCACCAAACTGTCTCATAATTAATTCTTTATTGAATCAATGTTAATCACTTTCGTCTCTAGCCTCAAGACTTCGTCAGAACTGAAATCTCTCCATAAAAGTCAAATTTAGATTCTTTTTTACAAGGTAATTAGTGAGTAATACCATCCATCAAATGACTTCATTTCCTTTCACTATAATTAAATTCATACTTCCTTGTTTACATAATAAAAAATCTTAGAAAAAGGATTAATAATAAATACCCTCTGGGGGAAAAAACACATAAAATGATTAAAACTGTCTTTAAAGTATAACATACATGTATGTCAATTAAAGACATAGAAATATTGATTTTAAAACATTAATTAATTAGTTTAGAGAAGCTGAAAACCCTAAATAAAGCACTATATTATCAATGTAAACCATTTGTACCCCACTTAAAACTTACTGCTCTTAATTTTAACACGGGCTAGGTAAACTTGGTCATTTAGCCTAGGGGAGACACTAGCATTTAAGTTTACTGCCACAACAGTTCACAATACTCCAGTAAGGTTGGAGTCTACTCCTGGAATTCTGGTCTACTTGCTCAACGACCCAGAAGTAAAACTTACTCTCCTTGCATACCAATGAATGTCTATATAACACATTCATCTCCACCCTCTTTTTTTACATCATTATTGTATTCATAAATCCTCATTTTTAACACCCTCTCAGTCTTCTCAACATAAAATGAAAAACATATTTTATAGTAAGCTAAAGAGACTACACCCCTAGAGGAACAAGTGAAGTATCTGTAAGCTTTAAAAATACTGTTAATTTTTGGAATTTCTAATAAGTCTCCATTAGTTACATAAGCACATTGTTTACACATACCACACTTGTATGTCCCTTTCAAACTTCTATTTTGTGCTGTCATTCTGTCCTACATCCCTTTTTCAAGAATATCCTTAACAGTTTGTCCCCTATTATACTTAAATATAGGTGGCTTTGAGAAAACATCCAAACTATTGGGCATTTTAGAACAAATGCTCCAGTATTTAAAAATAATCTTCAGAATTTCATTTGTGTCTTGGTTAAACTTCAAAATACAAGACCTGTTGTAATCAACTTAATTTATTTTGGTGATAGAGGCAGGGTTCAACCACAAATTCCTTAACTCCCAACAAAGGGATACATTTGGTGCCCCATCCTTGTAAGACCTCAGTCATCACCTGACTCACCAAATGGGTTGGGTAACCACGGTGAAAAAAAAATCCTTGATTTTATTCCCCTTCTCTACAAGATCATCATAATGAGATGTCATCTGAGCAATGCTTACCAGCTGCCCCTCAACTATATTCTTCTTTTGGTGGGGAGGGTGTTCACTACAATAGTGCAAATATGAATTCAAAAAATGTTCTTTTCCTGTATAATCTAGAAACAAACTTATTTCATTGTAAATCCTCTCTAAAGTTGACATCCAAGTAATTAATCTTGTTGGAACCATAATTATATGCAACCTTCAAAAATTCAGTCGTCTCAGTGATGTATTTCAAAAATACTTCTAGTTTTTGTATTGAAACATTCCAGAAAAAAAGATGTCATCCAAAAATCCTAAGTAAAGAGAAATGTGTTGAAAGTGTCTGGATTTAAACTCAAACTGTTGTTCCAATGATATAAAACAATAAGTTGAATTTTGGTGTTAGGCATGGCAATAAGGGGAATGCTGATTTTACACCAGGCACCCATAAGAAGAGTGTTTTAACCCCCCGTTACATCCCATATTGTATAATTTTGAGACCTTAGTCAAGAGTCACTTATTTAGTCAGTCAGTGTGATGTACTCTCCAGCACAAGCAGCCCCCATGGCCATCCCACTCAGCTGTTTATTTATTTATTTATTTTATTTATTTTATTTTACTTTTGTTAACCGGGAGAGTCCGACTGGATACTTGTCCATTTTCAGCAGAGGCCCGGGGAGAAAAGCTCCACATATACAAAAGATGACAATCAATATTCATGGTTACATTGAAAAAAAATGTAACATTTTAAAAGGTGATTATTTATATACATGGTTACACTGAAGTTTAAGATCATTGTAGGTTTATAGTATAAAATATGTACAGAAATTATTGCACAGCATTTGAGTGTATAGAATGACAGGATACCTAGATTGATGTCATGAATGACAACCAGGAGAAGAAAAAGGTGGTTAATTAAGAAGGGGAGTTGTTGGAAATTAGATGTAGAAGGGCTAAAAACATATCCATAGAAAGGCTAGGATAACAGGATGCTATAGAGGAGTTAAAAACAGGCATTAGAATGGTTAGGATATGGCATTAGAAACAAAGCATTATAATGGTAAGTATAGCAAGTTAGGTTAGGTTTAGTTAGTGTTGTTCTAAAGGTTATTGAGAAGTATATATAATCTGGGTGGGTTAGGTTTAGGAAGTTTATTCCTATAGGATAAGGAAGTTGTTTTTATTGCATAATTTACCTTCTAGAGTTGTATGTATATTGGGTTAGTCTGGGTCTAGACATGGACATAGCCAATGTTTGTTTAGGTGATTCTTTAGGGATGTTTTGAATTGGGGTAAGGAGGTTATAGTGGTAAGAGCTGGGGGGAGCGCGTTCCATTTTTTTCCAGCTGAGTTGGAGAATAGTGATTCTCCAGCTGAGTTGTTGGCTTTGGCAGATTGCACTTGCATTTTGTTGGATGAGTGGAGGGATGGTAGGTTGCTGTAGGGGGTGATAATATTTCTCAGAATGGGTGTAGTGTTAGGTTGATAGAGGATTTTATGAATAACTATGAGTTGGTTGTACTGGAGTTGATTGAGTAGTTTTAGCCAGTCTATTGTTTGAAGATTTTGACAGTGATGGGTTCTGTAGGCTGTGCCTGTGGCAAATATAGCTATATTGTTATAGCAGCTAACTAATTTGTTTAGGCTTGTTTTCAGTAGGTTTAGGAAAATGGGTGAGGCATAGAGAAGGGTTGAGAGAAGATGTGTTCTAGCTATGGCTGTTCTGACAGGTGAGGTTAGGAATGGTTTAATCCTATACAAGGAGCCTAGTTTTTTTGTTAACTGTTTTAATGGTTTTGTCTATATGAGTGTCAAATGTAAGGTTATTATCTATTGTTACACCAAGTTTTGTGGATGGTTCTGGAGAGATTATGGTACTATTGTTGGATGAGATTGTAATATTTGGCAATGTGAATTTACAGGTAGGGGAGAAAAGTAGTAGTTTGGTTTTGTTGGGATACAATAGGAGACGGTGATTATTGAACCAGACCTCTACTTTGTTGAAGGTGCTTTGGGATAGGGATTGAAGTTCTGAGGGGGTGGTGGCAGAACAGATAAGGGTAGAGTCATCTGCATACTGAATACAGGTTGCTTCTGGGATGACTTTGGGTAGGTCACTGATGAATATGGAGAAAAGGAAGGGGCCTAATATGGATCCTTGGGGGACACCAAGGGTGATTGATAGAAGGGGGGGATAGATTGTCTTTCCATAATACTGCTTGTTGTCTGCCCTGCAAGTAAGAGTAGAACCAGTTGATTACTATGTTGTTTAGGCTGAATGATTTGTCTAGGAGTAGGTGGTGATTCACCATATCAAATGCTTTGGATAGGTCAAGAAAGAGGGCAGAGGAGAGGATGTTGTGATTATGGTTTTGATTTATTGTGTGAGAGAAGGAGAGAAGTGCTGTCGTGGTACTATGGGCAGGTCTGAATCTGTGCTGGGATGGGGCTAGGAGATTGTTCTGGATAAGGTGAATTAGAATTTGCTTATGTATACATTTTCCATTAGTTTGGCTAAGGGAGATAGGATGGCTATAGGTCTATAGTTCGAGAGTTCAGTGGAGTTGACCCCTTTGTGAAGTGGAATAATGTGGGAGATTTTCCAGATGGAGGGGACATAGGATTCGTGAATAGTATGATTGATTAAGATGGAGATAGGGTATGCTATTTCATTAGCGGCCTTTTGTAGAAATTCTGCAGGGAATAAGTCTGCAGCCAGGGTGGTGGGTTTGAGGTGTTGTTGAAGTTAGAAGGTAGATTATTAGCTAGGGACTGAACTGTTTCTGTAAAGAAAAGTATTGAAAGCCTCTGCTACACTTTTAGGGGGTAGAAGTAAGGTAGATGAGGGGGTGGGGGTTGTGGATTTACCTGAATGGAGCAGTTTATTGAGGCCTGACCAGAATTTTTGTGGTTGATTTTGATGCTTTTTCTGTAAGTTGAAATAGTAGGTTTGTTTGCCTAGTTTAGTGGATTTTTTTTGCCTCATTTCTCAATTGTTTGTATCTAATGTGGTCCTGGCTGAATTTGGTGGATCTCCAGGAGGTCCATGCTGCATCCCTAGCAGTTAGCTTTTGTTTAGTACCTTTGGTTAGCCATGGAGCTATTTTGCTTTTGGTTCTGATATTTCTTTTGGGAGCATGCCTGTCTAAGATGGCTAGGAACTTAGCATTAAAGTGTGAGACTGCTTCATCTAGGAGGGGAGTAGCTTTAGATTGGACCAATTGCATGATTTAAGTTTGGTCTGGAATTTAGTGAGGTTAAAGTGTTTTGTGTTTCTAATGGTTTTAAGGGTGATTTGCTGAGGCATGTCATTCCTATTTCTGATTATATAGGTTAGGAAGTGGTCACTCATGTCCTCAGGTAGGGTGCCTGATTTATATAACTGGGGTTTGTTGTTTATAAGTATCCAATTTAGGGTGCTTTCTTTATTGTTGGGCTTATTAATTCTGGTGAGGGAAGTTATAATTTGGGAGAAGCCATTTAAGTTAATGTGGGCGGTGGGGGAGTTTGAGGAACAGGTTTCCCAATCAATATTGAAGTCTCCTAGAATAATAGTTTCTTGGGGGTGGGTAGTGGATAGCCATTGGAGGGTACTTTTTAAGGTCACTACGTTGTCACCTGGGGGAATGTAGATACAAGCTATGTTGATAGCTTTGTGTTTGTTAAGCTGGACTTTTATTATGAGTGCTTCAGAGGTGCTAGTTATTAGGCTTTGTGGGATACTGATAGTGGACATTTGTAGAATGGATTTGTACATGATGGCTACTTCACCACCTTTCCTACCTTGCTGGTCAAGTCTTATTATATTGTAGCTGGGGGTATTATCTCATTATCAGGGATAGTGGGTTTGAGTCAGGTTTTGGTAAGACATAATAGGTCAGGGGCGTGCATGTCCAGAAGGGCATGTATATTGTGAATCTTATTATTCATACTTCTGATGTTTAGGTGACAGACTAGTAGTGAATTATGGGCATTATATGTGCTCCGTAGATTGGAGACAGTGCTATTTGTGGAGCTAGTGGTATCAGGTAGGTTTGGGCCTGGGTTAGGGTGGATATCCCCATCTGCTATAAGGGTTGGTTGAGAATTCCTTACTAGTTTGTGGATTTTTAGTAGGAGTTGGTGATAGTATTTAGTGCTAGGTTTTATGTAGGTAGCTCTTAGGGAATGAAGAGGTGTTAGGGTAGTAGAATTAGAGGACAGGTAGGGTTGTAATGGTGTGGGATAGTGGGGGTAGAAGCTAGCAGTGGTACTGAATGTGGGATATTGAGAGCTATGTAGGCAATAGTGCTCATAGGAGGTAAGGAGATAAAGTATGACAAGTGGGAGTATGAGGTACCAGATTGGTCTAGGTTTTGGAGATAAGATGGGAGTTAGTGGAGACATTGTGGGGTAAATACTGTTGATGTTAGGGATTGTGGGTGGGAAGATGCAAGAGAGTGAGGTATGGGGGAGTCATGGGTAGGGAGTGTGGGGTTGGGTGTAAGGATAGATTGTGTTTGGTTGATTGGTTGTGATTTGTGGGGGTGGGGTTAAGGAGGGGCGTGGTTTGGTGACTATAAATGTAGGAGTACTGGGGGTGGGTGGGAATTGGGGGCAAGGTAGGGGAGCGGAGTGAGCTCACAGGGCGAATGGAATGGGTAGAGCCAAGGAAGGCTGTTTCAGGAACTCACCTTCAAAGTACATAAAGTTATTGCCTAAAACTAATTCCATACATTGTACTAGAAGTCTCAGTTCATTTCTCTTCAAGAACTCACAGATGGTCTATACATTCTCAAACTATTGCAGTCCCACTGAGTGGGAAATCACTGAAAATAAATCAATAATGACAATTGCTACAAAAAGTGATGATATGGAATACAAATCATCAGTAATTTTAGTCAAAAAATCCCATGAATCAGATAAAATGTACTAGTGCAATTTAAGAAAGGGCTTTAATTTTCTATCTATATAGACCACTAAGGGGTAGGTCTTGGAAACTGCAGTCATTACTATTGGTCTTAGGGGGCATCTGAAATATTTTTAGGGACCTTGGGAATACTGAAAATGTATGGAATAATTGGTCTTTGAACCGACAAAAAGTCAAACAAATTTGTCTATAAAGCTTGCATAAGGTTGTCTTCCAAAACCAAATCTATTTTTTATATATGAAACATAAACTTTATTATTTGATATGTTGATATAACTTGTATTACTATGTAATAACTCTTCCCTACATATATCTAATGGTGGTCCATTATAACTATCCCTCCCCTCTTATTAGGTTTCATCATTCTAATAGCCTGATTGTTACTTAGTTCTTCCAGTAATGATTGTTCCTCTATTTTAAGATTTTACACCTTCTTCTTTTTATATTTTACATATTGTCTAATTTTATTTTTGACTAAGGTCTCAAAGTTATGTAATATGGGATGTAACGGGGTTAAAAACATTCTTCTTACAGGTGCCTGGTGTAAAGTCAGCATTCCCCTCATTGCCATACATAACACCAAAATTCAACTTTCATAAAAACAACTTAAGATCTATAAGAGTATTCCTAATATCAGCATTCGCAGTTGGTACAACAGTAAATCCTTTTTTAAAAACAGAAAAATGTGAAGAATTGAGTTCTAAACTACTATATTTCAAAATCTTAAATTAAATCATCTTGAGAATGTACCACTCCAGCTACCAGAATACTGTTAGTTACCCCTAAATTTTCATACTGTATCTGCTTTCAGGAAATTGATTTTTTTACTGCTTCTCTTAGCCCCCTCCACTGATTAGAATTGGACCCATTCCTCTTTTGTGGTCCCCCTTCATTCATGGGTGTGTTCTTCTGTCTGTTTTTTTATTTGGCTGGACCTCCTCAATGGGGAAAATTCTAAAGGGTCATTGAAATCAACTTCCCTATTGTTATTATTCCCTATATCTCCATTATTCATGGAGGCAGATTCTCCCCTGTCATTAAGACCATGAATTGATGTTAGCCAAATTGTTTTAGTTCCTCTTTATGGTAGTCCTTCCCCTAGGTAATGGATCCACCTTCATTTCTAAATATTCTGTTCTATCCCTTTCCACCTTCCCTATTTTTTACTTTTTAATTTTTTCACATCTGTCATCTACATCTTTCAACAAGGAACAATACTTCATTTTATAACCATTAACTGTAAATAACAAATCATTTTGTATTGAATTGTTAAGAACTAGTATTTTGCTGTATAAAGACTCAAGTTGCTTTTCAATATTTCTGATGACAGCTCTCATAATGTCCAAACCGCAGTTATTAAAGATTTCTATAAGCTCCTTTTGAAAGTCAGATCTCTGCTCCTTATTATTGGGGCACTTAAGCATTTTAAATCCTCTCAGTAATTGTTTCCTTCCAATACTCACCCACAAAAATAAATCATCGAGCAGAATGGTTCGATACCTATATATTTTATGTTTTAACTGGTTTAGCATACCTTGGTAGGAGGGTTCTCTTTCTGTACTGTTTTTGACTGTCATATTGATGGTGTTAAGTCAACCATTCATATCTACATCCAAATAAATTGTTAGTCCAATCATCTTGTTGGCATTCACTTGAGCCATAAAATCCACTTGCTGCGAAATGTCGGTCATTTTGCATAGATGCAAAGTTTGGGCCAAATGACCTAGTTCCCTGAGGTATAGTTTCCCCATTACCTTTCTTGCTTCCCTCATTAGTGAAATCCTTATTACTAACTATTTACAATTTTTTTGTTTGTTTGTTTTTTGGTATTGTACACACACATTTCCCTTCAAAGTGACAATTATTTGTTATGTAGTTACTCAAACAAGGTCAGAATTGCCATTATACCTGCATGAACTTAGAGGTATAATTATATTTACTAATAATTCTATAAATTTGTATTAATTAATTAAATAATATTAATTGATTCATAATTCTATTTATGTACAAGTCCACAACATAGTTGAATATGAGGAGTTAAAGCATTTAAACATTTAACATGTTATTGTTTTTAAAAGATATTTAGTCATGTGAACAGTGAGCAGGTTTAGGAAACGTTAAGTTAAGTCATTATGTATTGTTCTGTACATGTGCATTTCCTTCAACAAGCATGTTTTTTATATAAAAAAATGCCATTCATTCCATCAACAATAGCTAGGCAGCATAACTGACTGCCGTTCTAAACCCATTACAATATGATTTTATATGTAATCATGAACATAAATAGAATTAAGTACTATACTGTATATCTTGGATTTATACTTTGCAACAATAACGAAATGATGTGACAATACAGACCACATGTTCCACAATCTGTCATAGGTTTATAGGTTCATACATACTTACTAGGCTAATGATCTGTGACAGTCTTAAGAAGCCTAGCCTTACATTTCTCATGGTAGTTTTAGCCCTTATATCTTGCTTATGAATAACTCAGAGATACGCAGAACAAAGAAATGTTGGGACATTTACTGGATGCCTTTATCCATAAGGGACATGGGTGCTAAACCAGGTGTGATTTTGCAGTTTCTCATCAATTCATCCAAATTATGTTTGAACAGAGTAAGAGAAGTACTTTATTCTATGTGGAGTGGAAGATGGTTCCACAGAAGATGTATTCTCTGTGATACATATCTATACCTCCAACAGGGTCTATTTGTGCTGTAAAACAGACTGAGATCCCTTGACTGAGTTTTCATGCTACTTTTGGACTTGCAAAGGTGTAATATGTCTGACAGAATAGGGTTTGTTGAGGCTAAATATGCTAGGCAGAGGTCACCTCTTAGTAGCCTGTATGATACAGAGTATAGGGACAAGGCTGGCAAGTCTTTGAGAAGGCCTGCGTAGTTTTTGTGATTTAGGTCCCTGATTTTGTTTTAGTGAAGAAGTGTAGTAGTCACTCCATTTGTGACAAGTGCTTGGACAGGTACATACCGGATGGGTCATTATATTCAATGACTGACCCAATGAGAGCAAAGTACAGTGGAATAGTTACATCCCTGGACCTGGACACCATACTTCAAAATATAAGCTATATGATGAAAAAGGCTCCCTATTGAAATGTTGGCACTTGAAATGCCAAGTGCCAAAAAGCCAAAAGAAAAAGGACCGAAAACACAAGAGAAAAGCGAATCTTAAAAATTACTCTTCTTCTCAAAATTTCTTTTTGCAGGGGGGCAATCCCCCCATGCTCCCTGAATTTATACAGACCAACTCCAAGATTGCTGTACCTCAGAGAAAAGGGAATATTCTGAGAAATGGCACCTTGGACTTAGTATATACAAGTCCGATCTTTCAGCCATTCAGTCTCTTTGTTTCAGGACTTGCTATAGAGGGTCCCAACATTTTAAATGGTTATCAATGAAAAATAACTTCCTTACAGTAGTGGGTATGTGGTGGTCAAAAGACAGTTCATTGTCGACATAGGTTCCTATATCCCTAACTACAGAATCAACTTACAGGCAGTGCTGACAATGTGAGAATTACAAAGAAAGTTATGCTTGGCAAAGGATATGATTATATGTTTCTTGGCATATAATTTTAGTCCACAGTTTTGACACCAGATATTGGTTTGGGAAAGGCCCTCTTTGAGGATTTTGGTGTCCTTTGGGGAGTTTATATGACAAAAAGTTTACAGTCATCTACTAACTTGGTCAGCCACAAACCATTATTATTTTCTTTGACCTCTGAGAAATAAATGCCAAATGGGAGTAGCCCAAGGACTGAACCTGGAGGTACACCACTAATGATAGCTTTTAGAGGAGGTAGAGCCACCAACCCTAATTTCCAGGGTTTTGTTTTTGAGACAGTTTGCACTCCAATTATTTACATAAGAATTTACATTTAGCTGGGAGAGTATATCCTCAGTACCTGAGTGAGGGATGGTGTTGAATGCCTTTGCAAAGTCTATGTACGTGGTGTGTACTGATTTGTCCTTATTCATTGCATCTATAGTCTGCTTGAAGAAGTCAGCCAGATTAAGTAGCATATGCTACTCTTGATTAATCCAGACTCACTTGGGTCAAGAGTTTGTAGGTTTATGTGGAGTCTATGGTTAATCGTTGAATGAACTAACCATTGAATGGCACATCATCAAAATCCAATTGTTGAACGTCCATCCATTGAACGAGCTGTTTATCAAACCTGTGTGACGGGGAAAGTAACTAGCTGCAACACCTCCCTATCTCAGTTTTTCCCACTGTAGTGCAACCTTGGAGTTGGTATATATAGTTGTGGGTGTGTGGGTGGTGTGGGGTGTGAAGCTCCCCACATGGGTGGGTTTGAAATACTAATGTTTGTGAGATGGGAAAGTGTTGGCCAACTAGTTTCTTTCCCAGTCTCACAGGTTTGATGAAGTGCTCATTCGATGGATAGACATACAACAACTGGATTTTGATGATGTGCTGTTTGATGGTTAGTCCTTTCAATGATTAACCATAGACCTGTTTATGTAACACCAAGTTTACAGTCATCTGCTAACTTGGTCTGTCTCAAACCATTAATATTTGCTTTGACCTCTGACAAATAAATGACAAAGGGGAGTGGCCCAAGGACTGAACCCTGAGGTACATCACTAATAATAGTTTTTTGAGGAGGTAGAGCCACCAACCATAATTTCCAGGGTTCTAGTTTTAGGACAGTTTATTCTCCAATGATTGACATAGGAATTTACATTTAGCTGAGTTGGTATGGCTCTGCTGTGCAGCATGCTAAATCTATTCTGCTGATGATGAATTGCAGTATCCCTAGGGACCATGTTGCAGATATCATGAAGTGGCATTCCTACTGTCCTTAAAGTATCCTTTAAGGCAGTCCCATTTATCTGAATTTTGTAACAACATTGCATCACATGCTGCAACACTGCAGGTAAACACACTGTGGATATGTTAGGAGTAGGGTATACAGAGTTATTTTCTACAGGAAGAAAACAAATCAGTATGCAGGCATTGTATTACTAAACAGGGATATGCTACAGTACTATGATTTTTTAAGTTTACTTGGTCACTAAACATTAAAGGTATGGAAAATGAAAGTATGCCCTCTGAAACATAATGCCACTGAATGAAAGAATATCCCGTAAAATTAGGGTGTATTGTTTTATTGACTGTATAAGACTGAATGAGTGCCATGTACCCTGATATTACATGTACAGCACAGCATTCTGGGATTACTGCTCTCCCTTTACTTTTGGGCCTCTTCATCAGGGCCTGCAGTCATGCTTTCAATGAGGCCTGTATGAAGTGCATCCTACACAACACTACAGCATGCAATAATAGAATTTCTACAGCAGCTCAGCTTGGTGCATTACCTTTTGTTGTACTTGTTGTAGGTACATTGCAGTTTTCTCTAACATTGCACGTCATCTCTTTCTCTATTTTGGGTACTACAGTGGTGGTACTAAGTTTCCTTTCTTGCTGGTGCAGAATAGGGGCACAGTAGTTAGCTGGTGGGGCACATGTAGGACATCTGATAACCAAAAAACACACAAAGTATAGAATGCATGATAACAATTCACCCTCAAATACATTTAAACATCAATGAACATTCACCTATATTTTCGTATGAAAAAACAATACATGCCACAGTCTTATAATATATTTACAGATTTTGCAATATGCACAACATAGAGAAAAACTAGATTTGTCAGTGATTATGGTTTGCATGAAGTGCTAGTATGCTACACTGTAACAAATCAAGTTGGTAGCTAAAATATGACAAAATGGGAGAGTTAGGAAAAGAATATTTGTATCTTAGTAAAAATAAAGAATATCATAACACAAATTCAAGAACAGCATGTTTTGCACTAATAAGAGATCTGGTTTGATTTAGAACATATCAACTTTTACAGCAAAAACATTCACATCCATTTGCTAAACAAAAGAGTATAACCTTAACACTGAAAACAGACAGTATGAGTGACAGTAAACTCCTCTTCCCTTGATACTCCCTTGTATTGAAAATGCATCTGGTAACCCCTTAAGCTACAAGAGACCTGCTGGGGTGCATAGCCAAATAACATAGTGAAATATTAGTTAGTGGTTATGGAAAGGGTACACAAATTAAAAAAAGACAAATCTGTAATGCATTTGATAGCAGCCTGGGACAGCACACTAAATACAAGTGCCCCTTTTCAGGTGCAGTTCAGGAATGCTACTGTTTGGTGAAGTGACTTGGGAGTCACACTGAAGACAAACAAAGGCTGAGGGAATGAAACCTTGTACTGCAGAAAGCAGCTCATTAACAGCTTATAACCTTACTCATCTGCAGTAAGTGCCAGACAAACTGTTGTAGTACAAACATAGTGCATTTAACACTTGTGTGCCTGCAAAATACAAGCTAAATTAAAAATGCATTCATCATCTGGTAACAGTTTTGTATGCATCTGTAGTCAAAAACATGGCAGAAAGTTACTGTCCTTGCTCACAATTTGCTTATAGGCACCATGATGATTCTGTAAGTAATATAGCAGCCTGGGTTAAAAAATGATGTGCCACATATTAAGGAATGATTTTTTGTTTTGTGGCATGCAATCGCAAAGCTATATCTGTACGTGGTATCTGTCAGTTGCAGTGCTGCCAATAGTAAATTATGTGTTCAGATACTGCAGATCGCACTTCAAGCCCCCCAGTTCCATGGCATTTAAAGATGAAATCTCCCTGCTCTGAACTGCTATAATGTGTATATTATCTTCTTACTGTCAAGTTCCATGAATGTGAAAGTGCAGTATATAACTCTGTGACCTGAGAACCAAGCTTTAATGAAGCTATGCCTTTTAGACAATGCAGTTTCTGAAACCATGTTTTAAAAGAAAATAATGTTAGTTTTTGGAAGTAGGAAAAGGTCCACAATGCCACCATGGGAATACTTCACTGACTAAAAATGTTTACAGCTTGTGGCAACACAGAACTAGATGCAAATATACAAATTACAAATTTCCAGGTTTCTGGACCCATTCAGCTGTTTATTGACTGACTGACTTGCCCATTTTGTGTAGTGACCAGCACAGAAATGCTGTCCACTACTAAAGAACCATATATCCTCTCAGTAATGCTGACTAGACAGTTAGTGTAAAGGCAAAACACGGCTCAGACATAATGAACTTACATTTGTGTCTATAATGTGCTTTTTCTCCTGTTGTGATGCTGAAGAGCACAAGCAATGTCATAATTACTCATTTAAAACAAAAAGAATAACACATACTCAGTAAGAGTAGACCATGAAGTATCACCGTTTGTACCTGATAATTGCCGGTAAGGTTTAGTGTCTTCATCACCTGCATTAGTTTTGGATCATAGTCCTCAGTGTTAATGTCATTATTTGCTATAGTAGCCTAAACTGCACCAATTGCTGTACTAAAAAGTTGTCTGTGTTTTTTTCTTTTCATATTATGATTAATGCCTGCTTTGCTGTGCCTATAATCTGTACATCAAAGAAGTGAAACCAATAATATGTTAAGCAACAAATCACAGACATTGCCTTCAGAAGGCAGGCTGTTTATGTGTTGGTGTTCTACTGCATTGTGTTACTTTCCTGTGGTACCAGGTATGTCTAACTTCTTATATGCACTTTACTTGCCATGGTGTTTGAATGGTACACATTATTATATTGCTCAGCTCTGTGGTAAACTATGCTTGGTAGATAAGTATGTTTGCAAACAGTGTTTTGTCCATACATATATACCCAACAAACAACAAGCATAATGTAGGCTTGTGCTGACAGATATCAACGTTTTTCAGTTTCAATACCTAATTTCCAATCATTTGCAAAATTCATACGTGTATGGCAATATTAAGGGATATGAAGGATAATGCTAGGAAGGCACATGAAAGCACAGTGATATCATCTCATTATATTAGAAGGCATGCAGCTAAGTTATACTTTGGGAATATAGCCAGTATTTATTATGCTTGTACAGTGGTATTTTGGGTAACTCTGCTAGTTAGCAAAGGTATCAGCTAAAGAGAGCCTGATAAATGCAAGAAAACCTTTGGATGAGCCCTGGGGTTAGGGGTGCACAATAATATGCATGCTGGAGTACCCTTCTGCTACTCGTAACTACATCCACAGCGATTATCCTGATCAGTATACATTATTGTGCCCTGTATTCAGATTTCAGATACAGATGGAAATGAACACAGATGGAAACGAACACTTCATAGAAAGTAATACAACATTAGTAATTGTACATACCGCTTAACCGCTTAGCGCAAGAAATCTAAACAAAGCCTGACATAATGGGGGAACAAAGGCTCAAAAACAGAGACAGATTATAAATATTGCTCTTATGAACTTAGAAAGTTTCTAGAATAATAGGATTTGTCTTTCATTCATTTTTCTGAAGGATACGATGTCTGCAACTGAAATGTATAACATTATTTAGTGACTTCAACTCTCAGATCACCCTAGTGGTTTGCCAAGAAACCGCAGATTGTATGATATAAAGACCAAAAATATAAGGCAAAAATTTGGACATTCTGTGAAAATCTGGACAGTTTGAGAGGTATGATTGTGGAACATTCATTACTAATTTAAAGGAAAACTACGGGCTCAACTACAGTTTAACTCAACCGCAAGTCTTTTTCTTTCCCTGTAAACTCATCCCAGCCATCAGCAGTTAGCAGAACACAAAAAGCAGTTTGTCAGTTCTACATATCTGCCTTTCCGTAGCATAGGGCAGGAAAGCCCATCCCCCATCCTTTGGTATCACATTCTTTCAGGTGGAGTTGGTCCCTACCTTCCTGACGTACCTTCGACACAGTCAGATCTGTAGTCCTCTCTCATCCTGATCCTCCCACACTGTGACATCACCATGCTGAAGCATGACCCACTTATCAGCTACTATAAACTCATGTAAAACTTGTTGTGGAACTGTATTCCATCCACTGTTTCTATCCAGAGCAAAAACATCATTGTATCAAAGCAGTTTTCCAGCAAGACAGCAGGCAAAGTCCGTTGAATACACACAGAATATCCTAAATTTGTTTCGGTAAGCTAGACTGCATAAAAGTATCTTCCCACAATTCTGTGCAAAAGTATAAAAAATTATTTTTCCTTTAGTTCTCTGCTTCTGCATTAGTATCTCTGTTGCTGCAAATGTATTTGTAGTTATGTGCAAGTTTTGTGATCCAGTTCGTTGGTCTCCGACTACCCTGTTGCAGTGTGTACATGTATGTGCTTGAGAAGTATTTCTGTTTGCATGTGTGCGAGTGAATGCGTGCCTGAAAGCAGTATGTATTTCTGTGTGCATGCAGAGCAGGTTGTGTCCGTGAAACCAGTGTGTGTGTGTTTTTCTGAATGCAGAACTCAGGATGAATGTGTATCCCTGAAAATGAGCTGTGCATGCTTGTGTGTGATAGAGTTAGCGATGCATGAGAGAATGAACTGTGTGTGTGTGTGTGTGTGCGTGTGTGTGTGTGTGTGTGTGTGTGTGTGTGTGTGTGTGTGTGTGTGTGTGTGTGTGTGTGTGAGTGAGTGAAAGCAGAATGTCTGCATGTCTGTGAGTATGAGAGATGGGGGTATGTGTAATGTAACTGGCAATCTTAGGGTGCCAGCAAGAGGAACATCACTTTTTTTTTTTACTTCCAATACATGATGGAGCAGGGGGATGGAAAGCTAGCTGTAATAAGCTGATCGCTTACAGTGTATCGATCGGCTTATTACTGCGGAGTCCTTTTTTTTTTTTTTACTTTTTTGCCTTTTTTTAAGGGCTGTTGGTGAAGGGATGTGGTGGCGCGATCATACCACTCCCAAGTATTCTATCAAGTTGCCCATAATTTACCAGAAAACAACATAAGAGCCATAAATCTGTACAGTCCAAGCATTTTCTAGTATCCCTTGTTTTATTCCTTTTGGACTTTTGGTTACTCTCTCGCTGTTTGTGGTATCCAAACATGTACAGTCGATTGAGTTGTGTTTTGGTGTGTGTATGTATGTGTCTGTGTGTTTCTCCTTCTGATTGCATGTGGGTTCGTGAATGCATGTGAAAAGAGAGAATGTCTGTGTGTATGAATGCAGAGCAGAGTGTGTATGCGTGTGAGAGAAAGAGTTAGAGATGCATGACAGAGTGAACTGTGCGTGTGTGAAAGCAGAATGTCTCGTGTGTGTGTGAGTGTGAATGCTGAACAGACTGTGCTTGTGAGTATATGACAGAGAACGTTGCGGATGCATGAGAAAATGAGTGTCTGAAAGCAGGGTGTGTGCGTGTGTCTGTGTGTATCAGAGACGGGGGGGGGGGTGACATGCAGCTGGCCACCCGTTCAGTGTACCATACGAGCATTTCTTTTTTTTTTTTTTTTGCTTATTAGTGTTAGCCCTTAACTCAAATTTAATGTGCCACTGCAACTAAGAGCAGTGGGCTATAGATCAAGCTGTAATATGCCGATCGGTTATAATGTATCGATCGGCTCATTACAGTGAAGTTGTTTTTTCTTCCCTCAGGAGCTTGCTGAGGGGGTGTGGTGTTGCATCATAGCCATATGTGTCAGGCTCTTAGAACAATAAATCTGGACAATGCCACAAATAATGGGGGGACAAAACTTAGAAATGTGATAGAACAACAGATTTTGCATTACCAAGAATTTTCTAAAGGGTAGGCAATCTGAAACTTAAATGTTTGTCCTTATTTTTTTACTTCGACCTTCAGTGAATTCCTTCTGCAATTCGTATGGGATTACATGTATTGCTAACATATCTCACTACATTTTGAGACTCTTTCTATAGCACCCCTTGCTCCTACTACTGTTGGAATAGTCTGTGTATTTTTCATCCACATTGCTCCTGTTTATACCTGCAAATCCTGATATTTTATAACTTTGTACGCAAGATACTGTAGTCACCGGATGTAGAGATTTCAATGATCAATGCTGCTTTTGTCTTCTCTTCAAGGACCACTACATCTACTTGTCTATCATCTATTTTTTAACTGTTAGTAATGGGTGATGCAATACTATGTCTTCTTCTTCTTCTTTCGGCTTTTCCCGGTTAGGGGTCACCACAGCAAATCACCTGTCCGCTCATGATTTTTACAGTGTCGAGTTGCCAGCCAAACGCCCAACCTTCCACAGAAGGCACACACATGCACACACTCCTATTACCCATTTATTCACTATTTTTCAGTGTTGCTGGTCTTCTTTCTATCTCCATCTACCAACACAAGATTCTAGTTCAAGTCCACAGTACTTCTGATTCTGACATACAACTCCAATGCTTTTTTCTGTCTCTCAAGCATTTTCCTTTGGAACACTGAAAGAGGTTTCACTGGCAAAGTCTCTCTATAAACTTTACTGTCAGAAGAATGAGATGCAGGGTACCCTTCTGCTTGCTAGCTCACTTTCTTTAGATAAACTTTTGTATTTCCTCCTTAACCTGTTCTGCACTGAAAAATGTGTTTGATCCTCCAGGAAAAAATATGCTGAAGACAGCTGGATAAAGCAACTTGAATCTCACACTGGCCTTGTGACATTCCCTGGTCGCTTGGATAAATTTGCTTCTCTTCTGCCTGGTGCACAGTGAATAAATATTTTCTAAGAACACTCTGCTGCCTCAGATTTTTAATACTTTCCCCCTCTGACACAATTTTGACAGAATCAACACTTTTATGCTTAAATAAGTGCATCTTTACTAATACAGGTGTTGGTTGCCTTCTCATGGCCTGATTTGGAACATATACGCAGGGTGCCCTTTCAGTTAACAAATCCTGCTGTGGAACCCCAGTCCAGCTGCTTATTTGTGCTTTCATAACATTAATACAGTCTGTTCCTGCCTGTTTCTCTGGTACAGCAGAAAAATCACAGGGTTTCTCTTCACTCTCTGTCTTTAACTATTTTTTAACCACTGTTCTTTAGACTGTGCTGAATGCTTTGAAGTGGAGAAAGAGCAAAGTGCTTCTCTTTGCTTTATAATTATGTCTCCAGTTGAGAATTTGCACATGAAAGACCTCTCTCACCTTCCTAAATGGCTTCCTGGTATTCAATCCTTTCCGAGTCACCTTGGCTTGATAGTTGTCTGTCTCTGTTATTCAATCCTTTCTGAGTCACCTTGACTTGATAGTTGTCCGTCCCTGTTGTAAAAATTCTACATAAAAGTGATATGTAACATATCAAATGGCATTCTCATCAGTAACTCATTTAGTAAGGGACTCTAAGACCTAAGGAAAGTTTAACATTTCAAAAGGTGAACTTAACAGGAACCAGTATTAGGTTCATAGGTTAGTAGGTGTGTACAAGGCTAATGACCATGGAGCATTTACACACCTGCCATTAGTTCCCAGTGCCTCTGTCGAGTACAGACAGATGAGTGATCCCCGAGGTGAATTGTCTATTTCCCATCCACTCATCAAGACTTCTCTTGAAGAGGGCCAGTGAGGTGCTCTGTTTGACATGTTATGGGAAGTCTATTCTGTAGCATGAGCAGTCTCTGGGTTATGAACCTGTCCCTCCAGCATGTTCTCTTGATTGTGGTAATGAGGTTGAGGTCTCTGGAGCATGTGGTGCGAAGGGATTGCGATTGCCTTACATGTAGCATTTCTAACAGAGCTGGGTCAGACATGGCATGGTAAGTCAAGCAGAGATCGCTTCTAAGTAGGCGATATGAAACAGAAAATAGTTGGGAGTTTTTTGAGTCTGTCAATATAAGACAAGTGTTTAAGGCCTAGGATAATCTTTGTGAGGTGCTTTTTCAGCCTATCTAATTGTTGCCGGTGTCTAGTGAGGTACTTGCCAAATGGGACATTGTACTCGACAACCAGCACGGCATTGTTGCACAGACTGGAACTTGTCAGGTCCATGATTCCCAGTAATCTAAATCTGTGACTATCTCTAATGCACTGTCATCAACAAAAAATAATGTGGAACTGTTCTGTTCTTCATTAGTAACTCCCTGCCGCATCCACAGTACCAAGAAACTGACAATTGAATGTGAGAACATCAGCAATTCAAGCATGAATCAATAAATGAAGACATAATTTGCATCACAGTTGCTAGTGTGTGTTACTGCTTCTAAAATTAGCAACACCTGTATATCTTAACTGTAATGGCATTCATTAAGTTTCTGTGTACTCAAAACGTCTGCCTTCTACACCCATGAATTTTCTCAGGATATGTATTTAGGCCTAATACTTATAGCAATGAGCTCAAGAGAGAGTATTACTGAAGAATTTCAAGGGCTTACAAATAAAATCTTTTCAAAAGTAGATTTATTATTATTATTATTATTATTATTTTATTTTACTAACCAAGTAAATAAGTTAGTGAATGATCATTTTCAGTTCTGAACTAAGCAGCAGGTACAACACAAACTGCACAATTCCAGGAAATATATGATACAAATGTAAATATTTACACAAGGAATTAAAGTAATAAACTATGGTACTCATTCAGTCATCACTGGTGAGAGTCCCATTAAGCATATTTTAATTTACACATGAAACAGAGGCACCATTAATTAGAGCAAGGCAGGTTCATAGGTTCATAGGTTCGTACTAGGCTATCTGCCCTAGGGCATTTATAAGCCTAGCCAGAGTGTGTGTGGCTTTCACCACCCCTTAGGATGAGAATACTACGCCCATTTAGGGTTTAGTTTACTGTGCCTCTGTCTAGTAGTGACACAGAGATGACCCCCGGGGTAAATCTACGATCTCCCATCCACTCGTCAAGATTTCTCTTGAATAGAGTCAGTGAGGGGCTCTGCCTAACATGGTCTGGGATTCTGTTCCAGAGTGTAGGGAGCCTCTGAGTTATGAATCTGTCCCTCCAGCACGTCCTATTTATTTCTGTGTTGAGGTTTAAGTCTCTTGTTCTCGTGGCTCTGATGGATTTGGATTTTCTGAGGTGGAGCATGTCCATTAATTCCAGATTGGACATGGCCTTGTACGTCAGGCACAGATCACCTCTGAGTAGGCGGTATGCGACTGAATAGAGCTGGAGTTTTTTCAGTCGGGCAGCATATGACATATGTTTAAGACCCTTTATCCTCTTGGTGAGGAACTTTTGGGGTCTTTCCAACTGCTGCAGGTGTCGGGTGAGATACATCCCAAATGGGGCATTGTACTCAATCATTGGCCTGATAAGAGAAGAGTACAGGGCACAATGACCTCTCTTGATCTAGATGTGAAACCCTTCATGATAAGGTGGGCAATATAGAAGGTCTTCCTAACCACTTTGGCAATGTGAGTGTCAAATGAGAGGTTACTGTCAACCTGGGTCCCTAGGTCCCTGATTACCTCTTCCGTATTTAATGGATTACCACCTATGTGGTAATTTGTCGGTACCTTGTTTTTCCCAAAGGGTATGACTATACATTTTTTGGCGTTCAGCTTAAGGCCATGGCTCTGGCACCAATTATCCATTTCTATGAGGCCTCTCTGAAGGATGTTTGTGTCTGCTTGAGTATCAATTATGGCGCCCAGTTTGCAGTCATCTGCGAACTTTGTCAGCCACAATCCTCCTATATTTGCCTGTACCTCGGAAAAATAAATGCCGAACAAGAGGGGTCCCAGGACTGAGCCCTGTGGGACACCGCTTGTGACTGGCTTAGAGTCTGACATAGCTCCAGCAATTCTGACCCTGTGGGTTCTGTCCTTGAGCCAGTTTGCAACCCATTTTGTGACATATGGGTTTACATTTAAGCTGGTGAGTTTGTCTATGATGCCCAAGTGGGGTATTGTGTCAAAGGCTTTTGCAAGGTCAAGGTAGGCTGTGTGAACTGCCTTAACCTCATCAATGGCCTTAGTGACTGTTTCAAAAAAGTCGACCAAGTTCAAAAGGCAGGATCTGCCCTTGACAAAGCCAAATTGGGTAGGATCCAATGTCTGTAGGTCCCAATGTCTTTGTTTATGAGTTCCATAATGATCCTCTCCATAGCTTTGCAGACCAGACTTGTCAAGCTTATGGGGCGGTAATTTCCAGGGTCCGTAGAAGCACCGCCTTTGTGAAGTGGGACCACTGTTGCCGTACGCCACTCTTTGGGTACATATCCTGTAGTAAGGCTAAGATTAAACAGCAGCCTTATGTGTGGGTTTAGTTCCTCTTGGAGTTCATGTAGCACACAGCCCGGGACACCATCCAGTCCCATTGATGCTGTGTTTTTAGCTTTAGAGAGGGCGGCTCTCACCTGGGCATCTGAGATGTTAGGGAGGCTACACTCTGCTGGGATAGTTATTTCTCCTTTTGGGGGGGATGGGGGAGGAGAAATTTGCACTGAACCTGTCTGCCAGAATGTTGGCAATGTCAGTGGATTCAGTGTATTTTGTGTCATTTTGGACTAACTCTGAGCATATCTGGGAGTTTCCACCCAAGTTTCTAACATAGCTAAAGAAGGCCTTGTGATTGTCTTTTGTGTCTTTTGCGATTTTTCTCTCAAAGTTTGCCTTGGATGATTTTATGAGTGATCGTAGTTTTTTGCTAGTACTGATCAGAGATGCTTTCCCTTTTAGGGATTTTGCTCTGTCATGTAGTAGCTTCCTCCTCCTGTTGTAAAGTTTGTTTATGGCTGGGGTCCACCAGACCGGGCACCTGACTTTGGGGGAATGGGTCTTGGTTTTATTTGGGATTGCATGATCCATGCATTCTTGAAGGTGCCCATAGAAGGCATTTGCAAAGGATTCAGCAGAGTGGGTTGTGGTTTCCACTGGCCCAGGGGCCTTGAGGGATACCACTTCAGTCTTAAGAAGTGTGAAGTTGGCTTTTGAGAAGTTCTTCACTGTGGTCTTTTGTGCAGGGGGTGGGGGAGGGATGTGAATTTCCAGTGAGATTAATTTATGGTCTGATCTTACCAAAGAGGGATATACTTCCGGTGTGGAGCATTTTGTCCCCATGTTTGTGATGATCAGGTCTAGTATATTGTCTCCTCTTGTGGGAATGGTGACTAGTTGTTCCATTGCATTTGAGGTTATGAATTCTAGGAACCTTTGGGCTAGGGTGTTGGGGCTTGAGTAATGTTCCCAGTCTATGTTTGGGTAGTTGAAGTCTCCCAAAATGATGGTATTTGGAGAGACATTCATACTCTCCAGTGTCTTCAGGAAGGCTGTGTGGGGTTCCTGAGTTTGAGAGGGTGGTCTGTAGCATGCTACAAACTGTAAGGCAGTTTTGCCTATGGTTAGTTGCACCTGGATGGTCTCCGATGCTTCGTGCATTGCCACTAACCTGGAGGTGTGGGTATCTTTGATGAAAATGGATACTCCCCCCCTCCTTTTGTGGTTCGGTCCAAGTTTTGGGGCCGGAAAGCATGATATGAGGTAAAACCTGATAGTGCTGGGGTGCTCTCAGGAGCCTTGAACCAGGTTTCAGTCACTGCACAGACATCGATGTTCTCCATACTGAGGAGGGCTTCGAGGGCGTGCATCTTGAGGTTTAGACTTCTGGCATTGAGCAGCATTACCCTTATTTTTTTTCCACTTGTGTTTTCTAGGGAGGTAGGTTTGTCATTTGAGCCTTACCTAAAAAAGGCACTATGGGGGTGGCAAGAGCCTTGGCCAATATCTGGAAGCCCAGGGGTGACAGGTGCAAGCCATCCCTTGCGAAGCAGCGTGGCTTGTCAAGCATGTCATTCCAAGCAGACAGACATTGGATCCCCTTAGAATGACACCAGTAATTAAGCCAATTGTTAAAACTGATCATTTTGTCTTTGTACTGTGGCATCATTCTTGGTGAGGGTAAGATGCTGCTCAGGGTCAGGGTCATACCGGCCTGGGCTACATAATCAGAGAGCTCCTCTATGTCTCTTTTCATGTAGTCCAGGGAGGTACGTCTCAGGTTGTTCACACCGGCATGTACAATGACTGAGTCATATTTGCACTTGCTGTGGAGTGACCTGAGTGCTTGTGTTATGTGGTGGATTCTAGCTCCTGACAGGCAGCTTACTGTGACCTTTTCCTTGTTCAGTCTGGTGAGCGGGACGTCAGTGTGTCTGACTATGGAGTCACCTATTACAAGTGTGTCTGGCATGTTGTTTGGCCTTAAGGGCTGTGACTGTTTAGCACACTGACTTTGTGAACTATGTGTTGCATGTGCTATGTCTCGAGGTGGTGGTTGCTTGGGTGTCTGCTTTGGAGGCCTCTGTTGTTTTGGTAGATTTTTAATCAGCGCCTCCGAGTATGTTTTTGTGTGTTTATGTGTTTGGTTTGCAGTTGTGATAGTTCTATGTGAGACTGGGTTTGTGGTGTGCGTGGTTTCCTTCTCCTCCTGACTGGTCTTGCCAGTACTGAATTGAGAGAGCTCAGCCTCCAGTTTGGCTATATAGTTGCATCTCTCATATATTTGTATTTGTTGGGAGGAGGAGAGGGTTGTCTGTGTACATGAGGCAATTGTAACATTGCCTCAAGATTCCCAGATTCACCAGCTGAACAGGAGAGGACGCCAGCAACTGACCCTTCGACATGCTAGAAATAGTGAAAAAGATTGCTGTGTAACTGAGTCAGAAAGGACCTATAGGGAAATGGGTACTCAACAGAATTTAGGTGAATGAACTACTTTCTTTTGTTTAAGAGTGCTTTACCTGTATAAAAAATGCGTTAGGAGCAAGTGCTGAGCTTTTCAGATAGAGTATAGGCTGTTTAGATTGCAAGTAGAACAGTTCTAAGGGAAAAATTGAAGAGCAGACTTGGCGGAGCCAGAAAAAGTTTAATCTTGTTTAACCAAATTTAACCTTGTTTAACCGGCGCTGCGCTATGCGCACGACCGCGCAAAGCCGTGCAAAACAGAAAATGCAGACAGTGATAAATTAGTTACACAGGCTAGCACACTTTAGTGGGCAGCCTCCACAGTTAAATTAAACAAACAAACAAGCAAACTTTCGATCAAATTCGACTAAATGTAACTTTAAGTGCAGATTTTAAAATAAATGCAGTAATCAGTTAAAAAACAGTTCAGGCTAGTTCAAAGTAAGCTACAGAAGCTATTTCCAGTGGAAAAAAAGCAAAGATACTTAAATCCAGAAGGTAGTCGCTTTTTCGAGTTCCTTGCTGCTAGGACCACTCTGTAAACCCACGTGGAGCTTGTCTGAGCAGTATAGCCAGAAAAAAAACGCCCAGAGGCAGATTTTAAGCAGTGAAATACAAAAGAGCTAGGAATGGTCCCAAACAACCAATCACTACAGCTTCTTGTGCTGAGGTCACTTCCCCCAAGGACAGGTAGGCTGCTCAAGGCTCCCCACTCCCACTGGTGAGCAAAGAAACTTCCTTCTATCCAAGTAAGGTAATGGACAACACAGGAACTACACCACAGCCCAGATTACAGCAATGCCTGTAAACTGGTCTAAACTAGTCGAGGAAGGCGGGAAAACAAGGATTATTTTTTTGTTTTTTTGTTTTTTTAGTAGAAACACACAGAAAATGCAGAGACAGTGATAAATTAGTTACACAGGCTAGCACACTTTAGTGGGCAGCCTCTACAGTTAAATTAAACAAACAAACAAGCAAACTTTCGATCAAATTCGACTAAATGTAACTTTAAGTGCAGATTTTAAAATAAATGCAGTAATCAGTTAAAAAACAGTTCAGGCTAGTTCAAAGTAAGCTACAGAAGCTATTTCCAGTGAAAAAAAAAGCAAAGATACTTAAATCCAGAAGGTAGTCGGTTTTTCGAGTTCCTTGCTGCTAGGACCACTCTGTAAACCCACGTGGAGCTTGTCTGAGCAGTATAGCCAGAAAAAAATGCCCAGAGGCGGATTTTAAGCAGTGAACTACAAAAGAGCTAGGAATGGTCCCAAACAACCAATTACTACAGCTTCTTGTGCTGAGGTCACTTCCCCAAGGACAGGTAGGCTGCTCAAGGCTCCCCACTCCCACTGGTGAGCAAAGAAACTTCCTTCTATCCAAGTAAGGTAATGGACAACACAGGAACTACACCACAGCCCAGAATACAGCAATGCCTGTAAACTGGTCTAAACTAGTCGAGGAAGGCAGGAAAACAAGGATTATTTTTTGTTTTTGGTAGAAACACACAGAAAATGCAGAGACAGTGATAAATTAGTTACACAGGCTAGCACACTTTAGTGGGCAGCCTCCACAGTTAAATTAAACAAACAAACAAGCAAAGTTTCGATCAAATTCGACTAAATGTAACTTTAAGTGCAGATTTTAAAATAAATGCAGTAATCAGTTAAAAAACAGTTCAGGCTAGTTCAAAGTAAGCTACAGAAGCTATTTCCAGTGAAAAAAGCAAAGATACTTAAATCCAGAAGGTAGTCGCTTTTTCGAGTTCCTTGCTGCTAGGACCACTCTGTAAACCCACGTGGAGCTTGTCTGAGCAGTATAGCCAGAAAAAAATGCCCAGAGGCGGATTTTAAGCAGTGAACTACAAAAGAGCTAGGAATGGTCCCAAACAACCAATTACTACAGCTTCTTGTGCTGAGGTCACTTCCCCCAAGGACAGGTAGGCTGCTCAAGGCTCCCCACTCCCACCGGTGAGCAAAGAAACTTCCTTCTATCCAAGTAAGGTAATGGACAACACAGGAACTACACCACAGCCCAGAATACAGCAATGCCTGTAAACTGGTCTAAACTAGTCGAGGAAGGCGGGAAAACAAGGATTATTTTTTTTGTTTGTTTTTTTGGTAGAAACACACAGAAAATGCAGAGACAGTGATAAATTAGTTACACAGGCTAGCACACTTTAGTGGGCAGCCTCCACAGTTAAATTAAACAAACAAACAAGCAAACTTTCGATCAAATTCGACTAAATGTAACTTTAAGTGCAGATTTTAAAATAAATGCAGTAATCAGTTAAAAAACAGTTCAGGCTAGTTCAAAGTAAGCTACAGAAGCTATTTCCAGTGAAAAAAAAGCAAAGATACTTAAATCCAGAAGGTAGTCGCTTTTTCGTGTTCCTTGCTGCTAGGACCACTCTGTAAACCCACGTGGAGCTTGTCTGAGCAGTACAAGGGATACAGAGTCACATTATTGTTCTTCTTTTGGCTTTTCCTGGTTAGGGGTCACCACAGCAGAACTCTGGTCCACTAATGATTGGCAGCAGATTTTTTAGAGGTGCCAAGGTGCCAGCCCAATGCCCAATCTTCAACAAAGGTACACCCATTCTACACATGCCTTTCAAACACCACTCAAGTGCAGGGAGGGCATGCAGACTCCACACAGAAGGCACTCCAACCAAGAATTGAACAGGAGAACCTCTTGCTGGGAGGCAACAACACTAACGCTGCACCACCGCGGCTTAACAGTCACATTATTCATATCCTGAAAAACAAGGGTAGGAGAGGGCATAACAAACTCCAGTTCCATATCACACTGAATTGGCAGCAAGTGGAACCATTTTCAAATGTGTGTGCAGCATCACTAAATGCTGATATGATGAAGATATAATATAAAGAATTTGGAATAACATGCTTTGATATGAATTCACTAAAACACCTGTAGACTCTTGAAAAAGACTGTCAATAAAATCAGCAGATACAACTCCAGCAGATTTAAGGGTACATAAACACTGAGAAATATTAGTGGCTGGACAACAAAGTCATACTCCAGAAATTAGGTGAAGTCAGTAAAGACATTAGACAAGTACTATGTAGATATAGAAAATACTAAGTAGACATTGAGGTTAGCCTTTAACAGACACATACTCTGTTTTTGGAGTGACACAAAGAACCTTCACAGTGGGTAACAACTTCAAAGCAGTGTTAACCAGTATAATACGTGCCAGGTAGGTTCATAAAAAGTGCAAAAAGCCATGCGAGCAAGTGTGTTTATTTTTCTGTATGTTCAATATGTGGGTGCAGTCAAGTTACCCTTCATTCTATGACTAGTGTAATAACTAAACAGGTCTGTTTTTCTTGCAGGTTTTCCTTTATTTATTGAGGTTTTATTAAGCCCTCATAGTATGCTAGCATGTGTTACAATGTCAGTGTAACTACATGCCAGTCAGTCCCTACTACTGCTCTGGAATCTGGAATATTACTGCCAGCATACATGTGGTCATTTAAAATCAATAAAATAGATAAAATAACACATTTTAGATCTTCATCACATTTTTATCTTCAGTAACAATGTTTGCATCACAGTTAAGTATTACTGGAATTTGATCTTTCCAGACATGGCTCTTTTGAATTCCACAAAACTTTTAAAATGGAAAAATTCCTTGTATCTGCTAGACAGTCTTCCATTTTCCTCAGTAGCTGAAAAGAGAGCAATATGATGACTATTGTTAGAGATGCCATTGCTCTGAGGAAAGGTATTTAAAGACTTTGGCAGTTTGTGATCTGCATCTCTGCTGTGTCTTCCGTAACAGGACTGAAGTTCATATAGTATAAACAGTAAATTGGGAAAGAATCTGAGCATTTTGCTGGCATCCTTTAAATGTGTAAAATATGAACAGCTTCTGCAGGTAACAAGCGGTGGAACGTAGCTAGGATAGCCACAAGCAGCTCAATCGAATGTAATAAACTGACTGTGGAAGCAAAGCGTAAAAAAGATGTCCCTGAATCCTTTAGGGTCAAAATAACTGCCCCAATACAGCTGCCGATTGGCAATGTAAACAACTCAGTAGGTGTCACGAACTGGCTATGAAACAGAACGTAAAAAAGACACTGAGTGCTTTGAAGCAAACGTAAATGCCGCAAAACTGCTGCCGAATTCGGCAAATTGTCCGGACTGTTAAATAACCTAAGCTATTGGGTTTTGCATATTGCAACAGATTTGGATTGTGTGCTTACAATTACAAGGTTATTCCACAGCGTTTTTTTCATTTCCTTGGAGTTTGGAGCCATTGGGTTTAGCTTATTGTGACAGATTTGGATTGTATGCTTACAGCTTCAAGGTTATTTTACAGTCCGGATATTTTGCCGAACTCGGCAGTAGTTTTGCGGGATTCTTACGTTTGCTTCAAAGCACTCAGTGTCATTTTTTTACGTTCTGTTTCATAGCCAGTTCGTGACACCACTGATTTGTTTACATTGCCAATCGGCAGCAGTATTGGGGCAGTTTGTTTGATTTTAAAGGATTTAGGAACATCTTTTTTACGTTTTGCTTTCATAGTCAGTACATGACATCCGATTGAGCTGCTTGTGGCTATCCTAGCTACGTTCCACCGCTTGTTACCTGCAGGAGCTGTTCATATTTTATTAGTTGGCTGCTATTGAAACATTTATCCTTTAAATGTGAACAGAGTCCCAGAACTGCTGTACGAAGGATAAAGTCTGTCATCTTCTGTAGCTGCTATTACTACTGCTTGACCCAATTTATTATACATGATATGATGGGCATCCAAGCTTTGAGAAAAGATCTCTGTTACATTATTACACACAACAATATCCTTATAGGATATGTACCTATGTTGTTAATCAAATAAACCACACGCATACATATACTGCTTACATCATTTGCAAGTTACAGAAGGATAAAGCTTTAACTATGACACAGGGGACCCACATTTGGATAGTATCTCAGGTGCTCTTTGGAGCTGGTGTGTATGTGTGGTGGCGCAGTGATGATAAGGTCGAAACCTGCTTGCCTCTCTTATGGGGGAGGGAAAGGATCTACGCTCAGGAGCACCTTCCCTGTAGTAGCATTCCTGGTGGAGAACAGGGATCACATGGAGGTGCTTATGTACAAGGGGGTAGTATCACTTGATCGTGTCACATGGAGGTGTGGCATGCATCGCAAAGGCTTACTACACAATGACCATTGGATGTAAATGATCATACATTTGCAATTATGTTGTAAAAGAAAAAGAGAATCAGTCCTCCTCATAATGATGTTACCACTCAGGGAACCGATGAACAATAGTGCTTTCATCCAGGGTGAATAAACAGTTAACACAGTAGCCAGGATGTATGCTCATTGGCTTGAAGAGGATTGGAGCAAAAAAAAAAAACCTTCACCTACTGTAACTGTAATGAAACACAGAGAGAAGCTGAAGTGGAACATTGGAGATGACAATAAAGGCAATACTTCTGTATCTGTAATTCCTGGATAGAACTAGAGGAACAGCATAGAATCTGCCCTGGGATGTCAACTGTTGAGATGATGATGCCTCTGTTTATAGCTCTGCCAGCTGACCATCACCTCTCTGCAGAGGGGGAGGGGGGTACAATCATATGCTCACTTACTGATTTAGATGCAACTTGTTGGATTTGTTTTCTGATTAAATACATAGTAGATGAAAAAGCACCTTTGTCTCCAAAGATTTCAGGACCAGAAATTCTGTACTAGGTTCCAGTGTCTGATGTAAAACTCCCTGTATAAGAAAGACCATGCCTATTGTACTGTGGAGGACATGAGGTAAGCTTCTCACCCTGCTGATGAGGCACCCATTGTCAAGAGCTGATACAAGATTGGCTGCAGAAACAGAAGGCTCAGTGGGAGACTGCAGCAATTGCCTGCCACTCCACTGCCTATTGATTGGGTCTGATACCAGGGGAAAACTTGTTAATGCATGGTGGCTCAGCAACCACTGACACCTCGCAGTCCACTGCAACACTTACCATAAAGATCATAAAAGGCATCATAAATATCACAGCAGTCACAAAGTCTGCTATTTTGCAAAGGAGTCTAATCTTGACCCTGTGTTACATCATCATCATGCAGGTTGACAGTGTCATGGCCTCCTGGACCCTGTCCATGGGAAAAAATGACACCACTAGGCAGAATCTAGCTCAACACCTATGAAGACAGTCCTCTGTGATAGACTCTACAAGGAGTCATTCTAGTTTATGGTCACCAACTGGGATAACATCCATGGAAACACTCTCTTTAGGGGTGTTAACAGGGAGTCCACTGATGAGAATACCAGAAGCTAGTTGAGCAGTTAATAACTAATGAAGCACATTAAGGTTCTTCTGCCATGCTTCAGCCATCATGGCTAATACCTTAAGAAACATTCAAGATGCTAAAGGAAGCCCTAATTCCAACATTTTGAACTGGAGGTGACACTCAGAGCAAACTTATGCACCCTCCAGTGAGGACTCAAGACACTGACATGCCAGAAGGCAACCAACATGTCCAGTGACAAAATCCAAATGCTCTTTGGAAGTAAGAGCATGACCTCTCGAAGACTCACTATTCAGAAAATGAAGATATCAGATGTGCTTGTTGAACTCACTGATGCACTTTGTAGGAAATAAATTCTCTCCCTCCCTTTTGAAAACTTAAAGATGTGGGTGTAAACTCCCATCCACCTTCTGAAAATACAGCCCATTTTAGCAGGTGAGCCTGAGCTTCACACAATAGTTTTGTGAGACAGTCTTCTATCTGATTGTCGTCTGCTGTCTTGTTGTCTTAGTGGAGTCATTTCTGAGAGAGAATATAAGGGTTGTGAAGTGTAGCTGGCAATGAAAACATCTGGAGCTCACTGATCCTTAGTAATGTCTCTCCAAGCTGGGGCAAACTAAGAGAACTATAACCCTGTGCAGCTCCAGATTTTGTCAAGAATGCTGTCATAGGCCAGCAGAGTCATTATGTTGGGCAGCTAGGCTGTCAGAGAACAGGACATGGCCTTTTGTAACTTGCCAGGAGGACTCTTCTTCTTTCGGGGTTGATCTTGCCTGGAAGAGGAAGAGAATAACGAGCCCATAGGAATCATATAGATCCTGCTGTGCAGTCAGCATGTAGCATCACACTGCACCAGAACGATGATGTGTTTGTTTCTATGAGCTAAAACAATGGCTGATACATAGCATCACACTGCACCAGTACGATGATGTGTTTGTTTCTATGAGCTAAAACAATGGCTGATACATAGCATCACACTGCACCAGTACGATGATGTGTTTGTTTCTATGAGCTAAAACAATGGCTGATACATAGCATCACACTGCACCAGTACGATTATGTGTTTGTTTCTATGAGCTAAAACAATGGCTGATACATAGCATCACACTGCACCAGTACGATGATGTGTTTGTTTCTATGAGCTAAAACAATGGCTGATACATAGCATCACACTGCACCAGTACGATGATGTGTTTGTTTCTATGAGCTAAAACAATGGCTGATACAATGGTAGCTGGAGAACACCAAGGCAACTTGAAGAAACCACAAATCCACCGTCAGAACACATTTTATTACAGCAAAGCTTTCAGGTAACACCCTTTCTAAATGCTAAAAAACAGTATACGTCAAATACACCACATTTAATAAGAGCACAGAAGTATCATGTGACCACACCCAACAAATCATAGGACACTCAATTAAAAAGCTAAAAAACAAAAAAAATACTTATAAAACATCTATACATTTTGCTGTTGTATTCTCACTAAGATGGGTTAAATGCTTACTAAGTTATTAAGACCAGCTTTGAATCTGCACGTAGCCTAATAATTCACTCATATTGTTTATTTTCAAGATAGTTATTTACATCACCTCCTCTAGTCCCTTTTTGTGCACTATCTATTACCCTAAACCTGAAGAAATGATCTATACCATTAGACATAATATGCTTAGACAGTCCATTCTTATCATTATTTCTCCGTATATCTGACTTGTGTTCTACAATGCGATCCTTCAGTTTTCTTGTAGTCTTTCCTATATAAAATGAAGCACATTTTTCACAAGTAGCAAGCTAGACCACATTCATACTATTACATGTGGCCATGCAGTAAAAATTATATTGCTGATTAGATATCGGATGAACAAAACTATCACTGTCATGCTTAACAATATCATTACAACTACATGCCATACAACCAAATGTTCCACATTTCCTTCCTGTTTTGACTTTTACGCGACTCTTAAAGTCTTTATAACACAACCTTCTTTTTAAACTCCTCAGGTTCCTATAGGAAAAGAACGGTCTGTCATCTAACAGTTTGCAATTCAGGTGACGTTAATAGGATAACCCAATTTTTTTGTATAGTTTTCTTAACATTGTTTGACCTTAAATTATAGATAGCTACATTTCTAATTTTATCGTAATGCGCTTTAACTTGAACTGCAGCATCCCTCCCTCTTTAAATATTGATTTTGGGAGACACCCCCTATTTAATTTGACCTCTTCTGCAACTTTTAAAACATCTATACGATTATATCCACTACTAACAAACTCTTCCATCTCATCTAGCTGTTCAGCAAATCTTAATCATCAGTATTCAGCCTACTGACCCTGCTAAATTGCGCCCCCATTATCCCTGCAAAAACATGAGGTGCATGCAAACTTTGTCTATGCACATATCTATTCGCATGTACATTTTCTTATGTATGTTAGTTTCTATCCTATCCAATTTCCTTTCTAAATGTACATCAAGCAATACAATATCACTAGTAGAACAAGTCATTTTAAATTTAAGAAAGTTTTTGGTGTTATTCAAATATGTTATATATTCTGATAACTCATCAGCAGTCCCATTTCAAATGAGGAAACAGTCATCCACGAATCTCATATATAGTTCAACTTTCTTATTAAGACATTAATATCACTATGTATATACTTTTTCTCCCATTGATGAAGCACAAGATTAGTAGAGGTGTTAGCCACAGGTGTTCCCATGGTTACACCAGATAGTTGTAAAAATGGCTCATTATCAAAAATAAAGACATTCTTTGTCAAGACAGTATCTAATAACAAACAAATGTTCTCTGTTTTCGTAGCTGGCAGCACTACTTCCCTAGTAAGAAAATCATGTATAGCCTCAATCCCATATTCATTCGTTATTACAGTAAATAAGGATGCTATATCTAAAGTTACGAACATATAACAAACTCATAATTTTTTCCCATTCCTTTGATCAAACCAGTCCTTCAGTTTCACTAAGAAATCAAAAGTATCCTTAATAACACTTGGAGAAAGCTGCAGATACTAAGTGTCCTTTGTAAATACACAGATAAGGGTTCAGTTACCCAACCTCCACCTGAGACAACAGGTCTCAGTGGGGGGTTTGTAACCGACTTATGTATCTTTGGTATTACATAAATCTGTGGTATCCTAGGACAGGGCACAGATAGAAAATTAAACAGATCAAAAGATACATCTCCATTCAACTGCATATCATATATGACCATATTAGCAACAAGTTTTTTAACATCCCAAAAAGTCACCTTTTTAAGTGCTCTCACCTTGCAATAATTGATTCAAAGCGGTCATATAATCAGTATGATTCATAACTACAGTAGCACCACCCTTATCTGCTTGTTTTATAATTATATTAGTATTACTTTCTAAGTTTTTCAAAGCTTCATACGTTAATTATATTAATTAATTATACTTGTATGTTAAGTTACAAGACTTCTTTTTCAAATTAGTGTCATATAAGCATCTAATTTCCTGCTCACAAATATTATGAAAAGCAGTTATTATAGGGTTACTAACTGGTATAAAAGTACTACGTTTCTTACATACTGGTGTTTCAATTTGACTAACATTTTTAAACAAAGATTTGCTTCTGTAAGTGCAGAAGCATTTGAGAAATTACAAATTGTATGACTGGTACTGTAGTTAGCACTGTTGTTTCATAGCACTTGGTTCTCTAGTTTAGTTCTCAGCTGGGGTGCCGTCTCTACTGAATATGTGTGTCACGTGTCCTCCCAGTGTCCACATGGGGTTTTGCTGGATGTTCTGGTTTCTTCCTGTATTCCAAAGAAGAGCAGTAAGAGATGTGGTGATCCTCCTATTGCATGTAGCTGTGTGCATATATATTGTTTACATATAGCTGATTGAAAGTTCATTTTTATCAAATTAAAAAATACAGTATGTGTGAAAGAAAATCAGCTGATCACACATACTGGCTTTATAAATGTGTGCAAGTCTGTGGTACAGTGGAAACTGGGGAATTTATCCTTTTCCCACTGTAGTGCAATCTTAGAGTCAGCATATATAATTAGCAGGGGGTGGTTGCAGAAGGGTGTGCCCCCTGAAAAAAAATGTTTAACTTTGTTTTTTTTTCTGTTTTTTGATCGACTGGTGATCGACCAGTTGTGTTCAATCATTTGCCATTCAAAGACACGGTGGTGTATCGTTAGCATTGCTGCCTCACAGCAAGAGGTTCTCCCGTTCGATTCTCGGCTAGAGCGCCTTCTGTGTGGAGTCTGCATGTCCTCCCCGTGGTCGAGTGTCATTTGAAAGAAATGCGTGAATGGGCATGCGCTCGTTGAAGGTTGGGCGTCGGGCTGGCACCTCGGCACTGTAAAAATCTACTGCCAATCATTAGCGGACCGGAGTTCCGCTGTGACGACCCCTAACTGGGAAAAGCTGAAAGAACAACAACAACATGTGTGTGTGTGTGTGTGTGTGTGTGTGTGTGTGTGTGTGTGTGTGTGTGTGTGTGTGCGTGTGTGCGTGTGTGTGCGTGTGTGTGCGTGTGTGTGTGTGCGTGCATGCGTGCACTTGCGTGTGTGTTTGTGTACATGTTTGTGTACTGTAATGATCTAGTATTCCAATTACAATACATTTGTCTGCCTTAGACATTGTATGCTCTGGATCCCCCATGAAACTGAACTTGATTAAATATGTAACTGGACAAAGAGTGCATAAACATGATTGTCGGACAGGATGAACCTTACAGCTATCAGATACAAATTTATCTCATAGTTAAGAAAATAGCTAAAAATTTGCTACGTGCACTGCTGCTCAGGTCTATGCTTAATCATAGAACTCCATGTTCATTGAATGGCTGTTCATTGAACACTAATCATCAAACCTTACGTTAACTGAACGTCCATATTATCATAATGATTTACATCAACCAATGATAGCTGGCCAACATAAAGGAAGCGTAAGGTAGTACTTACTTACCAGTAACTTAGCTATAAGGAAAACTGCCCTTTCTCCACAGTAGTGCTATCAGCAGAGATGACTTGTCACTAGCTCAGGGATTCTTCTGTTTTGGTCGGCATTGTTTGCTTGCTTACTGACCTGAATGGCACTGTCGACTATAACTTGTCGTACCATCCCAATGTTAGTGGGTTCTGCCTGAATTGTCTTCTCTGCCAAATCTGCATTACTATTTAAGTGCTATAAAGTAAATGATTTGTCAGATATCAGAGTACAGATCAGTGTCTGTGAAATTAGGTGGGACAGGACCTGTGACTTTGGCCACAGGGAAATGGCAATATTGACAGTTGTCTTTAACAATGGTTATGGTATTTTGTAATAATGCTATGAATATATATACATGAATATATATATATATATATATATATATATATATATATATATATATATATGGGTCCCCTTCTAATGGTCGACATTTCAAAATGTCAACATTCATATGGCCGAGACCATATGACCGACATTTGAAATGTCGACCATGGGGAACTGACACACTGTAGTGCGATCTCAGAGTGTGTATATTTAAGTTATGGGGGGTGTGGGGGGCGGAGCCCTCAACGGAGGGGTGGTGCGGGGGGGGGGGCGAAGCATTAAGCAGCCTTAAGGTAAGTTTGTGTTTGTGTTTTGTGTTTTACTTGTATGGTCGAGATTTCAAATGTCGATCATATGGTCTCGGCCATATGACAGTCGATTTTGAAATTTCGGCCATATCAAGTAGAATATATATATATATATATATATATATATATATATATATATATATATATATATATATGAATATACAAGGTTTTTGACACCACCCCCCCACTCTGGAATTATAGATAAACTCACTAACCTAGGTATAAATCCCTATGTCACAACATGGGTTGCCAACTGGCTCACTGACAGAACACATACTGTGAAAGTAGCAGACTCCAAATCCGACTTCAGACCAGTGACAAGTGGAGTACCACAGGGTCCAGTCTTGGGTCCTCTCCTGTTTGGTATCTACTTTTCTGAAGTACAGGCTAACACAGAAGGTCTTTGGCTAATGAAGTTCGCAGATGACTGCAAACTAGGAGCCATAATTGAAACTCCTAACGATGCAGACATCCTACAAAAGGGCCTCACTGAGACAGATACCTGGTGTCAAAGCCATGGCCTCAAGCTCAATGCCAAAAGTGCATTGTCATCCCCTTTGGTAAAAACTCTGTACCCATGAGCTACCATATAGGTGGTAGTCTACTTAACACCGCAAGTGTGATAAGAGACCTTGGGACACAGGTAGACAGTAGTCTCTCCTTTGATAATCACATTGCCACAGTAGTCAGGAAATCCTTCTATGTTGCACATTTCATCACAAAAGGTTTCTCATCCAGGAAAAAAGAGGTCATTGCTCCCCTCTACTTGTCACTCATTAGACCCATTATAGAGTACAACGCCCCTTTTGGTATGTACCTCACAAGACATCTACAACATTTGGAAAGGCCGAAGAAATACCTCAAAAGAGGATTACCAGCCTCAAACAGATGCCCTATGCAGACTGTCTCAAAAAACTCCAGCTTTACTCCATCGCATATCACCTACTCAGGGGCGATCTCTGCCCAACATACAAAGCTATGTCAAACCCAGAGCTGTTGGAAATGCTCCACTTAAAGAAATCCCAATCCCTCCGAGCTACACGCTCTAGGGACCTAAACCTTGTCACCACAATAAACAGAACATGCTGGAGGGATAGATTCCTGTCCCAGAGATTTCCCATACTCTGGAACAAACTACCTATCTATATCAAACAAAGCTCCTCATTAGCACTCTTCAAGAAAAATCTTGATGATTGGAAGGGAAATAGGAAATTCACCCCGGGGATCACCTCTGTGGCTCTGCTCAACAGGGGCACAGGAAAATAATTTTCTTGGGTGGCGAAAGCCAGGGTACCTTTTTGGCTAGGCTTGTATTGGCCCTAGGGCCCATAACCTAGTACCTACCTATGAACCTATGAATATGACCCTTACAGTGCCATAAATAAGACACTTGTTCGGAGTTCAAAACATTTGTTAAAATGTACACTCTGACATGACCAAAATGTTATCGGCATTAGCAGAAATTAAGATACAATAGTTTGTTAAAGTGATGCACCAAATATTCCACATTTTTACTATTTTCCACTGCAAGAAGAATAACACATGTATATAGTTTGCAAAAAATAAAAAATGTATTTATTCTCTACTGGATGACCATCCTTATTTTAACAATACTGGTTCCATTACAGAGCTCACCTGAGTCCTTAGTAATTCTCCTAATGAATGACCCTAAGGACAGCTTAGACAGAAAACAGGATAAAGATATCATTGTCTGAAACATAAAGAAAGTTTGAATGGCTACAAAAAGGTCTAATTCATATTGTCCCCAGTATTTGTATTAGACTAAAGGGCTTTAAACAAGTTGCTGAAATACCCTGGGAAAAAACCTATCACCTCTAATGTAGTAAAGAGAAATAGCAAATTAACTGTATTGAACAAATTATCTGACATAACCCTGCTGTTATTGCATTAAACTCTACAAAGATGTACAAGAAGGTACAAATCATATAATCCACTGAATTCCTTAAGACAATCAGTCTGTTCTCTGAAAACTAATTCACATTGTAGACATTCCAGACATGATGCCGAAGGTTTGGCAAATATTTTGACTTTCACATTGTTAAGTCTGAACCCATTCTGAATTACAGTGATAAAGAACAGAACTATCTTTGTTCCTCATATTATCCTGCAATCTGCTTAGATAGATCTATGCTTGGAATGTGAAGACATGTCTAACACAATTCCCTTTGAAAAACTGTCCCCAGAATGCAAACACGGATCCTACTGCTTAAAATTTCAAATATCAGAAAAATGGAACACATTCATTACCTAATCCCAGCCCAGTCCAGGAATTAAAGAATAATTCACAATAGCTATGCAGCTCTCTTAAAGTATTTAAAGCTACAGTGATAATTACGTGGACAACAGAAAATATCAACAAGGGATAATGGTAATCACGTTTCTAAAAGGCCAGTAAGTGCTAGGACACATTTGTAAGTAAGTAAGTGTAGGAGAGAAGATGATGACCAACCTTTATTTGACCAGCTGTGGTAGGCAGTGATCCATGACACAAAAGCCCTGGAAGACACAATCATACACTACAGCAATACTGTAAGAATGTTACTGACATGCTTACACCATGCCAAGGCAAATGCACATTTCATAGCTAAAGATCAGTCAGCTATAGTAGCTCACCTGGGAAGAACAGGTTGACAGAGCCAGAGCAGTTTTTGTTGTTCTTGATTGGGGGCACCAATTCTGAGATTATCCTTGGAGCAGTTCACACTGACATAAGGATCTGCATATATCCCCAAACATCTCATCATGTAAGTATCTCTTACACCAGATTATTCTACAGTTACTTGTAGATACTGTAGGCTGATCACAGCAATTGTCTTAGGTACATAGGTATGCAACCATTTCAAGATGGTGGCGGAGGTAGGCTAGGTTTATACAGTACATTTTGCATGTACACCTATAGACCACATGCCACAAAGGTATGGTTTTGGCACAGGTACCCATGTTCATTGTGGTGTGTGTTTTGTTGTGTAGTCACAGATCAGAGCACTGCTACAGTAACACTTGTACTGGCTGGGGTGCAACAACTGGCTAATGGTGGTACCTCTTCTGGAGAGGAGGATTATGATGAGGACAGATACCCGAACTGAAGTATGGTGACACAGCAGCACTATCTCTCTCTATCCTTAGTGTGCATCCAGTGCCAATACAGGCAGAATATGTGGCCTCACCCACAAAAGGAACATGAATCTGTACAGCATAAGCACTCACTGCCCCCTGTTGGGTAGGGATCTTCCGTAGCAGCTCCCACACTGTATCTGAAGTGGGTATATCCATCATTTCATGACCTTAACAAAGGTACCTGATGCCATCATATGTCACAGGTTTCCCTTGACATCTGGGCAGCACTTGAAATCAATCAGCAGATGAGCTGCCAGAGCATATAGGCACAATAAGTTGCAACCCAGTCCAACATGGACCTCATTCTACTGTTATGCGGCATTAATGTGGGCATAAAACTCAGGGACATAGGAATTATTTATTGTATTTATTTATTTATTTTTATTTTACATTTGTTAACCGGGCTAGTCTAGCTGGATACATGTCCATTTTCAGTAGAGGCCCGGGGAGAAAAGCTCCACAGATAATTCGATACAAAGAGACATATTAATAAAAAAATTAAGCACAATAAGAATATACATTTAGTAATAAATACAACAAAAAAACCTAGGGCACTTACGAAAATTGTACTAGGTAGTAGAAGCAAAATTGTAAAAATTGTATTAGGTCAGTAGAAGTGAACATTAAAAAGCTAAAGATTAGCTATTAGTTTTCAAAGATTTGTCAAAGAGAAAGATGTAAAGCAGGAGATATAAAGGAATTAATGTAGTAATACAAGAGAGGGAAAGAGTGAGAAACAGTAGTCAAGTAAGGAGACGAGGTAGGAAGATGGAAGGGAGGGTGGTGGAGAGAAAAGTAGGAGTGAGTCAGAGCATAAGAGGAGAGCAACAGGGCAAGACAAAAGAAATAGTATGTCTGGTATTAATCACTGAATAAAGTTATAGTTGAGTGGGGGAGTGTGGAAGGTTAAAGAAGTTATTGAAGTTAAAGAAGTTATTGTTCTCCTGAGTCTCATTCTCTTATGGCACATGACATTTTCAAGTCCGTCTTCACGTAGAGGATTGCCAGTGCCACCCTCACCACATCCACTGGCTATGCTGCCTGGGGGACATGTACTAGACGGCCATGCAGGGAGGCTGTTGTGGGGTACACAGGCATCACCTGTTTCTGCATATGCACCATGATCCACTACCCCTCCTCTTGGAAAGCCACAACTCTCATTCACCACTTTCAGGACATATCACTTGCAAACCCTAGTCAGGTCGCTGTCCTGACAACTGTTATAAACTGCACTGTGCTTCCTTTCTGTGTAGTAAATGTGGGAATGTTTGATGCCCAGAGTAGCTTAACTATGAATAAAACAGCAGATTCTGATATTTACACTGCATTCCATCATGCTTGATCTGTATGACACTGCAATGTCACATTGTCTTCATCAGGTTTCATACATCTGGATAAGACAATGCCATTTCACCTACATTGCCTTACTGTGCCCATTGCTGTCTGGTATAGGGTGGATGTGCAGCTGCCAGATTTTGCTCTTTCTCTACATTTTCTTTAGAAAATGTTGTTGATACTCCCTTCCCTGATGAACGTATGTTGTGTTTGCATTTGTGTGTGTCGTGTGTGTGTGTGTGTGTGTGTGTGTGTGTGTGTGTGTGTGTGTGTGTGTGTGTGTGTGTGTGTGTGTGTGTGTGTGTGTGCAGTTTGAGAATACCAGTGTCCTAGGTTAGAACTGCCTCTCTCCTGACCCATATTATCTAGCATGAAACATGTTAGAAATATCCTGAAAGCTTTGGTTGGATAATACTGTAGAGCCTATCTAGACATATCAAGGCAAAGGATGCAGGATTTGAGCAGGCTGAACACAGTCTATGATGTTGCATGTTTATGCATGCATGGTATTGGGCAGTTTGGTCATATTCTGTGTGTGTCATAAACCAGGGATCCTGCAGGTATCCAGTGTGACATGCAAGAAAGTAAGAGCACATGGGGGCTGCTACATATGGACACGCTAGTTATGTAGTCATATATTTTAATATTAATCACTGTGCCTGCACTTACCAACTACAAGGACCTGTAGAATTTCATTATGCAAGAAGTGGCAATATAGCGCTGTGTGCGCCAGACATGTGACTCATGAAAGCTACCATGGTGCTGTGCATGGCTATAATCCCACATACGTCACACACTACCTAACACTTCATAAAATGTTAGCCATTCCTGTTCACAAATGTTTGTGATTCTGGGACAGCTGAGATTTTTATTGCCACATATGTGTACTCTATGGCAATGTCTTAGAAGGTGCAGTCTGTGTTGGCTCTGCTCTATAGTGTGCTGCAAAACCAGCTATGTTCTGCCACAAATAAAAGCATTATATCAAGGAACATTTTGACTATTCTTGTATATATTTTCCAGTGCATTGTTGGGCTGACTGCACAGGAATGCAACATGGGGTTATGAATCAGCTCTAATCTGTGCCTTTATTCTCATTGTCAGTTTTAAGTGTAAGTATGCATTGCATACTCGAAAATGGGTCTATTCCAGATTTAGACAAAAGTGAAAAGACTGAAATACTTATTAGATGTTCTTCGTGGTTCACTGTTACAGTCATTACTGTAGGGTTCTTCCTGCTGGCAGCAGCCCTCGATCGGCCAGAGTCCCAAAGTCGGGTCCAACGTCGGCTGAAGTCGCTCCTGCCCTGACGTCAGTGCACCAGGGGTATAAAGACCTCAGCCAATGCCATTTTCCCCAGTCTTTCTTGCCATGCGGTGCCCGTTGCAAAGCAGTTCGCAAGTGCAGGTCGGCCGACTCCTGTTTATTTTTGGTGGCTTTTGAATTGAAGACTTCTTCTTTTGAGCTAAGTACCCCATTGGGGAAATCTTTTCCTTGCTCCAGTCCGATGTCAGAAAAAGTTAATAACTGTATTTCTTGTGGGAAGCAAATACCTCATAAGGATTTTTGCTCTTACTGTATACCTTGCTTAGGTCCTGACCACGACGTAGCTAATTGTAGGTTTTGTGCTAAGTTTAATCAACGCACTATTAGGAGTAGGTACGATTTTGCCTTCCATTATTTTGGAAAAAGATTTAATTACAATATGTCGTCGGATTCTTATCCGGCTACTGCAGTGTATAAGAGGCGCAAGGATAAAGACAGGCCTCTGAGGTCCAAAGTGGATGACTTTATTCAACCTGAGCCAGTTGCCTGTTCGGCTGTCGTCAGTGAGGTGCTTTCGCAGCCCCTGCGTCCGCCACTTTTGAAACGGTTGCCTGTACCGACTCCCATGAAGAGCCGATGGGGCCTTCAGACTTTTCAGGGATTGGACCTCCGGATATTGCTCCCTCAGATGGGTCCGGAGCTGCTGTGCAGGCACCGGCTTCTGAGGGAGTTTTTAGGCCTACACAGCTTCATGTATAGATGACTCCAGTTTTGCAGTCAAGGACAAAGGCAAAGACTAAGGCTCCGACAAAGACAAAGCAGCATGCACAGGCATCTTCTGTTTGGGGCCCTAGACCCCAAAGACAGATGCTTAGAATGGCTGAAGACCTGTTAACTATGATCAGGGGTTCTCATCCCCCTCCTGACAAGAGACCTAGGCTAGAGCCAGATTATGATTCCTCAGATCAAGTTTCGATTTCTTCTGCTTCTTCTTCTGAGTAGGATTATTCCTTCCCTCCTTATGAGGATTCTGATGCTGAAGAATCCCTTCCTTCGGCCTCTCCTCCTGAGAATTATTCATTTGGGGAAACCTTGCATGATATGAGAGAGCATTTTCACTGGGAAGGGCAGGAATACTCTGAATCTAAGAAAAGGCTTAGGGATTTTCTTCTGCTTCCACAGCATAGACCCCTGGCTATTCCCCCTGTATTGGACATTGTGGATGATGTTTTTACAGAGGCATCTCTCTCTCCTGATTCTTTTCCTCCTGCTCCTGTCAAACCGGATAGGTATTATAGGGTTCCAGATTCCCACAAATATCTTTTTAAGAATCCTTCAGCTGATCCAGAAACTATTTCTCAGGGCCCTAAGGGTGTTAAAGCAGCCTCTGCTAAGAATCCTATTCCCTCTGACTGAGAGTCCAGAGCCTTGGAAAGATGGGGCAAAAAAGTTTATACTTCTGCTACATTGTCTATTAGAGCTTTGAATTGTCAATTTCATATGTTAAAATATCAGCAATACCTTTTGTCTGTGTTAAAGCAAAAGATGTCTGCTGTTTCTGGTGGTGCAGACAATAAGAAATTACAGGATTTATTGCATGCTACTGAGCAGGTGGGTAAACATAACCTGCACTGTGGTTTTGATTCTTTGGAGGCTTCTTGCAGGGCTGCAGCAACTGGCACAGTTATTAGAAGGCATGCTTGGTTAAAGGAGCAATGTTTGCCAGAGCAGGTTAAAGCAAAGATTTTAGATGCCCCTTTGCAACACAATGTTTTGTTTGGGGCCAAAGCTGAGGAAGTATTGAAGAAAATGGAAGACAAAGCCAAATCTATGCAGATGGTTAAAGATTTTCTACAGGTACAACCCCCTAGATTTAGCAGGAATTGGCCAGCTAAACCTTGGTCCTTTCCAAGCTCGGACAGACCTCAGAGGGGCAGATACAGGCGTTCCAGAGGTAGGGGTCAGGCACAGCCCCCTTTCAGAAATAAGCAGTGGAGTGCCCCCTCTCCCAAGGGAGGGGAAGATAGGTCACAACCTTATAGGAAACAGTCATTATGACTCTCCCTTACTAGCTCCAGGGGCTCCCCTCCTGGATGCGCCTTTGGGAGGAAAAATCTCTCTCTTTTATCACAATTGGAGCCGCATAACCCAAGACAAATGGGTTCTGGACATAGTTTCAAGGGGTTACAGGTTTCATTTCCATACCTTGCCAAAATCAAACGGATGGCCAGATCTGCCAAAGCATCAATGGGCAGAGGCACAATGGCAAGTTTGGTCCCTCATGGATATGAGGGCCATAGGTTTGGTACCAGATGCAGAAATGGGGCAAGGGTTTTATTCAAGACTTTTCCTGGTTCCCAGGAAGGAAAACACATGGAGACCAATCCTGGACCTTTCCGTATTGAACACCTTCCTAGAAATTCCAAAATTCAAGATGCTCACTCTGCAGCAGCTGCTGCCTATGCTGAGCAAGAACGCTTGGATGGTGACTTTGGACTTGAAGGAGGCTTACCTGCATATTCCCATACGGCAGGAGTGCAGAAGGTACCTGAGATTCAAAGCGGGCTCGAGGCATTACCAGTTCTCTGTGCTGCCCTTTGGCTTATCTACTGCGCCCAGGGTCTTTACAAAGTGCCTGGCACCAGTAATGGCATTTTGCAGACAGAAGGGAATTCAAATATACCCTTATCTGGATGATTGTGTCATTCAAGCGGACGACAAGGAGACTTTACTTCAGCATCTAGCATTTGTGCAGCATCTTCTCTTGTGCCTAGGGTTCACGGTGAACCTAAAGAAATCAAACCTGGTGCCCACGCAGCAAATTACTTTCCTGGGTGTGCTTCTGAGCTCTACAACCCAGATGGCTTATTTGACACCAGACAAAAAAGTGCAACTGGCTTCTTATTTCAAAAATCTGGCTTTAATGAGTCAGCTGTCTGCAAGAAAAATTCTGCAGGCTCTGGGTTACATGGCATCCTGCATTCTGTTAATACCATATGCAAGGCTGCATATGAGGAAGATACAGTGGTACCTCAAGAGTGTATGGTCTCAGCATTGCCACAGTCTGGAAACAGTGATCGCAATTTTGCCTTGTCTCCGGCAGGAGTTTCTTTGGTGGGCCGAGGCCTGTCTCCAGAACAAGGGGAGGCCTTTCTGTCCCATTCCAGCCAATCAAGTCATAATGACGGATGCTTCAGATTATGCATGGGGAGCCCACATGCAAGGGAAATGCCTTCAGAGTGCCTGGATAGAGGACCAAATGCATCTGCACATAAATCTGAAGGAGATGCTAGCTGTACAGAATGCCCTGACAGCCTTCAAAGAGCTTATTCTACCGGGGCAATTACTGATAAAGACGGACAACACTACGGTGATGTGGTACATAAACAAGCAGGGAGGCTCTCACTCTTACCCCCTGTGCAGATTGGCCATGGCTCTGTGGAACACAGCACTAGCCAACAAGGTGGACTTACAAGCTCAATTCCTGCCAGGAAAGGACAACACTCTGGCAGACAGTCTAAGCAGAAATCTTTCAGATCCACACGAATGGATGTTGGATGTTCGGATATTCAGGATGATAACGGAGGCGTGGGGGTGCCCGGACATAGATCTTTTTGCATCTCCCCAAAACCATCACCTTCAAATGTTCTGCATGAGGACCTACCACAAGCTAGCATGGAAAGTGGATGCCCTTTCATTCAGTTGGAAGCACCTCTGAGTATATGCTTTTCCTCCTTTGCCTCTTCTACCTCAGATAGTTCTGAAAATCAAACAGGACAGACGGCAAATGATTTTACTGGCTCCCAACTTTCCTCGGCAATTCTGGTATTCCACCCTGATGAACCTGGCTCAGGGTCCACCCTGGATTTTGCCACAACTTCCACATCTGCTATCTCAACGAGACGGCTAGATCCTGCACAGCCATGTCAAAACTCTGAATCTAGCAGCCTGGCGGATCCAGGGTCTTTAAACAGTTCTACCCTTACCAAATAGGTACTGGACATAATTCTTGAAGCTAGATGGCCCAGCACCAGGAAATCTTATGCAGGTAAATGGAAAAGATTTTGCTCCTGGACTCAGGGCCAGGGTTTTGATTCTGCAGTTCCAAACATTCCTCCGATTTTACAATACCTAACAGAGATGTTACATAAGGGCCTATCTTTTTCATCTATCAAAATTCATGCTTCTGCTATTTCTGCACATTACAATACGGATCCCCCAATCTTTTCTCATCCATTACTTAAGCAATATATGAGAAGGGCGAGGAATATAAGGCCTCCTTTAAGAGCATCAGTTCCCACTTGGGATCTAAACTTTGTTTTGGAAAAGTTAACTGTGTCTCCTTTTGAACCTGCAGCTTCCACAGGTTTAAAGTTTTTATCATGGAAAACTGCTTTTCTTTTAGCCATTACCTCTGCCAGAAGAGTTTCGGAATTGCAAGCTCTCATGGCTGTGGAACCCTTTATTATTTTTCATCAGGACAGGGTGTCCCTGAGGACTAATCCCACCTTTATGCCTAAGGTGGTTTTGAAAGTAGCCTTGAATCAGACTATTCATTTGCCTACCTTTTATCCTAATCCTCAAAGTGAAGAGGAAAGTATTTTGCATTCTTTAGATATACACAGGCAGCTTTGTTTTTACCTGGACAGGACCATGATTTTCAGGAAATCGGACCAATTGTTTGTGGCTTATGCTTCTACCTCACAGGGGAGAGCAATCGCTAAGCAGACTATTTCTAAGTGGATAGCCCACTGCATCAAGTTCTGTTACTCTCATCATGGTATACCTGTTCCTGTTAATGTCAGAACACATTCTACCAGAGCTACTGCCACTTCGGCAGCTTTTCTCAGTGGAGTTCCTACCAAGGAGATCTTAGAAGCTGCAACTTGGAGTTCTGTGCATACTTTTTCTAAGCACTACAATCTTCCTCTCTATTCTAAATCTAGGGCAGGCTTTGCCTCTGCAGTCCTGCAGGGTTTTGTGGCTGCCCCTTCTGTTCCTTCTCCATCCACCCTTTCTTAGCTTTGGGATTCAACCCTACAGTAATGACTGTAACAGTGAACCACGAAGAACATAGTACAGTTGTGTACTCTTACCATAAATGTAGATGTTTGAGTATGTTCACTGTTACAGTCTGGGTCCCCTACTGTCCCCTCTTTTGTTGTTCTTTGAGTGCTGTCTGTGTCTCCTTGACATTTCTTTTTTCTCCGAGGTATTTTTGCTGGTGATATTTGGGAATGTTCTGGTTAATGTTTGCTTATTCTTTTTGATTAAGCTTTTGGCCTTTATTTTTGGGCACCTGACATCTGGGGCAAGAAAAACTGGGGAAAATGGCATTGGCTGAGGTCTTTATACCCCTGACGCACTGATGTCAGGGCAGGAGCGACTTCAGCCGACGCCGGACCCGACTTTGGGACTCTGGCCGATCGAGGGCTGCTGCCAGCAGGAAGAACCCTACAGTAATGACTGTAACAGTGAACATACTTGAACATCTACATTTATGGTAAGAGTGCACAACTGTACTTTCTGTGGAGATGATTTCTGTGAATATTGTGCAGAGGAAAGTTAGAAATGCCTCATAAAGTGATAAATAGTGACAAAGTCTGAAAATATGACTAAGGAAGTCTATTTAGAAAAAATATACATAAATGGCAAAGCTTTGTGTCTAAGCTTCATCCTGGAGCAGAATATAACATAACTTATGAGTCTCTGTTCAGAAGTTTTTCTCTAAATTGTAAGCTTAATGACTGTATGTGCATTGTTGTCCTCCTGAGGGATAAACTAAATCCTGTGAGTCAAATATTCTTCAATGGTATCTTATAAAATAAAGTCTACTACAAACAGTTTCAAGCAGAAGCTCTGCAGTCTCCGTTAAAATAAACCAACATACTTGGCAAAGATACATGTGTGTCTGTTGGGATGATTAAAAAAATGTAAACTTTACAGATAGAAACACATAAAAGGAGTCAGTACAGGAAGTGTGCAAGACAATAAATAATGTGTATGTTTTGTGTGACAGCCGGTATAATTTGAAAATTTGCAGTGGCAGATAGAAAACTTGAGCAAACAGTCAGTGTGAGTGCAGTACTAAGCCAAAAAAATAAATAAATAATTAGAAGGAATGCCTGTGGATTGACTAAAAGTAGAAACTTACAGTTTCTTTTGACAAAATTTGCACAGAAGAAAAGGAAGACACAAGTAAAAGATGCAGCTGTTATATCCTCATCATTATCGTAGAAGCAGAATCACAGCACAATGCCCTGAGAATATCACTGATGTTCTAACAAGCTATTCTGAGTTGTTTGAGAGTATAAAATACTTGAAGACAAAATATCACATTAAATTATCATCCATTTTACAAAGTACCTATAGCTCTGAGGGAAATGTCAGGACAAGAAGTTAGAATATGGAACAACTAAGTGTGATTATTAAGTAGACTGCGCACATAATGGATTAACATCATGTTATGAAGCAAGACAAAGTTAAAATATGTACACATTTGTATAAACAAATTAATTTTAGAGATTATTATCCACTACAGACAGTTGCTACTATGCCTAATGCAACAATTATTTTCAGTGCTTGATGTTAATTAACGACGTTGGCAAAGTAAACTTAATGAAGCAAGCCCTAACTATGTAAGATAAACACAGCATTGTGCAGACACAGAATTCTGAGAGTACCATTTGGCAGTTCATCAGCTCTACAGATCTTTCAGAGGTTTAGCTAACATGATTGAAGGCTTTGAATGAGTTGTTAACATAATTGATGACATTTTGGTTTGGAGATTTTCCAGTCAACAACCCAATACAAAACTAATTAAACTACATGACACACAAGACCAAAAGGTTTAAAACTGAACAAAAAAGTCAGACTGGTATGTCTTCTGTGAAGTAGACAGGTCATCTTCTGACTGCTAACAAGCTTCACCCAGTTCCAGACAAGATAAGCACAGCTGTAAATATGCAGATTTCAGCAGGCAAACCTTCATTAATACTATTATTGAGGATGGTACTTTGAAAATAATGGTGGCACCTGTAGTTGTATAGCTAACATCTATGTAATGTACAACAGCTTGCAAGTGAATGAAAATAACTGTGGTATTAGGTTCATAGATTCATAGGTATTTACTAGGCTAATTACACCATAAGGGGCTTTTTAAGCCTAGCCATGCATCCCAAATCTCTGGCAAGTTCTGGTACCCTTGATAAGTGTAAACAGGGGCTTGGGAGGTAAAAATTTACAAGCAGAGGCCTGGGAGATGAACCATTTACAGGCTGCCTGTGTCCATTAGAGACACAGTTGCCAAACCAGGGATGAATTTCCTCTTCCCCATCCAGTTGTCCAAGTTGGACATGAATTGGGTTAGGGAGAAATTCTGTTTCACAAAAATGATGAGCCTACTCCAGAGAAGGGGTAGTCTCTAAGATACATACCCGTCTCTCCAGCAGGTCCTACTTATGTCACAGGAAAGGTTTTTAGTCTTAAGAACAGGTAATTCTGGTAATGTTTGTTTTGCAGATAAGCAGAAGGTCCAGAGTGGGGCTTGGTAATGCCTTGCATGCCAGCCATAGATCGCCCCTCAGCAGCCTATAGAAGACTGAATACAGGGATAAGGTGTTGAGGCAGTCTGCATAGGACATGTTATTTACATTCTTTTAGTGAAGAACCTCTGTGGGTATTTTAATTGAATAAATTAATAAGAATTTGATATATTTAGCCACCTGTACACAATGCACGGCCTATTATGTAGGCTTAACCTCTAGAAGGTTGAAAGATCGCATTTATAATCATATCTATGACATAAGGAAAAAGAATTTAACGAATGCTTTAGCCAAGCACATAGGTATGTATTTTGACCACACTTTTAAATTTAGGGTCTTACAAGTTATAAGTCCGAATAAGAGAGGGGGTGATAGTCAAAATTATTTAGAAACAGTTGAGCTAAACTGGATTTTAAGGTTGAAATCTCATACTCAACCAGGACTCAATCAGTCAGTCAGTATAAAACCTGTATTAGCAGCATGTAGGTAAAAATGTTTAAATTCAAGTCTTTTGGTCATTTGCTACATATATATATATATATATATATATATATATATATATATATATATATATATATATATAATTTTTAGGTATTTCTATATTTTCTAGATTTTCAGAGTGAAAAGTTCAGTGTCCATATGCTTATATTTTTGTACTAAGCAGGCCTGTAACTAAGAATGTTTGAACTTTTAGACCTCTAGATGTCAGTTAGTTTGGCCTAACATGATTATTCAATATTATTAAGGCCTAGTATCTCTTTACCATATATATGTGTATTTATATTTAACATAAGTTTCATTCAGATTTATGTTTTTTAAGATTGGTGTATTTTTAGTACATTTTTAGTATTATTTTTCAATAATGTTGTAGTTTTAGATAAATATATTTCTATATATGTATATATATGTATATATTTATACATATATATATATAAAATGTTTGTATATGTGTGAAAAAGGGATAGAATGTACATTCATTTTTAGTAGCATTGAGTCTTACTTCAGTTTGATAAGATTTTAGTAAATTGATAATTGATTAACTGACTAACTGAATGAGTGTTTGAGAATTGAATGTTAATTTGTTTGATCAAGATATATAAAGCACTTGTATAGAGCCATATTTTTATAAACCTGAAGAAGCGTACTTGATGTACGTGAAAGCGCTTGTTTCTACAATAAACTCAGTTTATTTTTCATCGTGGAGGTCTCCATTCATTTTGCTTTGTGCATTTTAATTGTTGGATATCCCTGGTTAGGTACATACCAAAGGGGGCATTGTACTCAGTGATTGGGTCTAATGAATGCTGAATACAGTGGAATGATGGCTTCCTTGGATCTAGATGCCATAACTTTGTTTAAAAGTTGCACAAAATAGAATGATTTCTTCACTACTGTAGACACATGATGATCAAAGGCTAGATTACTGTCTATGTGTGCATCCCAGTCCCTGACTACTGGGCCAGTTCTTATAGGTGTGCTGTCAATATGATAGTTACAAGGGTTGGGTGACTTCCCAAAGGATAATATTATGCATTTCTTGGCATTTAACTTTAGTCCATGAATCTGGCACCAGTTGTTTGTCTGCATCAGCCTTCCTTGAAGAACACTTGTGTCAGTGAGCATTTCAATGACAGCTCCTAATTTGGAATCATCTGCAAATTTAGTCAGCCAGAGGCCATTGACATTGGCCTTGACTTCAGAGAAATAAATGACAAAAAACAGCAGTCCCAGGACCGATCCCCGAGAGTCTCCACTTGTGATTGGTGTCTTTGTAGAGGTGTACTCCCCAGTGCTAACTTCCTGGGTCCTGTCTGTGAGCCATCTGAGTATCCACTGGGTGACATAAGGGTTTGTACCTAAAATCTTAAGTTTGTCAACAATACCCGAGTGGGGGATTGTGTCAAATGCCTTGGCCAGGTCAAGGTAGACAGTGTGAACCATTTTGCCCTCAGCCATTGCTTTGGTGACCTTCGGAAAGAAGTCGACCAGGTTTAGTAGGCATGACCTGCCCTTGATGATACCAAATTGAGCTGGGTCCAGTGTCTGGAGATTTCCCATGACATTATTGATCATTTCCATGATAATTCTTTCCATGGCTTTGCATATGAGACCAGTGAGAATTATGGGTTTATAGTTACCAGGGTCTGTAGATGGCCCACCTTCATGCAGAGGGATGACTTTTGCTATTCTCCATTCATGAGGCATGAAGCCAGTTTGGAGGCTACAGTTAAATACTAATTCCAGAGGGCATGATAGATCATGTTTCATGCTATTTAGAAGGCATCCTGGGATATTGTCTGGATTCATCACTGCAGTGTTCTTGGCCTTAGACAGAGCATTAAGGATCTGTTCCCTAGTGATAGTAGTAGTAGGGGGAGTAATAGTTGATGGCATTTCTGAGGGAAGGTTGGAGGAGAGAGGGGGGTAAAGTTGGAGCTGAATTTGTCAGCCAATAAGTTTGGTACATCTTCTGGCTCAGTCTAGGTGGCTCCATTTACAATGAGCTCTGTACACAATTGTGTAATGTCTTTTTGGATGTGGATATAGCTAAAGAATGCTTTGTGGTTGTCCTTGGCCTGGGATGCCAAATTTATCTCAAATTTGACGTTGTTAGTCTTTATTTGTGCTCTGAGTTGTTTGTTTAGTTTGATGAGAGTCCTTTTACCCCACTGGGTGCTGCACCTCCTAATTTTTGCCGTCATTTTCTTCCTTCTGTTATACAGCCTACTGATGTCATGATTCCACCAGGGTGGCTAGTTTTTTTACTTAGTTCGGTACTTCTCCTTGGTGGGTGCAGCTGCCTCTGTGCAGCTATTAACATGCTTCCACAGTGTTTCTGTGCACATTTCTGCTTAGGCAGCAACATTCTCTGGGTTTATGGGGGCTTGAAATTTTGCCAGGTTATCAATAGAAAGTAAGCCTTAGAGTAGTTTATTTTTACTTCAAAAGAGACCATTTTGTGGCCTGAACTTACCATGGAAGACATTATACTAGGGGATGTACAGTACTCCCCCATATTAGTGAGGACTGGATCCAGTGTGGTTGCACCCCTTGTCTGTGTATAGACAATCTGGTCCATGGAGTTTGTATTTACAAAATCCAGGAATCTCTGTGCCTGCACGTTTGGTGTTGTATATGCTGATACTTTGTATTTTCTTCATATTGTTACACTATGCATTCATTCTAGTGCTCTATGCCTGTCTTCTTCATTGTTTCTGCCATATTGTATCACCTTTAATTTGCTACACTGTACTCTTTAGTCTTGTAGTGCCTGTGCTTGTAGTCTTGATTGTCATTGCCTGTGCTGGTACCTGGTATCACTGTTGAATTGTTGTACTGCACTAGCTACACTAGTGACACCCTGGCCTGTATCATGTATCATCTCTGCCTGTGCTGGTACCTTTGCACTGTTTACTCTGTACTAATCTTGAGTCACTCATAGCTACATTCTGTGACATTCTGCCCTACTGTACTATGTGTGTAGTATCTGATCCTGCCTTGTTGTTTTATCTATATAGCATCCAGTATTCTACCTCATTACTGGCACCCTTATATAAGGTCATTTGAGTGACTACATGGTTAAAATATACCTCTAATTTCACTTTGTTTCTGTTCGCATAGCACTCAATCTACTACAGCAGAGTCAATTATCTGAATGGTGATTATGTGAAACGTCAATTATCTGAACGCAACCCTCCAAAGTTTTTGGTTAAGAAAGATCATAAAGTCTGAATACGTAAATGCTTTACATATTCACTTGTGGGTGTTTTTGAGCTTGTAGACTGCTTGTGTGTGAAAAATATTTTATTGTCCACTGGAATCACTGAATGGTTGAAAAGTGTATTTCCTGCGTACAGAAAAAAACAAGATTTTAGAAGTTTTTTATCTGGTTCAATGTATGTTTGAATATCTGAACAGTTTGATTATCTGGACTACTCTAGGTCCTAACTGGTTCGGATAATCGACTCTCTACTGTATTATTGTATTTCAGTTGGTATAGCACCTTGAACCATTATTATCAAACCCCTCCCCAGCAAGATCAGTTACTTCCATTAGTATAGTACCATGAAACCCATCTTTCCTATCAGGTTTCTTGCCATTATCAGAATTCCTGTTGCAATGCAATCACAGCAGACCCTTAACTTATCTGGTGTCATCCTACTAGCATTATATACTTTGAGCCAGTGCAAAAACTGCCTTATATTTACTGACAACCCATAACTGTTATTTAGCACTAAGTCTGCTTGTGAAAGGTATAGATATTTATTTAAAGTAGAGGCAAACATCTCATAGCAACTGATGGTCAGAGGTCATCATATCCCTGCACTGTAGCACTAACACTAAGCCCACATATTTTGAGGTAGTAATAACATCCCTTCTTAAGGCCCTTCCTAGGACTCTTAGGCAATGCATGCATCCAGGCACATAAACCTCAGCAACATAGTTACACCTCATTTGTTATGCTCAAAGCAACACCTCCAGCTGATGCAGCACTCTCAGTACCTCTAGCAGCCATTACAAATGAGTAGCACCCAGTCTGTATGCCCAAACCCTTAATGCAGTATAAGGATGCTGCCACGTTACCCCGTCTTAGCTGTGAGTGACTCTGTAGTCAGACATGACACAACCCTCACCAGGCTGAGTAAATACAAAGTTGTATCTAAGCACAAGAATTCATGATGTCATTAGATCACTCAGATCCATTCATATCTAGTACACATATAACCTGAACAACCCTAGACAATACACCTTGGAATATATAAAGAGAGTCATGGTTGAACTCTTAGTTTCTGAGATATGAAAGACACTAATCTTATCAGTAGCTTGCCATCACTGTGAATGATGCCACAATACAAACAAAAAATATTTGACTTCAGCAATTGCTCAGTAACTTGTGCCATGTCAGGAGGGTCCAATGGGTAAATGTTTGGAGGGAAATGGTAGGCACTCTTGCCTGCTTCTCCAGGGTTGGCCTTCATCTTTCCCCTCATAGCTTTGTTTTATTGGAAATTACATTTTCTAATTCCCTAGTCCTTATTTTTAGGTAAAGTCAGTCTTTGACACTTCCCAGCCTAACATATCCTAGTTGTGCCTTCCTCAACATAGCAGCATTCAGTGGCAGACATTTAACAAGAAAATGCTCATCTTTGAGGCTTTCCTGATTCTTGAAATCATACATATTTGTATAATTATAGAAGCATGGTCCCAGATCTGAGACATCACTTCTTGTTTCATGACAGTTAATGCCTATCACTCATTTACAGCAGGGCATGTTCATGTTTATTCTCACCCTCATGACATCATAATTATTCCAGCAGGATAGAACTAGAATTCCTGCATATCCTGTTATTGCTAACTATAGCAAATTGGTGTAAACTGCCTATTTGAATTACTGAGAAACTGACCTAGTAAAAACAAACCTTACATAACTCACTGGATAGCGAACTAGGTCACAGAAAGACCTACAGATTCAGAGCTGGTGATACGTACTCCTCAAAAAGGAAAGTCACCAGTGGCATTCCACAGGTTCTGTTTTTGGGCCACTCCTCTTCAGCATACAATTCAGTGATGTCCAAGCTAATGTCAAGGGTGTCTGAACAACAAGGTTTGCTGATAACTGCAAACTAGTGGGTGTCATAAACTCACCAGAGTAATCCTTGTCATCTAAAAGGGCCTAACTTACTCAAATTCTTGGGGCTAGTACTATAGTCTTAAGCTTGATGCAAAAAAAATGCAATATTGTTCCCCTTGGGAAGCAAGAACACATTTGTACAAACCTAATATATAATATATGATACTTTGTACTGATTCTGTTGTTATAGATTTAAGTACATTTGAGGACAACAAACACTTGTCTGTCCATTGCCTATCAATTAACATTAAGAAACCCTTCTACCTATCCCACTTACTATAGGCATACCCATCTGACTCAAGGAAGGTATTCCTTGATACTCTACCCTTGTCATGCATAAAATACAATTCTACCTTTGGCATGTATCTGTCCAGGTATACTGATCAATTAGAAAAAAATGCTATATTTTCCCATCAAGAACAGCTTGGGTATGAGCTTCTTAGATTACACATTGAATCTAAAAGCCCTATTATTCTAATCCATGTCTTATAGACCTTTATGTGATGACCTCTACTTAGTTTACATCACTGCTAATGATCTTGTCCTACTGGACATTTTACATTTTACATATTTGTTTAATAGCTAGTACCACCAATGCCTGCTCCTTGGATCTAATTCTAATATTCACAGAACCTCTTGGCAGGATAGATACCACTCCCAAAGTATCTCCTACCAAAGGAATAAGCTCCCTTTCCACATCAAGCAATGTAACACCATAGCTCTCTTTAAAACCAAGCAAAAGAACATACTGGTGGATGAATAAGGCATCCTCTCGACAGACAGTAATGAAAATTTTCCAAAGTAACAGACCAAGGGCACAAGTACAGCTGGAAATATAAAAAGTCTTTTAATGGATAAGCGCTTTCACGCCAAAGTCAGTGCTTCTTCAGATCATTAAAACACATGGACAGATAGAGCATTTAAAACACACCAATAGAATAAAAATTGACTAATCATGTCATCAATACAAAACACATGGTATAAAGAATTTTAATAGCACAATCTGTACTTTGTCTGACCAATAAAAACATTTGTGCTGATGCAACATTAAAATATACAGATTAACCAGTTCTGTTGCAGTTTCAATGACATAATCAGCATTACTTCTAACCAATAAAAAGCATATGCTGGTGACTCATTTAAATGTAATCTCAGCACTCCTTTTAGCCATTAAAAAACGTATGCTAATAAAACATTTAAATACAACAAAAACTGACCAATCTTTTTACAGTTTCAGTGACACTTTCAAGATTGATTAAACCACTAAGAAATATATACTAATAAATCATTCAAATATACAGAGGGAAGGCAGACTGATAGATCTAATTATCTACACAGGGCACAAAATATAAGATGAGGTTTCAGCGGCACTAATTCATTTAACCCATAGCCTTTATCCACCTGTAACTGTATGATCCATTGCAGTTCACTTGTCTCAGTTAAATTCCTTAAATCACCTAATCTCTTATCTGGAACTAAGACTTGTACCACTAAAAAGAGAAACAAATGTTCTGATCCACGGCTTTTTATATGCTTTGCCAGAGTATTATTCTCATCTAACTTCCTAATTTTGTAAACATGTTCACAAATATACTCTCTAAGAGAGCAATTCATTTTTCCTGTACAAAGGAGGAGTCTATTCTGTGTTGAGCCAGATATACTAAGTTCTGTGTAGAACAGTCTGCAAGCAGATTGAACTCAAACTCCTTCCCTGAGCTAAGATGTTTGAAGAAGTTGCTGCTATCAATATAACGGCAAAAACTGCAATTTGTACAATAAAAGGTGCAAACTCATTGGTTGATCTGGCTTCTATTAATAGTAGGTGTATAACAGTTGTATCATAACATATGTTTTAAGGATTTTTTATTCTTGAAACAAAATCTGGTGTTGGACCTACTACCTGCCTAATTCTGTCATCGGTCATGAGAATTGGCCAATGTTTCTTAAAGACATCACAACTCACATTGATGTCTGTTGAAATTGACAAGGATGGTCATAACTTATGTGATGCATCCTTTCTAATGGAGCCATTAGAAAAATCCATTCTGTTACCAAAATACAACTTTGCTCTACCATCCCAATCAACTTTACCAGATTTTAAATTTAAATCTATCTCTTGAGTAGAGTAACCCCTTGATTCCAACTCTTGTTTAAATTCATGCAGGCTTGTCTAAAAGTCTGCAGCTTGAGCTTTGATAACCTCATCCCTTGTCCAGTTATGATATTGTGATAAACATAACCAGGATGCATACTCCTATGCAGGATGTGGTTCTTCCTGCATGATTTCCTGTACAAGCTAGAAGAGATTTTTTTTGTGTTCCTCTATACTCACAGAAACACCTAAAAGGTCTATTTCATGTGCAGATGTCTTCATAATAAAGTGTAAAAATGTAGTGGAAGAATTAATAAACATTAAAAACAAGTCCAGCTCTGCATTCAAGCCTACCACAGAATAAACACATCATCAACAAATCATTAATAGTATAGCATAGATCTAGAAAAAACTTCATGGTTTAGAACCTTGGTGGTCTCCAAATGTGCCATAACCATATTGGCATAGCTATTGGCACAAGAGGTGCCCATAGCTATTCTTAATTTTTGCCAGTAATACTTATCCGTAAAAATAAATACATTGTTATTGAGAAAGAGTTCAATAAACATACTCATTAAATTGATTTGACCAATAGAATAATTACTATTCCTAGCAAGATATGTTCTCACATAGATAAGCCCTGTATCATTCTGGATAACGGTAAAAAGAGATGTCATATCTAATGTAACTAATAATAAATCCTGATTTGAAGAAAATGACTGTACAGCTTCGGGAAAAACTTTGCAGAAACTGTTTAGTATTTCTAAGAACTGTTTCAGCATTATCTAAAACAGTTCTCTAAATTGTTTCTACATTGATTCCATCTCTTGGGGGGTGGGTGGGATATTTATGAGTTTTTGGAAGTCCATAAATGTTGGGCACAAGTGGAGTCTCAATTATTAAATAGGTATATAACTCTTCACTGATATATCTACTCATCTTGCAATCTAACAAATCATTATGCAGCTTACGAATTATACTAGTAATGTCCTTATGTTGAATGACATCAAAGGTAGGCCTATCTGACAAAAGTTGGTCCGTACTATCAAAATAAAAATCAAGGTCCATTATTATTATAGCACCCCCTTTATCAGCAGGGTGAATAGCTATATTCTCCATTACATGTAGTTGTTTAATAGCCATAAATTCATCATGTCTCAAATTAGGGGCATAGTCATTCCTATTGGTATTACTATTATTATTTTCGACACCTGGTTCATTCACAATTTGAAATAAATATTTTTTTCTTTTTTTGGTCAAGCCTTTTACTGCTTATATATTTACTTGGTAAAATCATATTAACTTAGTTATCTCAAGAATATAATTTTATTATATGAATTTGAGTATGTAGAGCTAATATTTTATTTATTTACTTAAGGCCTTATGCATTTTACCTATTGTGTGGTTTCCATCCTTGGAAGGGTGACTTCTCAGAACTAAGTTGTAGGATCGGAATAGTTAAAGGATGGCTAATTTTTAAAGGTAGATAATTAGTGTGTTTTCTTATTTTGTTAGGTTTTGACTAACTCATAGTAGTATATAATAAATGTATGGACAGAGGAAGTTTGGGCTGGAAAGTCCCCATTTACCTCATTCTGAAAATATTTTGTGAGTGTGTGTGTGTGTGTGTGTGTGTGTGTGTGTGTGTGTGTGTGTGTGTGTGTGTTTGCAAAATAAGTCTGATCAAGGTTTAATAACTGCTAGTAAGGTTGCATTGAGAAGCACTGGGTTCAGTCTAAGGAGGATAAAATCTTGAGGTGTCAGTGATGACTCTGCTCTGTAGTAGTGCAGTGTGGCATCATTTTGGTTTGACAAGTGTTAGCTGCTAGCCAGATGGCAGCATTATATATATATATATATATATATATATATATATATATATATATATATATATATATATGTGTGTGTGTGTGTGTGTGTGTGTGTTTACTGCTTTTTGTCGAATTATATTTGGTCGAAAATGATCTCAGACAACCCACTTCACCGAAAATGCATTTCACTGAAAACCCATTTGGTCAGAAATGGAATATAGCCCCTGCCCCACTGCAGTGCAACCCTGGAATGAGAATATAAAGTAAGGGGGGGTGTGGGTGGCACAGCCCCCCACATAACTGCAGTGTGTGAACTATTATATACATCTATCCATTAAAAATACATTGAAACATATAACTTCATTAAAAACTACTTGCAAAAGTATGTGTGTGTGTGTGTGTGTGTGTGTGTGTGTGTGTGTGTGTGTGTGTGTGTGTGTGTGTGTGTGTGTGTGTGTGTAGAGAGAAAGAGAGGGAGAGAGAGAGAAAGATATACAGATCCCTATTGATTATTTTTTCCGAAACTCAAAATTCATATGTTTGAGACGATATGATCAAATTTTTGAAAACTCAAAGCTTTTAAATGGAGCTCGCAGTGCAGTGAGGATTGGGAAATTTACCCTTTTCCTCACTGTAATGCAATTTCAGAGTTGGTATATATATAAATTGCAGGGGGGTTTGGGTGGCTGTGGGGGTGCAGGTGGGTTTCCCCTGCATAAAATTTAAAAAAAGTAGATTTATGTGGGATTTTTTTTGATACTTGACTTATAAGAAACTCGATCGTAAGGTCTTGTCTGTATGAATTTTAATTTTCTGAAAACTCAATCATCTGACATAGATCCATATATATATATATATATATATATATATATATATATATATACACACACACACATATATGTATATGTATGTATGTATGTGTGTGTGTGTGTGTGTGTGTGTGTGTGTGTGTGTGTGTGTGTGTGTGTGTGTGCGTGTGTATGCCATATACCCTTAAGGACTATAGGCCAATAGTGGTCTTTATGTTAATGAGTTCTAGCGCTGGAAGTGAAAAACATACTGCTGTTTCCATTTGGCAGCAGTTGCATCTTGTACTATATATAAAATAATTTTGGTCACAAAAAAGGATATATACTCTTGCAGCCACAATGCAAATATACAACAGTATATATCTTGCATATAATTTGTTTTATTTTCTAGTCAGTGTAGTTAGAAAACCAGCAAAATGAGCTCTATGATGTATAGAAAATATGTGTCATAGCAGATTAAGGTGTGTAAACCCAAGACAATTATGTATACTAATATGCCCAAAGAAGACATGGTAGTATGTTTCTGTGCAGCTGAAGCACAATCCATTGAAACTGGACACAATTGGTTAGTGTTTGCAAGAGAAGAGCATGCAGAAAAGCAGCTCAGTCTATCCCCAGATGATTTCAGAACTCCATTGAAATTAAAAACACTAGAGCTGGACATAAAATGCTTGGAATTGACAGAATGAAATGGAATAAAACTGGAAACACTAGCATTAAATGATCTTGGCAAAGAATAAGGAAAAGTAGCAACAACATGAGAAAGAACTGCTAACCCCTAGGATATAAATCCAGTTTTGGGTGCCACTGTCTTTTCTAAATTATTTCCTCAGTGTAAAAAGGAAAATGAGTTTGATAATTTTATTCAGGCATTTGAAAGGTTATGTAATCAACAAAAAAATGGCCAAAGATAATAGGCAAGGATTTTAATATCTCTGCTCATGGGTATGGTAATGCATTCTGCATCCAAAATGTCACATGTGGATTATCTGAGTTATGACACACTTATACACACTATTTATTTATTTTTTTTTTAAATTGGCTCCTGAAGTTTAGAGAAAAAAAAGCAATGGTCTTAAAGAAAAGCAGATGGCAGTGTGAGTGATTTTCTTGCAGAAATAAGCACTTTCCTTCACTGGTCATTAAGTGGATGTCAAGTCAGTACTTTTAAAATGTTGAGAGTCCTTATGATAAGTAACCAAGTACTCAGGAATTTACCTGAGGGCATGAGAATCTGGATAGCAAACTGGGAATGTGACACTGTTGAGGAAATGGGAGAAAGTATGATGTTTATCTAGCCAGTAGGGCACAGCTGCATAAAAAGGTGGTACCAGCACCACAGATGGTTATAAGGGAACTCATATGGAGGTATAAACCTATATAGCAGGTTGCAAAGGCAAAAGGTAATAGATTGTCTCAGTACATGATAATGTCTTTGAGTAAACTTCTTTCAGTGTGTAACCAGATGGGGCATGTGTGACCCAAAGATCCAGGTTCAGGAACAAAACAACTAGGTGAGCAAATAAAAATAGCGTTACATTAGTGGTAAGTTGTTTAAAGCTGAAGCTACTCCAAATTATCACCAGGGCCTGTACCATAACCTAGTTGAGTGAAGAGAAACCATGGATGAGAGGGATACTGCATCAGAAATAACTCCTGCTAAGCCTGTGGTTATTGGAAGGAAACATTACTTGCCTGGGCCTTCTAAACCATTTAGGGCTAAAGGAGGGAAACCTTTTTAAGTGTCATTGGTCAGGGTTCATTTAGAGTGGGAAGAGAAGGAAGGAGGCAATAAGCTGGCAGAAACTGATTATATCTGAGCAACTGTCCTAAAAAGTAAAGACTTTGTTAAAACACAGTACCATCTGTACATGCAGTTATACACAGGCAAGCATGGAGATAATCACATGGAAAACATAGCATGAGTGAGATGCAACCAATAACCATACCTACAATATGAGGAAGTAATGTGGCCCCTTCAAAAAAGAACTAGATGGTAAGGAAAAGCCTAAACAAGAGTCACAGCTGTCAAAAGGTTCTGGACTTTTTGTAGAAAGAGTTGTTTCATAGAAGAACTAGGTGATAGATGTGAGTCTAAATCTGAAATTCAGTTGTCAAAAAGTATTGGAATTCCATTAAAAGGATAATTGGGGAGGATTGCAAGATGACATTTAAGACAATTACAGATCTCAGACCATAGTTTACAAAAACTGGGGGTGATAGTCAAAGGGGCTCCAAATCCGCCATGGCAGAGTGAGGCTGTATATTAGAAAAAAAGGTTGTTGTCCAGAAAGTAGACTCCTAAACTGACTCTAGTGGGAGAAGTGATACACTGGTCTCAAAGGCCTATCTTCAGTCATTTCTAACCATAGCACATATTATTCTTTTCTGATTTTCTCATATCTTATCCGAATAAAGTATTTAAAAAGGGGGCTCGTACAAATTTTTTATTAGCTTTGCACATTGGCCGGCCTTAGGCATAGGCCAACTAGGCAGCCACCTAGGGTGCCGCTCTACTAGTGGCACTTTTCCAGTATTTATTTGGTGCAGGTAAACCATGTGGTGTGGTGAGGGGCACTGTGGAGCCCTTTTGCGTAGGGCACCAGTTGACCTAAGGCTGACTGCATTACAAAAGATGTAAAAGAGTAGTGCAAAGTGTTTGAACAGTATCAAAAGATTGTTAAGAGGAATCTAGCCAGGATGTACCCAGATGGCACAGTATCATCTAGGAAAAAAAAGAAGAAAGAGAGAGTAACTCTTTGAAACATGGTACAAAATCATTCAGTGTGTGACATTCAAAGAAATAAAAGCCAGAAAGAGCAACTCATAAATCTCCATTAACCTAAAGATTGGAGTTTACTTCTTCAAACGCAGTAACTTCAACTGTCTATTACATGTTAACTATTATACAAAGCAAACCAAAACGATAAAGCTAGGAGGTAAAAGTGTCCTGAAGCAGCACCAAGAACCAAATAATCCAAAACAAGACACCAGAAGGTCCATATTTAAATACTTGACAATGCTACCATCTCTTAGCAGATTGTTTTTAAAGCTTAAATTTTATTTTATATGTGGACAAATATTTTATACGTGGATAAATATATATTGTATTTGTAGTTGACAGTGTGGAATATATTTTCAGATGTTTTTAAACATACATATTTAAAACATTTTAAGGCATTAAAGAGTAGCCTGATTGATTGTTTAATTTATACAATTATCTCATCTTATTAAATTGGTAGAGAAGGAGTATAAATATAGGTAATATGTTGTTCCAAAGTTATCTGAAGAAGTCCTGTTTGTTGTGGACGAATACGCAGTGATTCAGTTAAGCGTTAAGTATTTGTACGGCTTGGAATAAATCGAGTTGCCTTTAATCCTGTGTTGGATTTTTGTGTACTGGACCTTCTGGTCCAGGAACAAAACAACACATAGGATTATTTGGTTATTATACAAAGCACACAAAGAGATGAACCTGTGGAAACTAGCACTTGCATCTTTAGTGAAACAGGAAATCATTAGAACTATTCATCTCTATAAGTGTTTTTTTATTACTATTATTTTAATGGTGAGTTTGACATGCAGTTGGCTAAATATCTCTGGATATTTATTATTACTCAAAGCACTTAATTGTAGGATAGAGGTGCATATACTATAATAAATGTACTCAAGTCAGTATTTGCAGCCCTTCAACTGGCAATCCCTCAATCAGATCTGAGGACCAAAAAAGGTCCACTGAATTGAGCAACAAGAAAAAAAGTTTTCCAAAATTAAACTATACTATCTCCTTTCTACAGTTAGTAATACACACATACACACACACACACACACACACACACACACACACACACACACACACACACACACACACACACACACACACACACACACTAAAAGTAACTTATTTAGGCATCCATGATCTAAAGCTTCATTGATTAAATTATTGTTGTATTTCATTTGTGTCCAGATGTTCTTTGGACTGTTGTAGTTTGATTCATAATGCTTAAATACTGTCACCAGTACCTTCAGAAATATGTAATAAAGCAATATTCCCCTAGGAGTCTAAAAACTTTTTTTCACTACAGTAATTAACAGTACGCCAGAGTATTTATAAACTAATGCCAATAACTAAATACTACCTAGCAGTGTATAGTTAAAAATAATCTGTCATTTTAATTGATAATCTTTTGCAGTGTGCTTCCTGGCTTAATCTTGCCAGTGATTATTTCCCACAACCAATTGGCTATACAGAATTATTGTAATGAAATGCTGTCATAATGGTATTACTATAGAGCAAATTATATTTAGGTAAAGATGATTAATAATCAACAGGTAGATTTGCTTTAGCCTAATTATTTACTTTTAATATATGGTTTGACAGTTTAACAATTGCTAAGCATGGTTACTTGTATGATGTCTCCAGATAAATAAGTAAATAACAAAACCTATAATAAATCTGACAAAGTATAGAATGAAGCAGGGCTATCAACCCATGCACTGTTCTAATCCATCAGCAAACATTTTCAGTCTAGTAAATAGTGGGCAGGTCATATATACCCAAGCATTTTCTGAAAATTCCTTGAAACATCAATTGCAATGTGGCAATGACATAGGCTATAACCCTGGACCACCATACAGGGTTACTAATTAGTTGGCCACTGGTAAAAATAACTCATTATTGTACATACCAACATCTGCTGCGTCTGGATGGTTATAGCTTTAAATTCAGGGATGGCATCACTGCGAGTCCTGGAATAACAACAGAGACCATTCTTAAATGGGGACTTATATATACTAACTACAAGATAGCTGTGTTTCAGAGTATTCCCTTTTCCTGAGGTGAAGTAATCTCAGAGTTAGCATGCATAAGCAGTGGCAGTGAGGTGGTGCAAGGAAGCTCGCTCACCTGCAAAAACTAACCCTACAGCATAACAGTGATTATCAATATTCACTTTTCTTATTTAGTTTCACTGTTATTTTTTATAATTCTGGGACTCCTAAGTGCTGGTCCTAGAATTACATTAGGCAGCCAATCTGAAAACTAGCTTAGGAATAAAGCTGCAAGACTTGAAAAGCATATGCAGCAACACTTTTGAATTTCAGGAAAGGCTACTGAATCTGCAACATTGTTTACTAGCTGAATCAAAAATATGGCTCTCATCTTACATGTGTAGCAGTAAGTTAAATTTACTGCAATACATCAACTATATAACAGAAAATATAGACAAAAGGATTGCTGGGTAGCCTTTTTTTTGTTAATAACTCTCTGGTGTTCTAGATGGAAGTAAAACTCTTGCAAAATGTAAATGGGAAATAAAAGCACTCAGAATACCCGTGGGGAGGTAAACACTTGACTGTTACCAATACATGTCTTAACCCTGTCAAAGCACATTCTCATGGTTTGAAGTCCACTCCCCAACAATATGGAAAACATCATTTTAGGAGGTTAATGAATCAGCCACAGTAGTGTTGGTCAGTATCTAACCCTAAACTATTATCATTTAATAAAGTCATATTCATGAACTATGCCAATGTAATCCTGAATACCTTTGGATGAATTTTTACATTTCAGTGATTTCACAATAGTCCCTAAAAAACTTTAGTGACTATTTTCCTACTACTCATCACCTGGAAGAACTGCATACCCAATATCACAAGAAAAAAAAAAAATAAAAGAAAAAAACAGAGCATAAAACATATTCTAATGGAGACTCCAGGAAGAGGACCAAGAGGAATTAACTAGTCATTACGCCTCCCCTCAGTAATCAGGCTAACAAGCAATTCACAAACATTTATAATTAACTGAACATATATGCCCCATGTCACAATATAAGACCAAAGACCAAACATTGTGATGGATTAATACCTATATTAGAATGCTTAGAGCTGGCAGAGATGCTCCTTGGTGTTTGCACAAGAATAACATCATGGAAAGCCTTAAGAACATATGTAAGATCACTCCCTACATAGCTAGTGTCACTTCCATTTAAGACAAGCTAAGTAATCACACAGTACCACTCTTCAACAGCGGTATCTCAAATCCAGTTAAGTTCTGGAACAGCATTAATAAGACATTATGTAAGAATTCCAATGATAATGCCAACCCTTTCTCATTAAATCTGTCATGAGGAGACTGCACACACTCAAGGGCATGTTTATGTTCTATCCATGAAAAACTTTGAAATAAATGATTCACCTTCACCTGCAGTGCCCTGTGAACTCAATACAAAAGTGAACATCTCCTTCTTCTTCCAACTTACATCAGCAGTAATAAAAAAAAGTAAAATAAACTACTTCCAGGAAATGGAATCATAACTCTGCCTCTTGTGACACATCCCAGTCATCTACCTGAGATGCATAGGATCCCATGTTCCACACTATTAGTGCTAATAAATGGTGCTCTTAGGTAAGGGAATGTACCTCAAATTTTGGGAGCACAGCATGTATATATCCTTATCAAATGGCAGCAATCAATCCAGCATGGAAAACTACAGGCCAGTCAGTATCCTCAGTCACCTGGCCAAAGTGCTTATAAATAGTGCTCATTTCCAGGTTAACCAGTGCATCAATAAATGTGATGTGGATAGCAAAAAAATGTTTGGGCTTCAGGGTAGGTTATCACACAGCACCAGGCATTGCCAAATTGAGCCACCTTGATAAAGATCATTGCACAGTAGCCTTGTTACTGGACTTCTTAGCACATTTGGCACAGTATACCATGTTTGGCTCTTGTTCTGCCTTACTGAGGAAGGAATTAGCACAGCATTTGGGGATTCAATAATGGCTCCCAGTTTGCAGTCATCTGTGAACTTTGTTAGCCAGAGTCCCTTAATGTTGGCCTGTACTTCAGAGAAGTAGATGCCAAACAAGAGCGGTCCCAGGACTGAACCCTGAGGTACTCCATTTGTCACTTGTCTGGAGCTGGATTTGGAGTCGGCTACTTTTACGGTGTGGGTTCTGTCAGTAAGCCAGTTGGCAACCCATCAAGTGACGTGGGGATTAATGCCCAGCATAGTAAGTTTAGCTATGATTCCAGAGTGGGGGATGGTGTCGAAGACTTTGGCAAGGTTCAGATAGGCTGTGTGGACCACCTTATCCTTGTCCACGGCTCTGGAGACTGATTCGAAGAAGTCTGCTCAGTGGAACAAGCTGCAGCATCCAGGACAGTGTCCACCTTGTTAATCTGTTCAAGAAGTGTTAGTCTTTCTTATGCTGTTCCAAATGTGGTATCATATAAGCTGTGGGATCCCTGTCAGTTGATCCAGTTTTCAGAAACGTGAAATTCATACAGTCGGGGCCATATAATTGAGTTTTTGAAAACGTGAAGCTGTTGAACAGAGATTGAGGTACGGTGTGGATTTGGGACATTTACTCTTTTCCTCGTTGTACTGCGATCTCACAGTTGGTATATATATTTGCAGGGGGTGTTGGGGGGTTGCCTCCCTTCAAAAATGTTAAAAAATGTAGCTTTTTTTTTTGTTTGAGTTTTCAGAAATTTGATCATATGGTCTTGACCATGTGAATTCCGAGTTTCTGAAAAGTCGATCATCTGATAGGGATCCAAGCTGCGACCTACTGAATAGTGAAACAAACTGCCTAGCATAAGGATAGTCAGTGTTGCACCTATGATGGCAGTATTCCTGTTGTACACATCATCCTAATATGGTCTGTTTTCCCTGCATCTTGTAATCATTTTCATTACATATACCACCATGTGTTCAAACCTATTGTATCTACACAATCTCTGTTTACTCCTAGATTATCTTACTTGCATCATTGTCTAAAGTCAATTAATCACTACCAGTATAATCTATTTTCCCATATCTTTTCATCTCTATCTCTTTGTACTTAATCTCCTATCCATTTTCCTTTGTATATATTATGCCTTTTACATACATATATTTGTCTGTTCTCCTTAATAGTCAATATTTTACAAATTGTAAGTAACATAATTTATATAGGAAGCTCAACAACCTCTTTATGCTAGTATATTATACTTACACTGATGTGTAATACTGAGAATGGAACCTGAACTATTAATGCATGTAACCCAATTATGATTTGTTTCCAGACTTTACTTATTTTTACCATTATATTTGAATATAAACTGTACTGTGAAGGATTAACACAGTCAACAAAATCTAAATAAGTTAATAAATAATATTATTGTAATACATTCTCAAAATCTTCACAGCTGTTTTTATAAAATCATGCATGCAGCCTGTTGGGTCTATGACATAACGTTACACTGATGGTGACCACATGAAGCTTTATTTCAACCAGAATCATTCTAGCTTTCCCATCTCAGTAGATCACCTCTGCAAGCCATCTGCATCTACTGTCTATCAGCAATGCTCCTGGCACACAATATGCAGACTAGCTTGCATGACTGTTAAGAAATTGCTTGTTTTTTAATTTTTTTTTTTTACGTCTGCTGTCCTCAATTCAGGTCAGTCTTCAGCAACCACTAAATGTTAACACCCCTAATCCCTCATCACCATTGTATTCACCTTTATTAAACATAATGCTCCCTTTGGTATGTACTGTATCACACACCTGCAGCAACTTGAGAGACCTCAGAAATTTCTAACTAAGAAAGTTTAGGGTCTCCAGCACGAGTCTTATACGGACAGAGAGAAGTCACTGTCACTGTACTGAGCAGTGTATAGACTACTTAGAGGTGACATGTCTGGTTTACAGGGCTATCTCTGACCCAGATCTAATGGAAATGCTGCACATCTGTAAGTCAAAAGGGACTAGAGTCATCTGTTCCAGGGACCTCAGTCTAGCCTGCAACATAAACAGGACCTGCTGGAGAGACAGATATATCTCCCAGAGGTTGCCACTCCTCTGGAATAGACTTCCAGTCCATATCAAGCAGAGTGCCTCCATGACCCTGTTTAAGCGCAACCTGGAAAACTAGATGGGGAACCATAAATTTCTGCCAGGAATTGCCCTGGATTCTCTCCTGGACATGGGTAGTCCTTGCTAGCAAAACCTTGGGCAAAGATGATATCTCTCATCTAGTATTATATTGCGATTTAATGGCTAGGCTTGTAAAGACTCTCGGGTCAATAGCCTAGCAACATCATATGAACCTATGCCTTGCCCTTCTATCCCTGTCCCTAAATCAATTTACATTCATTGTTATTACATTAAGGATTACCACTTTCTGCACCAAAGGATGACAGGATCAATTACTGATTTAACTACAATGTGTGCTTTGCCCTCCTTCCTTACAGGCAAGTTCTAAATTAGCCCCTCCCCCACCAAAAAAAACCTACATGTATATGTGCACAAGTAAAAACTATTAAAACCAAACAATAGGTTTAAAATAATGACAAATTAATGGTATGTCAGTAAAGGAGGCAACTGAACCTTTTGTCTGGCCACCATCACCATATCAACATATAAACCCATAGTAAATTCTAAGGCAATCAGGTGACAGTGGCAGAAAAAAGCAATACGGATGCATTCATGATAGTTATCTAATGGCAAAAGCTTGTACACCTAACCAGATAAGACATGCAAAGAATACACTGATAAAGCTGCACAGCTGTCTAAAGCACAAAACATTAGTCTAATGCAGTCTAAAGAAGCCCCAGAGTGTCATATAACAGTAGTTTGGCTGCCAGTGTGCTGCACTAAGTTGTTACTGCAAGTGTTCCCACTGTAGAACATCACAGGGAAATGCTAAGCATGTATATCTACCAAACGTAAAGACCCTAGTCCCGCCTCTGTAGCAGACAGCTTAGTACAGTCATGAGACAGGTGAGTTTTAAACAGTAAAGGACAGGGTGGACCTTTGGGAACTTCTGGTGGGTCAGAAAATGCTTCTTTTAAATTTTACGGTATCATTAACTACAGCCCAGAATAATAAGACCCTTAGCTATAAAGGGACGAATACAAGACACTCAAACCTCACCCCGAGTCTGTATAAGACCACTGTAGGTGATCAGCCAAACTATCCCTGGGTATTAAAAATGTTTCACTTAGTCATAATTCAAATGGGAAGCAAAAGAATAGCTGCAATGTCAGCCAACACCATTTGTGAGAACAAAAAGAGTCACAAATTCCCCACTTGAACACTCATAGGGGTCTGCTAATTGCCAACTTGTGTGCTAGTGGATGTCATGGGAAGTGGCCACTCCATCAACAGCACCATAGAGAGATTACACAAGTGTGTATCAGTTAGGCTATTACAGCTATTTTTTATCAAAACTATAGATTTCAAAAACAAAAATGATATCTTCCTACAAATAAGGGGATTATAGCAAAAGGATAAAAGCAAACTGTCTAAGTGAGAGAAGAAAAGACAAAAAATAAAAAGTAAAAACTCATGGGCATTCAGAAGCCTTGTAGCTGAAACTCTGTCAGGTTTTTAAGAGGTCATTTGCATATATCCCATTAGCCTCTACTACAGGAGGTTTAAGGTGTTAAACAATGAAGACTGACTTGGCTGGATCTTTCTTGCAGTAATTATTCACAAATTTAGGAACATTATCTAGGAGAATTCTCAAAGAGCAGTGCTTCAGTACTTCATTGTCTTGGCTCAACTGCATTTCTGGCAGTTTGTTGCTGCAGCTGGAAACATGTTCATTGACAACTCTTGACATTTCTCTTCTGTCTGAGTTGTCACAGGCATTCAAGTCAATTAATACAATAAATAAATAAATCTGGCAACATTCACACAGAAGCTGAAAATGCTAATGGCAGGAATTTGTCTTTTATTAACATGTTAGAGCAGAATTGCAGTTTAGGATAGTTTATATGGGAGCTATTTATAGGTTCACAAGTTCATAGGTTCATACTAGGCTATCTGCCCTGGGGCAATTATAAGCCTAGCCCGATTTTGTTTGGCTTACGCCACCCCTTGATTTGAGTATACTATGCCCTTTTTAAGGTTTAGTTTGCTGTGCCTCTGTCTAATAGTGACACGGAAGTAATCCCCGGGACAAACCTACAATCCCCCATCCACTCATCAAGATTCTTCTTGAAGAGATTCAGTGAGGTGCTCTGCCTAACATGAATTGGAATTCTGTTCCAGAGCGAAGGGAGCCTCTGGGTTATGAATCTGTCCCTCCAGCAAGTTCTATTTATTTCAGTGCTGAGGTTCAAGTCCCTCGAGCACGTGGCTCTAAGGGATTTAGATTTATTGAGGTGGAGCATGTCCATTAATTCTGGATTGGACATAGCTTTATATGTCAGGCATAGATTGCCTCGAAGTAGGCGGTATGCAACTGAGTAGAGCTGGAGATTTTTTAACCGAGCAGCATATGGCATCTGTTTGAGTCCCTTGATCCTCTTGGTGAGGTACTTTTGGGGTCTTTCTAATTGCTGCAGGTGTCGGGTAAGGTACATCCCAAAAGGGGCATTGTATTCTATGATGGGCCTGATGAGGGATGAATAAAGGGGCACGATTACCTCTCTTGATCTAGATATGAATCCTTTCATGATGAGGTGGGCTATGTAAAAGGTCTTTCTAACCACTTTGGCAATGTGGTTGTCAAAGGAGAGATTGCTATCAACTTGGGTCCCCAGATCCCTAATTACTTTCACTGTACTTAATGGGTTACCGCCTATGTGGTAATTTGTGGGCACATTGTTTTTGCCAAAGGGTATGACTATACACGTTTTGGCATTTAGCTTTAGACCATGGCTCTGGCACCAGTTATCCGTCTCTGTGAGACCTTTTTGAAGGATGTTTGTGTCAGCTGGAGAGTTGATTATGGCGCCTAGTTTGCAGTCGTCTGCGAACTTGGTGAGCCATAGTCCTCCCACGTTGGCCTGTACCTCGGAAAAGTATATACCGAACAAGAGCGGTCCCAGGACAGAACCTTGTGGGATGCCACTTGTGACCGGTTTCAAGTCTGACATGGCTCCAGCAACTCTCACTCTGTGGGTTCTGTCTTTGAGCCAGTTTGCGACCCATCTTGTGACATAGGGGTTTATATTTAAGCTGGATAGCTTATCTATGATGCCCGAGTGGGGTATTGTGTCAAATGCCTTTGCTAGGTCTAGATAGGCTGTGTGGACTACCTTCCCTTCATCTATGGCTTTGGTGACTGTTTCGAAGAAGTCAACCAGGTTCAAAAGGCAGGATCTGCCCTTGACGAAGCCGAACTGGGTAGGATCTAGTGTCTGTAGGTCCCCAATGTCTTTGTTTATGAGCTTCATGATGATCCTCTCCATAGCCTTGCAGACTAAGCTAGTCAGGCTTATGGGGCGATAGTTTCCAGGGTCCGTGGAGGCTCCACCTTTGTGGAGTGGGACCACTGTTGCTGTACGCCATTCTGTGGGCACATATCCTGTAGTGAGGCTGAGATTGTACAGCTGTTTTTGAGGGATTAGTTCTTCTTGGAGTTCATGTAGGACGCAACCCAGGATGCCATCTGGTCCCATGGAAGCAGTGTTTTTTGCTTTGGAAAGGGCAGCCTTCACCTGAGCATCAGAGATGTTTGGGAGGCAGCCCTCTGCCGGGATAGATACTTGCTCTTTTTTGGGGGTGGAGGGGGTGGAGAAGTTTGCACTGTACCTGTCTGCCAGGATATTGGCGATGTCTGTGGGTTCAGTGTATTTTTTGTCGTTTAGAATCAACTCAGAACAAGTCTGGGAGTTGCATCCCAGGTTCCTAACATAACTGAAAAAAGCCTTATGATTGTCTTTAGTGTCCTGAGCAATTTTTCTCTCGAAGCTGGCCTTGGAGGATTTTATGAGGGATCGTAATTTTTTGCTAGTACTGATCAGGGATGCCTTCCCTATTAGGGATTTTGGTCTATGTAGTATCTTCCTCCTTCTGTTGTATAGTTTATTTATGGCTGGGGTCCACCAGACTGGACGCCTGCCTTTGGATGTTTGGGTTTTGGTTTTGTTTGGGATAGCATGATCCATGCATTCCTGGAGATGTCTGTAGAATGCGTTTATATAGGATTCTGCAGTTTGGGCCGTAGTTTCCACTCGCCCTGGGGCCTTGAAGGATTCCACTTCGGTTTTGAGAAGTGAGAAGTTCGCTTTTGAGAAGTTTTTCACTGTGGTTTTCTGGGCTGGGGGGTGGGGTCGGGATGTGGACATCCAGTGAAATTAATTTATGGTCTGATCTTACCAATGAGGGATATACTTCAGGTGTGGAGCATAGAGTCCCCATGTTGGTAATGATCAGGTCTAGTATGTTATCCCCTCTTGTGGGAGTGGTGACTAGTTGTTTCATAGCATTTGAGTTTATAATTTCCAGGAACCTTTGGGCTAAGGTGCTGGGGCTTGAGTAGTGCTCCCAGTCTATGTTTGGGTAGTTGAAGTCGCCCAATATGATGGTGTTCGGAGAGATCTTCATGTTCTCCAATGTTTTCAGGAAAGCCGAGTGGGATTCCTGACTTTGAGAGGGTGGTCTGTAGGATGCTATAAACTGAAAAGCAGTCTTGCCCACTGTTAGTTGCACATGGATGGTCTCCGATACTTCGTGCAATGCCACTAACCTGGAGGTGTGGATATCCTTGATAAATATGGACACTCCCCCTCCTTTTGTGGTTCGGTCCAGGTTTTGGGGCCGAAAAGCATGATATGAGGTATAACCTGGTAGTGCTGGGGTGCTTTCTGGAGCCTTGAACCAGGTTTCTGTCACTGCACAGATATCGATGTTCTCCATACTGAGGAGAGCTTTGAGTGCGTGCATCTTGAGGTTAAGACTTCTGGCGTTTAGCAGCATTACCCTTAGTTTCTTGTTTCTTGTGCTGTCTATGGAGGTGGGTTTGACTTTAGAGTCTTGCCTAAAAAAGGCACTATGGGGGTGGCAAGAGCCTTTGCCAATATCCGAAAGCCTAGTGGTGACAGGTGCAAGCCATCCCTAGCGAAGTAACGTGGCTTGTCGAGCATGTCATCTCAGGCTGACAGACACTGGATCCCCTTAGAATGACACCAAAATTTTTAGCCAATTGTTAAAATCGATCATTTTGTCTTTGTACTGTGGCATCATTCTAGGTGAGGGTAAGATGCTGCTCAAGGTCAGGGTCATACCGGCCTGGGCTACATGATCAGAGAGCTCCTCTATGTCTCTTTTCATGTAGTCCAGGGAGGTACGTCTCAGGTCATTCACACCAGCATGTACAATGACTGAGTCATATTTGTATTTGCTTTGGAGGGACATGAGTGCTTGCGTTATGTGGCGGATCCTAGCACCCGACAGGCAGCTCACTGTGACCTCTTTATTCAGCCTGGTGAGCGGGACGTCAGTGTGTCTGACAATAGAGTCACCTATTACAAGAGTATCAGGTGTGTTATTCAGCCTGTTTGGGAAATTACAGCCACATGTTAAATTGTGTATTGTGCAGTCAAGCCAGTACCAGCACTTATTTACAGAGGATGGTATGTCTCTTACACAGTAGTGTGCACAGTCAGTGAGATTTCTGTATTCAATAAGCCATTTTATAAAACTATTATTTATGTTACTGTATGCTGTTCCAGTCAGCTGTAAATACAGTGTCATCTATTCTGTCTGTTTTTCAGGATGTGGCTGAAAAGGGTCTTGTAGACCAGCCCACTTATCTCATTAACAAATTAATCAACCAACCAGTTAAGCAAACAAAAAATAAGTAAACAACATCAAAAGAACTTGAGCAGAAGATGTACTAATAAGAGAAAAAATAAAGGCATCCACATACTGGGAAAGTGCACCACATCCCCAAATTAAGAAGGTATATGTATTTATCTGTTAAAAAAATACATTAAAAAAGAAAATAATGCACAATTCCTGTACACATAGCAACTAGTGACATCCCATACTGTGTCCAGCACCAGAGCCACCTTTGTGCAAGGAGATTAGCAGGACTGTAGCAGTTCAGAACAGAATCAACATGATGGTAAATGAGACAAAGCCTTAAGATGAATGGGGTGAAAAGAAAAAGGAGATACAGGACAAGCTTTCAGATATTGGGCTTACTATGTCACCTCAGCTCCCCACTACTTCAAACACATCATGTTATACACAATAACTGTTTCCTCACATACAAAAAGCAGTGCTCTAGTCTGCTCATATATACATACTTACCACACACTGAGATCACCATACCTTGGAGAAAAGGAAATATTCTGAGAAATGGCATCTCTTACTTAGTATACGTAATTCTGCTCTTTCAGCCATTCAGTCTCTGCTTTTCGGGACTTGCTGTAGTGGGCTACGACATTTCAAATGGTTACCATTTTGGCGTTTCAGGTATGGGTCTCCATGTCAGGGCTTTTTACTTTATTATTTCCACTTTGAAGTTGCAGCAGCTGACAGAAACAGCAAAACAAAGTTTAAATAGCACTTATTCTTCTGAGATGCCATGATCTCAAAGAAGAAATAATGCAATGACATTGAACTAATACACATTCCTATAATTTGTAATGAGTTGGCATGTACAAACAAACAAGACAAAACATTACCAAGCTCAACCAGTATAAAAGCAAGGTATGAAGCCATAAAACCTTCAACTATCTTAAAAAATCAGTCATGTTCAGGAGTGTAACATCTTTAATACTTCTCAACCTCTTAATGCAAGAAATCTAGACAAAGCCTAAAATAATGGAGGGACAAAGGCTTAAAAATAAGGACAGATTTTAAATATTGCTCTTATAAACGTAGAAAGTTGCTAGATTAACAGGATATGTGTTAGCATGCATTTCCTGAAAGATATTAAGTCTGAAACTCAAATGAATGACATTATTTAGCTACTTCAATCCATAGTGAGTTGCCAGCAAACCACAAATTTTATGAGGAACAGACCAAAAATATGAGACAAAAATCTGGACATTCTTCGAAAATCTGTACAGTTGAGAGCTATGAATAGCTTGCTCAAGATCAAGGAGGCACAATTTGAAAAAGGACTGAGGATTTTTACATGGATTTCTGTGAAATGTATTTTACTGGCTGGTTTAGAGCACAGTGATACCAAACAGTCTAGATTCAGCAAGTCTGAATCTAGCCTGTGCTATATAAGGCAGTAGTGCAGAATTTCAAAGTGCAGAAAAAAAATGCAGACACAATCAGCAAAAATGAAGCAGCAACTCAAATAACTACGGTTAACAAAGTGCAATACAGGCTCTTATTTTTCAGTTGTTTGCAGTGGATGCCTTGGATTTCAATTCAGATGCACTCCAGATCTCTGGCTAAAGTCACTGAAGTCTGAGCAGCTATAGTTAACTTCTCAGTGGCAGTTTCTCTTTGAGATGAGAAAAGGGAAGGCCAGGTCTTTATCTGCCATCACATTTTGTATTTATGTGCTTTACCTTGCTTTCCATTTTTCTTTTCTCATTAAATAATCCATTCTAATTTAATAAGACACAGTAAATCTTTCAAATACTCTAAATAACAGTAGCTTACAAAGTATTTGCCTGTGGGGAACATCAGTAATAGTTTGTTATTCTTCTAAGTAGGAACATTGACCTATTATGCCAAGTTCTAACTCTTAAGCATGTCACCTCAGTTGGCTAGACAAAGACCATATCTGTTGTTTTTAAGATATCCATCATGTCAAGCTTTAGAACAAACCTCTCCAAAGGTCTGAGAAAAGTATATATATTAGGAGTCACTCACTGAGGTGCCTGCTAACCTGATCTTTACAAAAATGTCAGCTTTCTTGCAGAAGATTATTCCGGTGAAAACCTATGCTGTCATGCACCAACACTAATAATAGTATTTACATGGTTGTCATATAAGTGATGATGTACTAAAGTAATTACTGGCTGCCTTAATTGCAGGCTGGATTGATAATCTTCATTCTTCAGTTAGAAGAGGTGTCACTTGATATCAAGGTACTGACCAGTAACGTCAAAAGCAACATCATGTTGCTCTATGAATATGAACAAGTCCTATGTGTATAATGGGTCTTGGGATATGTTTCTGGTAGTCACTTTTGACAGAAGCAAAAATAAAAGAATTCACTTGACACTAACAGGCCTCACTTATAACCACAGATTTACTTTTATTTTTTTCAGTTATAGGATTATAAATGCTTGTTAAGTAAATCTTCTGTTTTGTCCAGGCACTATACATTCTTTTTTTACTGCCAGTGTGAACCCCACTGTTATATTTTTTGTTTTTAATACATGCAGGTAGTGAATTGTATTTTGTACTTGAAGAAAAAAAACTCGATTTATCATTATGCTGGAAATAAAGTAAAGTGTTTAATGTTATGGCTTCCTGTGCAAAGGGCAAAGAGAAGAAATGGTACCTGACAGAAAGAAAACTGTGGGGGAAGCGATCTACCAAGACTTTAAAGGAGGTGGCAAAAGCAACTAAAACAATGGCACATTCTTATTCCAACTTGTGAAAGAGTTCAGCACAACTTGCCAGACAAGCTGCGATCACACTCTCTTCATCTGATTTCCAGTTTAAAAATCAGGAAGAATGGTGTCACATGAGCTACTCTGTGCTGCTCACTAAGACAAGTAATAATGCATGGATAAAAAGTGGAAATGGTCCTTTCAAAAATAATATTGTGAGGGGAAAAATGTCCCATCATGCTTTTCTCTACAGCAGTTTTCTTACTTTACTGTTTTCAAGCTTTCTGCTCAGTGAAAACAAACTGAATAAACAGGTACATTTATGGAGATGCACTTTTTTATTGAATTGAACTAGCTTATATGTATAGAAAGTGCTGTGCTGTTCCTGTCTTTCTTTTTTAGAAAGTATGTGTATCGGATGACTGCTTAATATATCTGCAAGAAGACTGTCCATTAGTGCACAAAATGACCACTGTTCTTGAGTAACAGTTCCATTTTTTTTTTTTTAATTATATCACTGAATTTGTTTTATTTGCAGTGGAGATATTGCTATCTTTTGAGCAGTAGGGGCCTTATCAATAGCAGATACTTTTTAGGTCTGCATGTGAGAACTTTTTCTCCTCAGAAGAAAATACACAGTTGTCAATGTGCATCCATAAGAAAACCTCAAAAAAAAAAACATATGGGCATGACAGAGTACATACAAGCATAAACCATGGTGTGCAAATGAATTCTAAAGGGCAGCATTTCATCCATTCAGGGACACTAAATTTTCAATACTCCAGCACATAAAAAAATAAAAATGGAATGAGTAAAATGATAAAGCAGATAACAAGTTATCCAATCAGAAGCTTTGATTATGAATACTTTAGTACACATGCTGCATTTCTGAGGGAATTGATGGACTGGAAGTTGGGGTACAGTTCACATTTCCTGGGTGCTTTCCTGATTCCTGATGTGTATACTCTGCAGAGGCTTACCATCAGCCAGAATTAGTCTCCCCTTAAGTACTTTTCAGGAGTTAGTCAAATTTCACATTAGGATCTGTTAGAGAAAGCAAATATGTCACTCTGTCATTCAGAAAATGGATGCATCTATCACTCAAAATAGCAAGGTATTAAGTAAAGAACTGTAAACCACTGATATTAGCTCATCTAGTTGAACTGTTGCCCAGGTACATTAATCTGGCCCTTAAGTCCACATTGTACACTGGACATGGCATTGTCAAAGAGACTCCATAGTGCTAACAGCAGTTAAATAGATCAGAAAGTACTGTAAAAAGCCAGTTATTTTGTTCTGTAGATGTTAATATGGATTCTGACATTTACTAAACCTGTTGACAAGTAAGTAGCTCTATGGTTTCTCATTAGATTAATATCGGAAACACTGCAAGAACAGTTTTTCTTCCATTGATCTACATGTTTCATTCTCTCTTTCCATATAGGGGTTCCCTGGGACGTGATCAGGCCTTCCTTCCTTCCTGTTTTCTGTTTTTGCATGATTTGTTCACCTTTGCAGAATTATATATTTGTCTATAGTAGCATGTTCAAAATCTAAGTCTGTTCCCTCTTTGGAAGTTACTTGTGATCTTGTTTTGTAAATAATATTTTAGTTATAGGGAATATCCTGTTATGAATTAAATTTAAATCAACCAATAATTTCTCCATCAAAGTCATTTTATTTGGTTTCACTTCAGCTGAAATGAAGAACTCTAAACAATATGAGATGCATTCATGTTTTGTTAATGAAGGTGGGGAATATTATTAATCCCTGTTTGCCTCAGTACATGCTCCATGATTATTATATTTACTATATCATTAGTAAAACAGCTTAATAATAGTTCTCTGAAAATTTAGCACCACCTCTGGTAAATGAAAAACAAAACAGAAAACTGACAGCACAGCATCACGCAGTGAATACACAGGGACGGACTTCTATTTATAGTGGTAATGCTTTTTTTATACAAAAATAGAGCTGCTGTCCCTGCTATCTGAAGATGGAGAGGTTTGGGTTGTGTTCATGGACAGCTGAAAGCCCAGTGACTTCTTAGACATACTCTGGTTAAAGAGACACTTGTAGGCTCCATAGAACTGCTTTGCATATTTCATACTGTATTAAGATAAGAAGAAAAAAAGAACAGGCTTTAAGAACAAAATTAGTTAAAATCTGGTAGTAATCTAAAAACACATCAACATTCTGAGTGACTAAGGAATTCAGCTCCTATTTTACTTTTCATTGTAAAGGGGGATTGTCAAAGAATTTTTTGGAAAGTAAATGTGGAATGGAACAAAAAAAATAAAAACTCACATCAGTCTTGTTACAGTTGAGTTTCTGCAGCAGCTACCAGATATTGCTGGATCCAAGAGCTGGAAGTGAGGGCAGTGATAAGAATATACAATAATGTTGGAAAGCTGAAATGTTTTACAATTTGTAGAACAAAAATGCAACAATTTGCTTAACTGATGCATTTACTGTAAGCTATAAAATGCAATACTTTGCCACATGAATGGCAACAGGCAGACAGATGCAGCACTCTGCACTGGAAGATCAAAGCAATCCTTTATCTCAGTTACATTGCATTGATCTTTTACTGCAAAGTGCTTTTACATGAAGTTGATGACTACTTGTCAGGCCAGTGGTCATGCTATGCATCAGTTAGCATCTCTAAGAACTGAATTACAGCTGCACTGGGTGACATTTTAGATGTAGATCATTGTTGGAGGATATTGTTATTCTGTACCATATTAAACATAGAACAACCACCTGCGGTGACAATGTGTACCTGCACAGGCATAGTCAACACAATAAAATGGAGTCCATTTGTTGTTTTTGTGACACACAGCATTATTAACAACAGTAATTGATTCAAAACCCCACATGCAAAAACTATTCACACTCTACCCCAGACAATTACTCTTACCATGAGCAGCAATCCAGTAAGAAGACAGTCAGGTAATCTTCTACTCCAACACTGCTTGTATTCACATCTTGCCCATGATTTATTTTAATTTATTCATTTGTTAACTAGCTAACTGTCTCAATGAGGTAAATGTATCATGGATGCACAGTTTAGTATGGCTAATCAATAAACATGTTTTGAGGAGGAAAGCTGAAACTGGGATGGTCAGAGACAACCCATATTGATACATGGAGAAGAGACAAACTCTACACAGATGGTGACTAAAGGCCAGGAATGGATCCCTGTACCTTGGAGCTGGATTGGCTACATATTGCAAAGAATTATCCAGCAACTACATCTGTGCTAAGGCCATGGCCTTTGCGATAAAACAACCGGGACAGTCATACTCTGTATTATTCGTGTTGTCTCTCATTGTTAGCAAATCCTTCCCATCCCATAAACCTCATTATTTTGAAGTTACCTTAATCTCTATTATGCACTTCCTATCCCATAAATCCTATTATTTTGAATTTACCTTCATCTTTAATCACTTCTTGAAAAGGATGTCTACCACAACATTGATAATCTTGTCTGTTATTTGGGTAAGTACTTTCACAGGCATCCCAAATTGTGCTGGTGACAAGCTCTTGTCATTATATAAAATCTACCATGCTTTGCTGCAAATAGTTCATTCAAAATGCATCATTACCTCAGTCTTATGAACCTTGGGCTGCTAGTGCTTGATATCAAACTTAGATCATAACAGCTTGCACTGTTGCATACAGTCATTTGTTCTTCTAAATGCCCACCATTGACTGAAATGGTTAGACAATGTTTTCTGCCCAGAGCACTATGGTCATCAAACTGCAACCTACTGGCAGGATAAACTTGGGGATGCTTTATTGTTAGTATTGATGGCAAACACCTTAAAGTTTCCCCAGATCTAAGCATGGGAATTTATCCCTGTATTCAAATAAGAGCTGAAGAAGTAATGAAATAGCTATAAGCAGTGCAGCTGTGGCCTTATTTGATATAAATGCATTTTTTCTGGTGGCCCAGAAGTAAACCCTATTACCATTAGCACATTAACTTGTTCCATTTATCATCACCTAGCAATGTTAATAACTGCTGATCCATTAATCGTATACACACTTCTTCAATACCTTTATTATATCAATTTTTAAATGTTGTTTCGCCCATGTTTTTGACACCTTTATTATACCAAATGTCAACCCAACCTTTAAGCTCATTCATAAAACAGTACAACTGTAAATATTACAATATTTCTCCAACTCAACCATTTCTGCCCCTTTCCTAATTTCCCTACCCCCCCCCCCTTTGTCTGAACTACCACCTTCACTTGTTTTCTTATTTTTCTACACCCTATGGCTGCTGCTGCTCTCTGGCATTCTTTCTATTTATTTACATGATAAAGCTCTTGCACTGTCTCACAGTATAGTTTAACAGTAAATAAGAAACATATGTAGGGAAAGGCAGAGTGTGAATGGAGCCTGAACAGTAGATGATATTAAACAAGAACATTTGTTCTATCATTTGATAGCATAGAACGTGTCTATTAGATATTTTTGCTGCATGGGGTTTAACAAGAACCTTAAAACAGACTGATTTAGAAATAAAAGTGTGTAAGGCTGGAATCCAAATGTTTTGAAACCTTCCTTATTTTTTCTTCTTCTTCTTCCCAGGTCTCTGTCTCTCTCTTTGTACCTTGAGTTGCTTCATCTTCTTAACTCCCTTGATCTGCAGGTATTTCCTTTCCAGCTCCAGTTTCTTTAGTTCAGTCTACATTTTAAGGTCATCTGGGAATGGATTATATTGCTTTCCTGTATGATACAATCGGACTGTCTCCAGGCTCAGTGGACAGAATCTTACCTGCACCAAAAATGGTTATCATTTTGTTCTAGGTCACATGAACAGGTAGGATTCAGTTTAGTTTGTGCATAGTCTATAGTCAGCTGTTACACTGGCATTTTGTATACTCCACAGAGCTAATTTTCGCTTATTTTCTAACTACTCTGACAAAAAATAAAATAACTGCAGTGCAATGTATACTGTTATATATCTACTAGATGGTTGCAAGGGTGCATATATTTGCTGGCAATAAAACTGTTTTGCAGGCAAGACAAGTTGTCATGGTCCTAATAAAACAACACAGACACACAAAGACATTTGACGACCTTTATTGTAATGAAAATGAATAACAAACATCAAACTTTATTGAGCCACATAAATCCAACATTGCAACAAATAGGATAGTAAACATAAGGGCAGTGCACCCGCTCACCCTTGGATAAGCAGCATCCTCCACTTGCTCACTTATCATAGTAATCATGAAGGCAGCATCCCCGCTCACCTTAATATCATCAATTCCATAATCCCATTCCAAGTTATCCACCATCAATTCCAAATATCCTACTGAGGGGGACAGAAGAGGGTCAAGCCTGAACCTCTTCTCCACCCACTAGCCCAAAGGGCTGTTCCCCCTCAGTCCATACCACTTTTCAGTAGATCCTCCACCTTCAAGCCCAGGTTAAGATTAAATAAATCAAGCCCAAATTCATTGAGATGAACTCCATCTGACCTATTCCATACAGGGTCTCTGCTTTCAAACTCCACATGCCATATCATATGCACCCCAATGTCCTTCAAATATTTCTCCGACGTAAAATTAACATACCTCTGAGCTCTCTCCACCGCCACAAAATTCCTTACCTCTCCACACCAAAAAGACAGATACATCCTCCTCAGTGCTAACACATCCTCACAAATGTGATATACCAACTGCCTTTTCAGAACCTTACCTAAATCATTCGCCCCTAAATGAATCAACAAAACCAGAGCAGCCCCCATTGACTCTGTAACTCAATGAATACCTGCAATATCCTGCTCCACATCAACCCTCTAACACCATGCAAGATGACCTTCCATCCAAAACGGTCTAGCCCCAAATTTATTCCGTTGCATCTAATTGCTGCACACCTAGCTCCCCAAAAGATGAAAGAATGACCCAAGATGATGATCCTTCTGCTACCTAAAAAAAAAAAATTGTAAACAAAGCCTGCCACAAAGCTACTTTGACCTCCTCAAAAAAACTCAAACTTTACTCCGTAACATATCGACTACTCCGAGGTGATCTCTGCCTAACATATAAAGCTATGTCAAACCCAGAGCTGTTGGACATGCTACACCTTAATAAATCCCAATCCCTCTGAGCTACATGCTCTAGGGACCTAAACCTTGTCACCACAATAAACAGGACATGTTGGAGGGATAAATTCCTGTCCCAGAGACTTCCCCATACTCTGGAACAGGCTACCCATCTATGTCAAGCAAAGTTCTTCATTAACACTAAGAAAAATCTTGATGAGTGGATGGGAAATAGGAAATACACCCTGGGGATCACTTGTGTGTCTCTGCTTGACAGTGGCACAGGAAAATAACTTTCTTGGGTGGCATAAGCCAGGGAACCTTGGGCAGATAGCCTAGTACCTACCTATGAACCTATAAGACAAAAAGGCATTGGAAGACCACCTTCCACCCTCTTGATGACTTCTGTAGATCTTCCTTCCTTCACTAAGTCTGATGCCCTACCCATCCTAAAAGAATGAGAAGAAAACTTCTCCCCTTCTAAACCAACACTACAAAGAGCCCTTCTCATAATCAAATTCAATTGCTCACCCATCAAGCCTTTACTACTTACTGAAGTAAAAACCAAACCTTGCACTCTACCCCTCTGAACCACTCACAATCTCTTCCCCCACACCACAGAACATCTCCAACTTACCTCAGTCACTTCCAATACCATCAGGGCCCCAAGTCCCTCCTGCTCCATCTTTGAAGACCACAGCCGAATGTGCACTGCCCCAGGCAACATCAACATATCCTACCAAAGTAACAAACCCAATATTCAGACACTCTAAATGCCCCACAATACATCCACACACTAACCATGCTCCACACTACATACTCCTCCAAGGATTCACACACCTTACCTAAACTCCGTAGCAACCTGCTTAAGATCTCATTTGTCACCAGCCATCTCCTATCTGCAACCCCGCCTTTAACTTTACCCCAACCCTTTAATACTCGACTCACCACTCAGGACCTAGTCCCATCCTGCAATCTGGCCAAATGAGTGAAAGCAGCAATAGCTGACAACACCACCCTCACCGTCCTAACTGCCCTTCCCAGTTCCTTCCACATGGCCAAGTAACACAACAACAAAACCTCTGACCACTCACACTCCTCATCCGGTAACAGCCACAAGAACTGGTCAAAATGAAATAATGCCCTACAGTAAGCTCTTCTGGTAGACACCACCCATGACTGCTGCACCAACCTGCCAGTTACTATGGACCAATCTGCCAAATGTCCTCCGTAATGACTGCCAGATGCAATGCCACTGTTGGGGCCACCTGCTGAAACCTGCAAAACTGAAAACAAGACAAGCTATCAGCTATCTCATTTTTAACCCCAGGCACATGCAATGCTGTGAAGGAAAAGTTAATCATCAAACTTTGCAATACCAGTTTCCTGGAACATGTAACAAATGAGGAGATTTAGCCATCTTAACCTGCAACACCCTCACCACCACAGTATTATTCGAATAAAAAACAACCCAACTACCTTTTAAATGATCCTGCAAAACCACCAAAGCCACCCAAATTGGCATCAACTCCAAAAAGGCAACATCCCGTTTCCACTTTTCTGACCAATGCTCCAGCCAAGGGGCCAAAAACCATTGACCTGCAAAGTAAGCTCCCATGCCCAGACCCCCAACTGCATTAGTAAACAACTGTATCTCCCATTGCTCTACACAATCCAACCGCCAGAATGAAATCCCATTAAACTGTTCCAAAAATTTCATCCACAACTCTAAATCCTCTCGCACTAGCTTAGTGACCCACACTCTGTGGTGCTTACTCCTCCATCCTTTCAAAAGAAATGCTACAGACCAGCAAAACGTGCACGCCGGATGCACAGCCCTACAAGCAAAATTCATCAAACCCAACAATTCCATAGCCTCTTGCACCCGAACCTTGGACTTAACAGATTTGCTCCTGCAGCCAAACCAACTTGTCCTGTGGTAAACAAAACAAACATTGTCCTGCATCTACTGTCAAGCCCAAAAGATCCAGCACCTTCACAGGGCCCTCTAACTTATGCTTAGCCAAAGGAACTCCAAGGGACTCACACATCCCCACAAACTCATGCAGAGCTGCCTGTGCCTTATCTTGACTATCAGCCACCAACACAAAATCATCTAAAAAATAGTGAACTGCTTGCTGATCCTCCACCCTCTGCTGCCAAATCCAGTGGAGTGCTGAGCTAAACTTTTCAAAAGTGGAACACACCACTGCACATCCCATAGACATGGCAGTGTCAAAATAAATTTTTTCCCCAACTACCATGCCCAACAAAGGCCAATCCCCCTCCCACACCGGCAACAAATGAAAAGCTGATTCAATATCTACTTTAACTAACCAGGGATCCTCAAAACTCCTGATAATTTGGACCACATCATCCAAAGATGAATACATGACCTTAACCTCTGCACTGGGTATGAAGTCATTCACAGACTTACCCCTAGGGTATGACAAATGATGAATTAAACGAAATTCACCTTTCTTTTTCTTAGGGACCAAACCTAACGGTGACACTTTAAAGTTAGAAAACAGAGGACAACTAAATGGACCCAACAATCTCCCTGCCTGACACTCCTTGTCAGTCAACTCCTGCAAAATCCCCACTCTCCCTCTTACAAACTTCAAGTTTTTACCCACCATACCACCCCCCACCAACGTGAACTTAATTGAAAAACCCTTTGAAAAATCCTCAATCAATTCCCCTGCCACACTTGGGAGCAGATAATGGGCCAGGAACGACTCCAAAATCTGGAACTTAATAGGGGAATGAGTCCCCTGGTCACCTCCTAACTCCATGAAAGGACCCACCCCTTTGCCCCCAAAAGTCCACCTATCAATGTTAGGCAAGAACCAACCCAGCCTCTAGTACCCACAGAATAAGACGTCTGCCCCCCCAACAGGGCCCCCAACCCCCCACGTTGTGTAACAGCATGAGCTCCCATACACTTAGAGAAAATATAGGAAAATTTACAACCTACCCAAGAACACTTCCCTGCATTAAACGCCCAGCTTATCCCAGCACCTCCCTCCGATGGCTGAGACAATCTACTATTCCACACACCAGTGTCCATCATGGTAGAAAGCCAAATGTCCAGGTGTCTAACCTTCCACCGCATGGATTTATCCACCACCTTCTGCTTATGAAACTTCTGATCATACCAAAACCATGCATAGCCTGGCCGCAGCCTCTGTGCTTCCCTGATAGTCACAAAATAAGCCAAAAGCAGAAGTGCCAGCGAAGTATACCTCTCCAACCAAACCACCATGTAGTATATAAAACCAAGGACCCAATTATCCCATAGCCTAGGCCGAAACATACCTACCCTTCTGTGACCTATGGCCGCCAATGCCACCAAAACGTCTTTCCCATTAGCCAACTCTGCCTTTGTCAACCATTGAACCCCATCAGCATCAAGCAATTTGAAAATATCAACAAATTCCCCTTTCCAAATCTTCTCCTTCACCACCAAAAATATGTTGGGAGTCAAAGCAATGGGAGCCCTTCCTGATGTAAGGCCTGCGTTGCCAACCAATTCCCCGGCCGCAACCCAAAATCAGACCACACCACATCTAAGTCAGACCCCAAATCAGGATCGAGTAATGATAGAGTATTATCAAAACCCCCTCACAATCAACCAACACCTCTAAAACCCTACCCGCTAGCTCACCTTGGACCCTCTCACTGCACCCTGGCACCCCCCCATAGCTGCCGCTATCTCCTCACTCCCCAACAGAGCTGATAAAGAATTGCCTGCAGAAGATGAAGGGGCCACCAGTGGTGTCCCAACCTCCATTGCCACATCTTCTGATGCTGACTATCTGGCTCTCTTCACCCTCAACCCCCGGGTTGCAGTCACCGTCTGCCTCTTCCGTCGAGTTTTCAGATCTGGGCACTAGTTGATGGAACTTCAGTAGAAATGTCCTTGAAGAGGTCCTCAGCTTGCGCCACAACACTAGCCCACCTCTGTCTCAACCCTTTAGCCATGACAACCTAAAGAGACAAAAGAGAAATTGTTGTTGAAAACAACCCTTAAAGAAATGCTTGCTAGCACCAACCAGTACCTGCAGACAAATTGAACACATAATTCCTAAAAATCCTTATGCCTATCATCTATCTCCTAAACCCCTACCCTCAACTAACTAATCCCCCCTAATTACCTGCTCTAAATCAGCCCGGGGCCTGGTCAGAGAAAAAAAAATTGCAAATACACTCTAACCTAAGTTGGCTGTCTTGGGACTTGAACCGTGTACCTCTGCATGTCAAACTGCAACCCCGTGCATCTATCAGCTAGTTACCTCTTCATCCTGGTGTCAATCACCTATGTCTATGACATCTATATTATATTATTTATTTATTATTGATTTATTTTTTATTTATTATAATACTATTTATGATAATAAATTTAGTCACCTATGTCACCCGTAATCCAGCTGCTCACAATCTGTCACACACCCAAACCTTACTTTAAGTAAAGAACCTAACCTGATCTCCCTGCCTGCCCATACACACTAACTATTTCCACTGTAGAGCTTTTTCTTTTGTTTTTTTTTTTTTTTTACTAAAAGGCAATCCATGATTACTGATGCTAACGCACATGTGCGCACTATCCTCTCAACTGCGGAAAGCCACAATGGCTTACCTTCAGCCCAGAAACCACTAACCACCAGGGATACAACATCCAATGACACTGGCACACTCCCCTAGGTCCCAGGGATATACCACTAGCCACCAGGGAAACTAAACCATCCACACAAACCTCTCAAAGCTGCCACTAGCCTCCAGGGAAATGAAACCATCCACACAAACTCCAGAAAGCCACCACTAGCCACCAGGGAAATGAAACCATCCACACAAACCCCACAAAGCCACCACCAGGGAAATGAAACCATCCACACAAACCCCACATAGCTGCCACTAGCCACCAAACAAAAACCATCCACGCAAACCCCACACAGACACCACAGCCACCAGGGAACATAAACTAGCTATTACCAACCCCAACCTCTCAACATCAGTACTTACCTGCTGCACTCAAGGAGACAACCAGCACCCAAGCTAACAAACCCAAACGAGTGACACTCTCCTCTGCACACCACCAAGCCAAGCTATTTTCGTTCCATTCCATTCCTTTTATTTATTTATTTATTTTTATATACAGGTGGCCACACTAGCGCTACTGCGCATGTGCACCCGACTGTAAAAGTCCACGAATAACTGCTACGCAACCAGGAATACAAACAGCCATCGAAAATCACTGCGACCAAGCAAAAATCCACTAGACCGCCATGGAACAACCTAAACCAAGCAAAACAACAAGAAAAACGCACAAGCCCAGACAAATAAGCAGCCAAACCACCATGGAACCCAAATATGAAGAAAGAAGACCTATAAGTAGATGAATAACCACTAAACCACCATGGACACAGGTACAAGAAAGAAAGAAACCATGAAAACTCAAACTAATGACCTACAAGAAATAAAGAAACCCACACCGCGCCCCACCATGATCTAAAACACTGATCTCCCTAAACTACCCCCTGTAAAATGTCTGCACTACATATCTACACAAAACTGCCATATGCCTTTTCATCAACCCAACATAATCTACAAAAAAAAGTGTGTGTGTGTATATATATATATATATATATATATATATATATATATATATATATATATATATATCACCCATACTGTACTCACCTCACCCCACCACTATGCTTTATCTCACTTCCTCCCTCAGCTCTCAACTTAATTAACTATTTCCTACCCACTCCCTACCCACACAACCTAACTTACCTATCTTCCTACATCCAGATTCCCCCCACTCTATTCATACCAAGGTTATCCCGTGACAAATTTGTTTGTTCCAAACTTCACTTCTGCTCATAATACATCCAAATGCTACCACCAAATTGCATCTGAAGAACAGGGATTATGGCATCATGATGTACATCACTACATCTGCTTTTTATGTAATGGTGTGGGCTTTAAATCTACACCACTGAGCCTAGTTGGTATATGAGAGGTTATTGTCCTTAACAGCACACAGTAAATGTGCACTGCTTTCTTAGGTTTATAGATTGTTACGAGACTTGAAGTCCAGGGGACCGCTGAGGAGCCTACCCCAAATTCCCAGTTGTCCCAAGCATTGACTGCTTAGGTATCTTGCTCAAGATCACACAACAGACAAATGCGGAATGAGGGAATCAAACCCTTTACCACAGGAACTGCAGCTCACATCCTTAACCCTCTGCACCAACTGCCAGATGAGGTAACAGTCATTACCTGCCACACACAAATGAGCTTTGCTTTACACTCTACAGCTGCAGATCAGCGTTATAATCACTGGCTCCCTATGATTTCATCTACCTCAGACTGAGCCCGGTACCTTCTAGTGTGAACTTAACAAAGTTCAGTACCATCTAGTGCAAACTTAACAACAGTAATTAAAACCTGAACAAGATTATTTTTCACACAAATGAACACACAATGTTCCTAGGAGAAGTCAATTGTATATTTTCAGTACCAACACCCCCTTCCCTGTATTTAAGATTATTCTGCCACCAGTTAGACCACACCAACATACCAAAAACACAGTCACTTTTAACTATAAAAAGTCAGCTATTAAATGTTTGCATGGTAGCAACAGCTTGAGTGATAACTTTTAAAAAGACATGAGCACCACAGTTAATGTTACCAGTTAAATATATATATATATATATATATATATATATATATATATATATATATATATATATATATATATATATATATATATGTGTGTATATGTGTGTATATATATATATATATATATATATATATACATATATATATATATATATATATATATATATATATATATATATATATATATATCAAGCTACAAACATTTAAAACTGAATAATAAACCTCTTTAAGCAAAGGACTTTGTAAAATCAAATATATAACCAGCTATAAACTCACACAAAGAAAATTCAAATTAAACATGTCCAAACAGACAGCTGGCATATAGCAGAATTCTGCCATTTTATCTAATGCTATCACTACCAGTAGTTAAATAGATATATTGAATTTCTATCTACTTCTGACTTAGATGTCAAACAAATGTTGGATAATTTAACAAACATATGTAATCCATTCTGAGCTCTGTCCAGAAATGCAAGCCGCATGTGCAATCCAGAAGTAAGGCAACAGTTGTCTATAACTAATAGCCTTTCTCTCAGCTTAAGTGAGATCAAGGCAATCCTCCTTGCAGTCTTTTACTATGGGGGAGTCCAAATAAAGCAATGCATTTTAAGCTGAAAGCACCGTAAATATGTACAGATGTAAGAAGCAAATTAATTCCAGTTTCTAACAATTCTAGTACACATTATACTTTCTATGAGATTTACAACAATCACAATTTTATGAACATTTGCCAAAATATGAAAGCTCTAGAATGCTGTATCTTGAACAAATCTTCTACCACATTGGCTTTGGAATACACCTACATTACTCAAAGGCACATTTGTTTGATTTAGCTTATAATTAATTACTAATATATTTCTACTTTTTATTATTTTCTACTTTCCATTTATCATCTCTGTTGTTTTATTTATGTGGTCTGTATGTTATCTTATTTATTAATTTGAATATTACCTGGGTTCAGGTACTTAAACAAACTTCAACTTGAACTTTCTGCATTAGCATTTATACTGATGTGGTAGTGGGTTTTATTTCAAATTCCATGAGATTCTTGTTTACAGTTGCTGACTTTAAACACTGCAGATTGTACTGCATGATTTTATGTAAATTATTAAGATGGACAATAAAATTAAACAATTTCCATTCCATAAGTGCAATGAAACATTCAGGTGAGCAAATACTACAGACTTTAACATAGTCTTAAAGTATAACGCTTTGTCTTTTCCTTAAACACTTTACAGCATATACTGTCTTATGCCTCCCAGCTTTCTTAAACACTGCTGCCTGTGGGCAGGACATGGCTAAAGAAAGCATAAATGACAAGGTTAATTAATGAAAACTTATACACACTGGAAGGAACATAGACGACAAAATGTGGCTTAAGGGAAAGATAAATGGGTGGATGAGTAGTAAAGAATAAGTAACAAAGAGTGAAGACCACCAGTAAGACGCGGGCAGTGATATTACATTGAAGAATGCACACATGGAAGAAGCAGAGTAGATTTTGGGCTGAGATCAATAACTAGGGGGCTCAAAAGGAAAAGGTAGTACAAGCAGTTGAAGAACACCTATAAGGGGCAGCAAAGACCCAGGAAAATAAGATGTAAAGAAAATAAACAGGTGAGGTATTAACAGACAGTGCACCTATCCAGCAAGTGGCAACAGTGACAGTACAATGGACAAGGCAGTTGTGAGAAGAAAACAATGAAGAGTTGTAGCCAAAGTATATTAAGCAGCGAGGCATACAATGAGAGGGAGGTAAAGGAGTCTGCAAAGAATACATGTAGTACTACAGTATAACAGTATGCCTGTTATCAATGAGAAGTGACATGTTTTCTACCACACAGGAGATGCCAAGACCAATAAAAAACATCACATTGTTCGGATCTTCATGGCATGGTTCAAATACATATATGTGCATTCCTGTTACATACTCAGCTTAAACATAAACAATATAAAAATGAAACATGATATCACTGATTCACTCTCATCATATTTAAGCATTGCTTTACCTTTCGTAAATGAAACAACACGACAGTACATGCAGCTAATGTCAAACCGTGCATGCTGAAATTCACCCTCACTAATATTGATTGCACAGACTTTCCACCACAAAGCATCCATTTTGATAAGTTCAGAATCATTACAACCATCTTCTGCTTACAAATCTTCAACATTTCCTAAGCCATTGCATCTCTTCTTCAAACTGTTTTCGTCCATGTTTTATAAATTGGACTTCACACGTAACTTTTCTTAATTGTGACACTTTGAGGTGCATCAACAGAATTTCAATCAAATAAACCCATCAGTAAAGGGGAGGGGATAGTGCAAAAATATTCATCATTGGATATAGCACCAATGGATTTTTCTTTTTGTGTTTTTTAACCAATTGGTTTTCCTGTGTGACCTTTATATTCATTGTTTTAATTTGTTAGTTGGGATATTTTGTAGACACCCTGATGTTTATGAGTATAAGTTGGCCACGACAATCCTGTCTTTCCAAAAGGCAAACATTCCTCTTATGCTGTGCTGATGATGCCATAAGAAGGCAGAAACATGCATGTCCACAGCTAGAGGGGTTTGGCTTTATTGGCCTGAAATTGTCCATAAATAGACTCAAAAGTAAAAGTAAAAGAAAAAGTCATAGACATTCAGAATTGCCATTTAGCTGAAACACCTTATATCCTTAAGGGGTAATTTGCATATATCCCATGTTGTCTCTGATGCAAGAGGTTTAAGGTATCACACAGTGGAAAGTCTAGCTTTGCTGGATTTTTCTTTTTGTGTTTTTTAAACAGTTTCGAAGTTAGGAAAAAAAATCTTTTTTTAACTAAAACCTGAGAGCTGTAGCACTCCATACAGGCAGGGTATAAACTATAGCAACTGTTTGCTGCATTTGTAGCAAGCAGTCTGCTACAATTTATAAGATGATATTTTTTTCTTTTTAACTAAAACATGAGCACTGCAGCATTCCATGCGGGCAGGATATAAACTATAGCAACTGTTTGCTACAGTTTATAAGAAGGCATTCTTATTTATTTATGCTATTAAAAGGTGGAAGCGTCATTTGAAGGGCACATTTATTTATTTCACATTGTTAACTGGGTTAGTCCAACTGAGCAGTTATAGCCCATTTTCAGTGAAGACTTGAGGAGAAAAGCTCCAGCAAATTAATATATACATAATAGCAACAATAGGTTTAAACAGTAAATAAATACAAAATAAGAAAATAATAACAAGAAACAGTGAAGAAACACTAAATACAGCACATGTTTGAGAGAGTGTAAACCTTGTAGAAACGGATGAGTAACTTTTTGGAGGTACATGCCTCAGAATAGGCAATAAAAAGTAGAGCTATATGGATTATACAATTACCAGACAGGAATTTCAGTGGTTAGATAAATTTGACTAAAATAGAGTAGTTATTTAGCAAAACAGGTTGTTCGGGTAGGATCATGGTATGGACAGTTCCATTTGGTTTGGAAGAGTAGTTTTAGTTATTTTTTGAAGCTTGTTGCTTGAGTGATGTTTCGTAAGTTAAAGGGTAGGCTATTCCAGGTTTTAGTAATAGAAGATTTGTAAAGGAGATTGCCTCTGTTAAGTTTAGGTGTGTATGTTTCCAGAAGAAGTCTCTCAGAGCTATGGAGAGGGAGTAAGGGGAAATAGTATGAGACTAGATTTCAGGGGGAGGGGCAGGAAGTGGGTTTGTAGTATATGGTGGGTTAGATGTAGTTGGGACAGTTTTATGTGATGGGTGAATTCAAGCCACTGTAGTTTTCATAGGGCTAAGCAGTGGTGGGTTGGGTTAGGAAGGTTGGCACCAAATTTGGCAATTTTATTGTAGGTCTGCTGAAGTCTAGACAGTAAACAAGACTGAAGATTGGTGAGGACTGTTGAACCATAGAGAAGACTGAGGACAAGGTAGGCTTGGGCAAGGGATTGTCTAGAGTCAGCAGAAAGGAATTTTGAACTGTGGTATAACAAGACAAGTTTTTGATTTTTTTTTATTGCATGGTGAATATGCAAATCAAATTTTAATTGGTCATCAATAATCATTCTGAGTAATTTGGTGTGAGATTTTGTGTTGATTATTGTGCTATTAAGAGAGGAGATGAAGAAGTTAGTCTTGAGGTGGTCATTATTTTTTGGGAGAAAGAGAAGTAACTTTTTTTGGTGGGGTTAAGAATAAGCTGATTGTTCTTCAGCCATTTTTCTACAAGATTGAAGGATTACTGAGTATGTGTTTGAATAAGTGTAATAGAGGTAGCGGATGTGATAAGGGTGAAGTCATCGGCATATTGAATAAGGGTGGAGAGAGAGGTGGAGGAGTGGCGGTCATTGGTAGAGATGTTAACGAGCAGGGGTCCAAGAATGGAACCCTGGAGTACTCCAGTATGTATAGGTAGGAAAGGAGAGCAGGAGGTTTGCCGTTTAGCTGATTGAAGTCTGTCAGTGAGGTAACTAAGGAACCACGAAAGAGCTGAGTGTGAAAGGTTGAGGTTGGCTAGTTTAGTCAGAAGTTTAGAAAATGATACTGTATCAAATGCCTTAGATAAGTCCAGGAATAAACATGAGACTAAGTTATTGCTGTTTCTAGATTCAGCGATGGTGGGGGTGAGGGATAAAAGGGCTGTAGAGGTACTATGGTGAGGCTGGAAGCTGTGTTGGGTAGGGGAAAGGAGGTTGTGTTGTTTGAGAAAGTTAAGAATTTGGTTATGAATACACTTTTCTAATATTTTGGATAGTGGGGAGAGTATGGCAATAGGTCAGAAATTAGAGGGATCATTGGAGTTACCTCCTTTGTGAAGGGAAATGATGTAAAAGAATTTCCAAATTTGGGGTACATTGTCTTCTTTTATAGAACGGTTAATGTGCATTGAAACCGGATAGGCAATGGAATTTGCAGCAAGCTTGAGGAAGTAGGGGGAGTTTGTCTGCAGAGGGGAACACGCTGTAAGTTTGAGAAGAAGAGATTTTATGTCGGATGTAGAGACAGGGTTTAAGGTGAGATTGGTGTTGTTAATAATAGTTTAGTGTATTAGGTTGTTGGGTAGGTTTTGGGTGTGATTCTGGCCTGTGTTGGTCAATTTGCTGATACAGTCTATGAAAAACTGGTTGAGGAGAGAGGCAATCTTAAGGTCAGAAAGGTTAGGATAGGGATTGGGGGTTTGGGGTTTACCAGGATTTAGGATAGAGTTGATATTTTTCCAGAAATTTTTAGGATTTGAATAAGAGGAGGTTTGTGTTTTAATGTAAAAGTCTTTCTTATCCTTGTAGATTTCTTTTTTAGCCTGGTTCCTAAGTTCCATAAATTCTTGGAGGTGAATGGATGATTTACTTTTTATCCAAGTTTTCCATGCATTATCTCGTTTGTGCATTAATATGCGGGTATCTTTACTGACCCATGGGGCATGGTTTAATTTTATTCTTATTTTATGTGGGGGGGCTAATGAGTCAAGGATATTCAGAAAGATGGGGTTGAATTTGAGCCGGCTTCATCAAGAGGGAGGGATTGCAGGATGGACCAGTTTATGGCAGAGAGACTATCATTAAGTAAGGTGGGGTGGAAGCCTTTGAGTTTATGACAGACTTTATGCAGATGTGGTTTCTGTTGTTGGGGAGGATATCTCACAATGCTAATTTGTAGGTGGTCACTAAGTGCATCAGGAAGTATTTTAGGTTTATGATAAAGTTGGGGGCTGTTACAGAGGATCCAGTCAATTGTTGTGCCTTGATGGGAGTGTTTGGAGAGTCTAGTGGGGGTGGTGATAAGTTGGGTAAAACTGAACAGATTGATACTTTAGGCAGGTGAATGGGATTCCAAGGGTTTCCAATCTATATTTATTTCTCCTAGTAGTAAAGTTTCATAGGGTAAGTTTTGAGATAACCATGAAAGAATATTTTCCAGAATTTGTATGTTCTTACCAGGAGGAATGTAAATGGCAGCTATGGCAAGTTTTTTGTGGTTATTTAGGTGGTAGTTTAGAATTAGAATTTCTGCTGGGTGAAAATCATGTAACTCAACAGAAATGGGGGAAAGGGTAAGGTGTTGCCAGTAGAGGATATCTATCCCTCCACCTTTTTTGATGTTTCTGTCTAGTCAATAGATAGAGTACCCAGGAGGAAGGATTTCAGAGTTAAAAATATGGGTTTCAACCAGGCTTCTGAAAGTATAAGTAGGTGGGGGGAATAATGGGAGATCCAAGCATGAAGGTCAGTAATTTTGTTAGTAAGGCTTTGAACACTGATTGCCATAATGAATAAGTACTTGTTAGAGTAAAGGGTACGGGGGTGGGATGAGGGTGTTATGACAGGAAGGGTAATGGTTGATTGGATGGGTGGGGGGAATTGTTGGCATGAGGGTATATTAGTAGGAGTAGGCCCAGGATTAGGGTGGATGTCACCAGCTAGTAAAAGCATAGTATGTAGTAAGTGTTGTTTGGGAGGGTAGTGTTTATTTGATTTATGTGAATGTTTGAGTTTAAGGTTACAGGAGGGTGATATGTGAAGTATTTTGTAATGGAAACAGTGAGAGATGGAGGTAATGTACAAACAGTGAGAGATGGTTGTGAAGGCAGTATGTGAGTGTGTGCAATTAATGCAGAAGGATGATGATGTAGGTTTGACATAGTGGGTGGAGGACTGGTATGATGTAATGACAGATAGTATAAGAAATGTTGTTATAAATAAATTAGTGAGCATGGTTTGTGTGGTTGGTAGAATGGGGAGCTTAAAGCTTTTGATTATAAGAGTGGAGAGTAATATGGGTGTGTAGGTAGGGAAAAGAAGGAGAGGGGTTGAGAAGTCAGTTGTGCCTATAGTGAGTAGGGGAAGAGGTGTGAAAGGTGAGAGATAGGAGGAGGTAGTACTGAGTGTAGTTTGATTGGCCAATGTAGTGGGAGGAGACAAGATGGAGAAAAATAAATGTAGGGTAAGTGGGGATGGGTAGGAATTGGGGGTAGGGTAGGGAAGCAGAGTGAGTCTGAGTGGATCAAGGATGAATGGATTGGAGCCCGACCTGCAGCAGAAGGTATTAGAGCAAAAACAATCAGGCAAAGGCTCTATGAGCTTGATAGGTATGTAGCCTGAACACATGAATAGGACCTGAATGGCTGGGCTAGAGGGAAGGATGTGTGTTGTGCATCTGGCCATCTGGTTGGTGGCAGTAGAGGGAATGTCTTTGGCTTGGGGGTGGGATGTGGATCTGCTTAATACAGATACAGTAAAGTGCCTTTTGCTTTTTTTTTCTCACCTGTTGCAAGAGCTGAGTGGGTGGGGGAGCTGGTTCATGTACTGGCACAGAGTGTTACACTTCTAATTTCCATATTCCAGGACAGAACCATAACAGCATGTGCAAATGTAAAGAAGCAAGAAGCAGTCGAGTTCCCACAATGAAGGGCTGCAATCTACATTGACACTGGTATTTACAAAGCAGCTGAAACAGACATAGCTACCATAGATATACCTATATGTAAAAAATGCCCACAATTCCCTAGGGGTCACAGGCTTGTGCATGGCACTACAAAACAGCATAGTGATACAGCACAATAACTGTCACTGACAGCATGCACAATAGACACTCACTCTCAGCAACCAACCTAGAACATCCAGGGATCTGTCAGATGAAATAAAAACAGAGAACTGGAAATGCAACCTGTTAGACATATCAAAAAATATTTATTAATTTCAGTACTGTATAAAGCAAACTTGGCAAATATTTGCTATACCATTTGGAGCATCCTTGCTACTCTTTAATTCCCATGTTTGTAGATGTCCATGGCAACAGTGATGCAGATCATCATACCAGTATCTCACCAGTACATGGGGTACCAGTCTTCCTGGATGCAGTGCTGCCAGACTATGTGGAATCCCTTTCCATAAAAGAACCTGTGTAGGGTTCTAAAAGCTGCTCCCTGAACTGTGCAGGAGATAGAGCATAAATTGATTGTCCTTTTTCATACCAGACAGTAGGGCAGTAGCATCAGCCATATCCATAAATGTATAGCAGCCCAATAAAACAGCATAAGATTCATGCCCACAAGGAAATCTGAATCATGCTCTGCAAGCACAGCCTAGCACCTCATAAATATGCAGTTCGTGTACGTGCCCAACTTGAATGAATGATCAGGAGTTTACAGCTTGCCAGTGACAAGCAGCAAAGTCTGTCTATGCCTCATAATAATGGTGGTCTTCTGGAAAATGTAGCAATTTATAGACAAAGGTTGAATCTAACCTCATTAACATGCATAAGGTGCAAAATGGTACTTATTATCAGCTTTCATGTGTGGTCTCCGGCAAAATGCACATAAAGGAAAAATGAGCAGCAGGTTTATTTCAGCAGCTTGAATCACTTTCTGACTTGGGATCATAATGGAGAAATGTAATCAGCAAGAGAAGGAGAGTAAAATTGCAGGAAGTTAATTTATTCTCAAGTCTTGATGAGTGTCTTCATGCGTTGGACTGTCTTTTTACAAAATTTCACCTAGACAAACGTAGATCTAGACTGTATTCTATATATCATGGAGAAAGATAGTTAAAAAAAGAAGACTGGATGCAGAAGTCCCAGGATAAAAAAATACCCACTCCTGGCATAGACACTGATGGCAGGACTGGAAAAAATGCAGTGCATAATCCTCAGAATATGGAAACACTCCTATCATTAGACCTTCTTCATGTCCAAATGACTATCACAAAGGTTGTGTACCATATATTAGCTAGCAATAGAGCTCCCCCATGACACAAGAAAGCCACAATGCCTATCTACAGGAACTAGAATCACTCAGTATTAAACCCAGTATAATTTCCTAGGTGATCTAAACTATTCAAATATAGACTGTGAAACCTACACGCCACTGGTGCACAAGCAGAGAGATTCTTGGATTTTGTCAGTATAAAAGCCATGGAACAATTAGTTGGAATACCCAGTAGGGGGGACGCCATCTTGGATCTTGTCCTTACTAATACTGGAGCATCTTGCACCATTCCTTGGGTATGTTCATCATTTGTTAGATCTGACCATAAAGCAGTCTCCTTCCATGTAAAACTGAAAGCTGAGATCCCATCCATCCAAGTCACATTAAGAAATTTCTGTGAGTCAAGATACCTACTCCTAAGTGATACACTGGCAATTTCCGAATCTCCACCAAACCCAGTTCTACTTCACTGAATAAACAGAAACATATATCAGTATGTAAACAGCTGCAGCTATACCCAAGACCAAATGTAGAGCAAACCCCAGAAACAAACCCACATGGTGGAACCATGATATCAACAAGCTCTATAATAAAAGGAAACAAATTTTAACCAAAAAGAAAAAGAAAAATTCCCAGACTGTTAGAGGTCTTTTCAGTAAAATCAACAAATAACGCAGCAGCTTAATAAAATCCACCAAAGCCATGTTTGAGGCTGATATAGCTACCCAAGCCAAAGGTGATCACAAGGCATTTTTTAGTTATGTTCGTAATCTCAAAAACACAATGCAAGAATATGCTGAGCTGATTGTTAATGATATTACCTACACTGTGGCTGAAGATACTTACAAAAAAATTTAGCTCTAACTTTACACCTCACTCCCTCTCTCAAGATATACCTGAAACTGTCTTGCCTCCTGCCATCACGCAAGACCAAGTTCTAAACGTGCTATCAAAAGCTAAAAATACTGAATGTGTGGGTTATGTCAATATTCCTGGATCCATCCTAAATAACATGAAGCATGATTTAGTCACATCCCTAACAATCCTGTTCAGTCTCAGCCTCCATACAGGTTTTGTACCAAGTGAATGGAGAACAGCTGCAGTGATTTTCCTGCATAAAGGACTACATTCCATACACACAGGCAATTACAGACCCATAAGCCTGACCAGCCTCATATGCAAAGCCATGGAAAGACTTATCATGGAACTGATCACTCAGGGCATAGGGAACCTCCAAACACTGGACCCATCTCAGTTTGGATTCATCAAGTGCAGGTCATGCTTACTCAACTTGGTGGATTTTTTGAAAAGGTCACCAAAGCAATGGATGAAGGCAAAATGATACACAACACATACCTCAACCTGGCCAAAGCTTTTGACACAATTGCCCTCTCAGGCATTGTGGAAAAGCTACATAGACTGGGAATAAACCCCTACATCACCCACTGGATTGCCAACTGGCTCACAGATAGGACACAGATAATCAAAACAGGGGAAATTACCTCCACAAAGGGACCAGTCACCACTGGAGTCCCCCTGAGTTCTGTGCTGGAACCTCTCCTGTTTGGCAGCTACTTTTTTGAAGTAAAAGCCAATACCACAAGGTTCTGGCTGACTAAGCTTGCAGATGACTTCTAGCAAGGAGCAGTCATTGAATCCCCAAACAACTGCCATCCTGCAGAAATGCCTGCCCCAAATAAATAACTGGTGTCAAAATAATGGACTGAAACTAAATGCCGAAAAATGCATTATTGTATCCTTTGGGAAGTCATCTACCCCAGGAAATTGTCACATTGACAATATGCCCTTAGGAGCTGACCCATTTGTTTGGGATTTGGGAACTTATGTGGGCAGTGACCTAAATTTTGATCAACATATGTCCATTGGGGTCTACTTCAGATAATCGGACATCCAAATGTTCGACTTTCATATGCCCTAGACCATATGATCGAACATTTGAATATTCTAAAATGTGAAAAAAAAAAAAAGAAACAAACAAAATAAAACTAAACACTGCTAGCAGGGGGGCAAGCCCCCCCTGCACCCCCCCACCCCCCCTATTTAAATATACCAGTTCTGAGATCGCACTACATTGTGGTAAAGGGAAATCTTCCCGTTCCGCGCTCTATGGAGATCCCCATTCAGACCATTCAAACTTTTAAAAGTTCAATCATAGGGTCTCGGCCATATGAAAGTCAAGCTTTTAAAAGTTCAACCATCTGAACGAGACCTGTCCATTGTTGTAAGAAAGTCCTTTTATATTGCACAGTTTATAAACAAAGGTATTTTAACTACATTTAGGGATGTCATTGTTCCCCTTTAATCATCCCTCATTAGGCCAGTCACTGAATATAATACCCCCTTGGCATGTTTCTGTCCAGACACATGAAATAACTGAAATGCCCACAGATATACTAAAAGTATACAAGGCCTAAACAACATGTTCTACATGAACCAATCCAGGTCCCTAAATACTGGATACATTTTCAAGGGTGTGTTGTCAATGTGATAGTTGCAGGGGGAATCATGCTTGCCAAAGTATACTATTATACATTTTTTTGTCATTTAGTTTTAAGCCATGGCTTTAACACCAACTATATGTTTGGGAAAGGTCTTCGTATGGGATCTTGGTGTCCTCTGGAGAGTTTATGATAATGCCAATTTGTAGTCCTCTGCAAATGCTGTGAGCTATAGGCCCTTGACATTAGTTTTGACCTCCAAGAAGTAAATCCCAAAGAGAAGTGACCCAAAGACTGAACCTAAGGTACACCACTAGTGACAGGTCTTTTAGTGGAGGTAGAGCCCCCCACCCAAATTTCCTGGGATCTCTTTGTGAGACAGTTTGTTATCCAATGAGTTACACAGGGATTTACATTTAGTTGATGGAGTTTATCAACTATACCTGAGAGAGGGATGGTGATGAATGTTTTTGTGAGGTCTAGATTTGCAGTGTGTATAGACTTTACCCTCATCCATTGCTTCAGTAGCATTCTCAGAGAAGTCAACCAGATTAAGTAGACAAGATCAGTGTGTGACAAAACAGAAGTAGCTCAGGTTGAAAGGTTGTAGGTTGCCTATGTCCTTATTTATTAATTCAAATCTCTTCCATAACAATAGAGATGAGGTTAGCCAGGCTTATTGGCCAATAATTCTCTGGGCCCATTGATGTCCCACCTTTGTGCAGGCTGATGACTATTGCAGTCCTCCACTCATTCAGCACAAACTCTGCTTGGAGGCTGATATTAAATAGCACCAATAGGAGGTATGAGAGAGCCTGACTGACCAGTAGGCAGCGTGTGCATGCAATGTTCTTGGCCTTGGATGGTGCTTTGAGGACTTGTTTTTGGGAGATTTGAGGTGTGTTTAGGAACTATGGGAAAGGAGAAGGGGGTGAAGCTGGAGCTAAATTTATCCACTAATATTGGCTATGTCCTCTGGGTCAAAGTATGGGATATTGTTTACTATTAACAGTTTTGAGCATTGTGTCTGAAATTTCTAATATAGTGGAAGAAAGCTTTATGATCTTGAAAGTAATATATTTATGGCTATGATATGTCTTGTTTCAGAAGAGAGAGAATGTTAGATGTTTTATATAACACCTTAAGCTGAGTAACTGTAGTAGGCTTGCATGTCTGAATGTCTTTGAAATGTGACATTTGTGTCAAAGGTTAAACCTACATATTTTTGCTGTTGAGTAAGAAGTAGTGGGGTTCTAGTCAGATCTGAAATGGGGTTCTGTATTGTGAAAGAAAGCCTTTGTGGTGTTCCAAGTAGCATAATCATAGATTTTCCAGTGTTTATAATGCATTTATTATTTGCAGTGTTTTATTTAAGTTAATGGGGGATTTGTGTGCTGCAGCTACAACTATGCCATTTGCAAAGCATATGCCATTAATCTGGAGAGGTTCTTATGGAAGGTCATTGATGAATAAAGAAAAAAAAAGGTGTCATGCCAATACAGAACGTTGTGGTACTCCTATAGTGAAATTGCCTAATACCGAATAAACATTATCACCTAATACTGTGAAAAGTTCTATAAGAAACATAATTATAAACTACTGTAGTATTTTGTTGGACAACCCAAAATCCTCACGTTTTATTAGCAAGAGGTTATGGTCCACAGTTGCAAAAGCTCTTTTAAGATCCATGAATATTGCCCTAGTTAAGCATCCTTTCTCCATATTATTGAATATTTGATTTGTCAGGGTGTAGATGATTAATGGACAATGATTTCTTCATAATTTTTGCATAAAAACAAATCAGTTTAGCTGCACTCTTTTGAAGCTCTAATAATATGATATCCAGCAACTGCTCTATGGTTAGAAAAAACATCATTACATCTGAACTTCTCCCATCTTCATTTTCATCAGTCGTCATTGCAACTATATGGTCCACTTAACACATCCAAAGTTTAAGTTAAATTTTCCCACTTCTCTTTACAAATATGTCACATGTAGTAAACAAGCTACTTTTAATCGATTTTTGTTGACCTTTGCAAATATCAAGTATAAATTATATGCAGTTTTCTACATTCTTATCAGGAACATCTGGAAAGATGTCTTTCTTCCAAAAGCACCACAAGATTTCTCGCAAGACTAGAACAATTTTTATAATCGGCACAAAGCTTATTTTTCAGATGGTCTCAGAAGGGACTAAGAAGGAATGACTGTCAATACCTAACACAATATTTGAAAAGACTGCAATCATGATAATTCTAGTTGATAAAACCATGGAGATCATTTACTTAGCATTCTGGATATATTGCTAAAAAGAATGCAGTATAAGATACTGTCACATATCCAATGTAGGAAGGACTGAACAGCAGAATGGAGCAAGAGGATATCAGATGAAGAAATATCTGTATCATCTGCATGCCCATTCATGGAGGGGCAGTAGAACCCATATCTGGAAAGCTGGTAAACAAAATGGAGATTAAACAAAGGCAGCATTATATGACACACTGGAACAGGATAAAGATAGAGATGACTTGATTTTCAAAAGCAGACAGAAATGGAAATGAATCTAGTCAAAGACAGAGTATCTCAGTTTTCTAGTAAGAGTTTTAGCAAGCAGGTAGTCAAGTGCAGTGTATTTAGGAACAATGGGTAAACTGACAAAAATCATTATAATACAGATGCCATTATCTATCTTTGCAATTACGGTATGTAAGGCAGATGAGGAAAGTTGTGGTGGAGTGAAATTTTAGAGAACTGGAGTTGTACATGTTATGAAAGGAGGAACTCAAGAAATGAAAGAGTTAAGTAATTTTAAAGTGTTTGCATTTTATCAAGCTGTGGGCTGGGATTACAATCACTGCTAATAAAGAATGACGAATCATATTCCCTGGAATGCATATATGGTAGAAACGTCCAGTAACAGAACATTTCTGAGAGGAAAAAGAGAGTGTATGATAGAACAAGGAACGAAGCAAGTGTACAAACAGAAAGGAAAGGAAAAGAAGACATGCAAGATGAAAGTATTGGGTAGAGAAAAGCTATCAGTTTAGGCTATTTCCACATTGATTGATTTATTTAAGCCATGGACTAGAATGTATGGGTTAAGATGGTCAGATAGAAATAAGAATAAAAAAAAAGTTTACTTAAGTACTTGAACCCAAGCACTGTACAGAATAAAATAATACAGATAATAATGTAATAATACTATCGTAAAAAATAATATTGCTGAAGGACAAGAATGCAATAAAGAAAATTATACTAAAAGACTGGGTGAAATAAAATAGTGTATAAACAGTGGGAACAATGTAAAAAATCGAACAAATGATAAAAGAACCTCCTGAAACAATAATGAGGGTAATTAGGCAGATATATGAGGGATTAGAGGCAAAAATGAAAATGGGAGGGTTCCTCTCTGATATGTTGAGTCTAAACAGAAGAACAGGTATGGGTGTCCTCGTTCCCCTTTGTTATTTGCATTATATTTAAGAGCCATTAGTATAGAAAATAAGGGATTCAGAAATTCAATTGGATATAATTGGTATGGTAATCAAGAAAAGCTGGCTTTATTTGAAGATAACATTATTTTGTATCAGATAAAACCAGAAAAAGGACATTTCATTGCTGGGGAACATTCTGAGACAGTTTCATGTGTTTTCAGGATATAAAATGAATGAAGGCAAAACAAAGTCTATAGCTCTAAACAATGTAGCCACACATGAATTGTTTAAGCAATACTCATATTTATGGAAGGATGACAAAAAGAAGAATTTAGGAATATTGGTTAAAAAGCGTTCTGTTATGACAGCTAAGGATATGTGGGAAGGGAGTAAACAAAAGATAATATACAAAATGCGAAATTGGAAGCTTTTGTTAATGGATGTGAATAGCAAGATGCAAGCAGTGAAATAGTTTTTAGTCCCTTTGGTTGTATACACAGGCCAGGCATATTTTATTAACCAGAAGAGAAGTTGTGGACAGTAATTAATAAAACGTTGAGGGATTTTATCTGGGAAGGGAAGATGGCAAAGGTCAAGTGGAATAAGTTGATCCTTCCAATAGAACAAGGTGGTTTAGGATTACCTGATTTGAATGGATATTTTAGAGCTACACAGTTAAGTCTCTTATACATAACACAAGCAGAAAACTATATTTCAAAGTGGAAAGGGATGATGATGAAGGGGGGATTCAAGAAATAAGGAGAGAGGGATTTTGAATGCAGAGCTTTAATGAGAATAAAAGAATGTATTCATAAAGTAGCAGAAAGTATTCTAAGAACTAAGAAGTGGATAACTTACTTTCCCAAAACTGGAAATGAAGCCAGTCAGTGACTCAGTTTTCTAGTAGAAGTTTTATCAAGCAGGTGGTCAAGTGCAGTATAGCTGGAAAGACTTGGTAAACTGACAAAATTATTATAATACAGATGCCATGGTCTAAAAACTAAGCCAACATGAGAATGGAGAAAGGAGATTCTGCCAATAGGGTGACTACAATTAGGGATATAAAGAATAGGCAAGAGGGGGATGGGATCTACTGGAGAAAACTGGCAAAGGAGCCAAGGTATTAGGAGAAAAATAACAGACAGGAAACGATAATAAATTGGGAGGAGGCCGAGAAGACATTTGGACTGCAGGCTAGAGACTGCTTACCCTACCAGGGATTTATATCTGGTTACAGGCAAAGAGAAAGGGATATGTGAAGTCTAAGGGAAAGACCTGCTCTGGTAGAATTTTTAGTTGAATTTAGAACAGAGGTTGCTGTTAAAAAAAGGAATAATTATTAGTGGGTATAACATATTGCATAATAACTGTAGGAATCAATCAGAGGAGGTTATAAAAGATTGTGAAGAGACACTGAATAAGTAGTTCACAAGGAAGCAATATGAGGACATATGTATGGTTCCTAAATATATAACAAAGTCCAGTGGATTTAGCATTTTTGCTTTAAAGTGTTTGCATAAGTGTTTCCATACCACACACAGACTCCAAAGAATTTTTCCTCAGGTAGATGACAAATGTTGGAGGTGTGATGAAGAAGAACCAAGTAACTGGGAACATATGTTTTGGGAGTGTAATGAGTTGGCAGACTTTACAAACTTCCTACAGTGCACTCTGTCAAAAATATTTGGTAAGCAAATAGCTGTAGCTAAGGAAATTATTTTTTGATCTGGGATACAGGATTTGAATTGCCTGGACATAGTAAGACCTTGTTAAGTTTAATTCTGGTAGCTGCCAGTAAAACAATTACTAGAAAATGGAAATCAAAGTGTAAACCAACTGTATTTAAACCAGTGAATATTGTAACAGGGATAAAAGAACTGAAAGAGGGATCTTTAGAAAAGGGTAGGAGCAAATTACTTAGAAAAATGTAAATTGTGGGAACAATACATGCAGAATAATGTTTTAGAGGAAGAGTGAGGTTTAAGGGAAGGCAGGAATTGATCAATGTTGGATTGATGATAATTGTATAAATGTGAGCATGTTAACATAGTTTGTTTTCCCTGTATATAAATGTATGTTTGCCTGCGTTTTAAGTGATAATTTATTAACGGTGTAAAAAAATTATAAAAGAATAAAGAACACTAATTTGCCAGCAACTGAAAATTAACCAAATAATACATCATTCAAAAACTAATTAAAACAGATGTGAGTTCAAAGAGTTCTGGAAACCACCAAATACTGAAGACTTTCACATCCATACAGATAGCAGTTCCAGAGATAAGGCCCTTGGTGTGCAAATGCTTCAACCCTGAAGGATTCAAGCCATGCTATTAGAATCACTGACACCCCCCTGACTGGGTGAAGAAGGGAATATACTGAGAGGAGGAGGACACAGGTGGGAAGTGGAAGAGGTAGCAGTGACATAAATAGGATCAAGACATATGACTTGAAGCACAAATCAAAAACAGTAATTAGAGTAAAAGGAACCAAACTTTAGTTTGTCATTTATTTACTAGTTAAGTGAAATCACCTATTTTGGACCATTTTCAGCCATAATCTGGCACAGAAGAGGAAGTGTAAACATATATGGGCAATTTAGAGGGCCAGTTCAGCAGCATGCTTTTTGAGGAAGCCTGAATACCAAGAGAATGCTTAACTTAGCTACAGAGAGACCAGGAAAATTGCAGACAGTGACTAGAGGTCAGGACTGAATTCTGGGCATATTAGAAAGGTTTTGTTAAAAAGATGCACAGAGTGGGATGCTAAATTATTGGATGCAATAAGAAGAGTTTCAGTTTGGGGGGGTTTATAGAGGCAAAATGTTGCTGTTCATCATTGTGTATGTTTTTGTCATTTATTTTATAATGAAATTTAATTATTGTTCAAAAACGTTCATACTAATTGGACAAAGCAATCAGCATGCCTGTTACAAATCCAACCTTACCCTCAGGATCAGGTTTTATCATAAACAAAAGAAAATTCACTCAGGTTACAGCTACCATAGTCACTGTACTTCTAAAAAGGCAGCATCAACCATTAAGCACTAAAATATGAAAATGTATTCCCCTCTTGTATAGCAGAAAACTGCTACTCATACAAGAATGAAAACATATATATATATATATATATATATATATATATATATATATATAAAACACACATACTCACTAGGCATGTGCAAGCCCTTGTGATCAAACCATACCAGTTGTGCAGGGCCAGTGTTAGCATCTTGGGGGCCCCCAGCAAATGTCAAGTTGGGGGCCCCTTGGACACTTCCAGTCTAAGTATCACCCTGTTACTGTCACCCCTTCTAATCAACCTTTTAGTTCATGCTGTAATGTTTTCGAGGTAATATACACAGACTGAACTTTAGTTACAGTGCTCTTACATTATGAGAGGCCTGTGTACCACACTGTCTTGGCCCATATCACAGAAGGACATTCACAGTTACTAACATTTAGTTGTAGCAATAATACATTACAGCAACTCTATATAATCTGGCTGGACTTAGGTGAAATGGTGCCCGGAGCACTGCCTACTGCCCCCCACATGCATCCCATGGGCTCCAGTACTCTCATCTACTGCCCCCATCTCTCTACATTACGCTCATTACTTTTTTCTCCCTTTTCTCACATTTTGCTTCACTTTTCGACTTTTTCAAGAATCCATGATTTTATATATGCTGTGAAATACATTTTATTTGTTTTTTTATACAACCTTTTCCTCCAAATGATAGCTTGAATAGAAACTATGATTCATCATCATCATCTTATTTTGGCTGTTCCCGTTAGGGGGTCGCCACAGCGGATCATCTGTTTCCATTTCTTCCTGTCCTCTGCATCTTGCTCTTTCACACCAACCACCTGCATGTCCTCTCTCACCACATCCATAAACCTTATCTTAGGCCTTCCTCATTTCCTCTTATCTGGCAGCTCCATCCTTAGCATCCTTTTCCCAATACACCCAGCATCCCTCCACACCACATGTCCAAACTAATGCAATCTCACCTCTCTTGCTTTGTCTCCAAACTGTCCAACCTGAGCTGACCCTCTAATATACTGATTCCTAATCCTGTCCATCCTAGTCACACCCAGTGCAAATCTTAACATCTTTAACTCTGCCACCTCCAGCTCTGACTCCTGCCTTTTCGACAATGCTACAGTCTCCAACCCATATAACATTGCTGGTCTCACTACCCTCTTGTAGACCTTCCCTTTCACTCTTATTGGTACCCGTCTGTCACAAATCACTCCTGACACTCTTCTCCACCCATTCCACCCTGCCTGTACTTTCTTCTTCACCTCTCTTCCACACTCACCATTACTCTGAACTGTTGATCCCAAGTACTTAAACTCATTCACCTTTACCAACTCTACTCCCTGCATCCTCACCATTCCTCTACCCTCCCTCTCATTTACACACATATATTCTGTTTTAGCCCTGCTGACCTTCATTCCTCTCCTCCCTAAAGCATATCTCCACCTCTCCAGGGTCTCCTCAACCTGGTCCCTACTCTCACTACATATCACAATGTCATCTGCAAACATCATAGTCCATGGGGCCTCCTGTCTAATCTCATCTGTCAACCTGTCCATCACCACTGCAAATAAGAAAGGGCTCAGAGCTGATCCTTGATGTAAACCCACCTCCACCTTAAACGTATCTGTCACTCATGATTAAGGAAAGAAATTCAGTGTTGCTGTTCAGCTTTAGTTTTCCTTACATTTTACAACATTTTCCCAACCTTTTAATCCAATGGTGGGCTGAAAAAACTCATGAGTCAGAAAATAATTTCAGTTTTACTTTTTTTTTCTTTCCAGAAAGTTGTGCCCAAGGGTTAATGTTCAAAGCTGACAGAATAGTAGCTCACAATAAACTGACAATACAATTTTTGTAGGGACGCACAAATCCTTTCTGGGAATACTGCCTGCCTCCCTACCTTCCCCAAAGAAAAAGACAGTCACTGCCTGTGCATCCCTCTGATGTTAGCTTGGGATGAAAGCAGAAGTTCAGCTGGCCATGGTCATGTATTTTGTGACTGCTTTCATATATACATATATATATATATACACACACACACACACACGCACATAGCATGCCTTCTCACTCCTCAGCCCTTCCTTCCCAAATGCAGTCACCACTATATGTGCCTAGTGTGAGATTGTGACAAAAGTAGAAAAATATAATGACTAAAGTAATGAATTCCACTTTGTTGCTAATATACAGTACACTGCCCATGCACAAGCTATAGTAACTTTTTTGTACACCTCTGAGGTTTGTGAGAAAGTAAAAGAAACAACAACTCAGTCTTCAACAGAAGCTATAGTGACCTCTTCTGCATACCACTAAGGTTTGATTGTGATGAGAATTAAAAAAGTAATGAACACACAATCACCCCCCCACACACACACACACACACACACACACACACACACACACACACACACACACACACACACACACACACATCCTTTACCAACTGTATAGACACACATCTATGCAGGACTGGTTTTAGAATGGGTGTGGTTGAGGATAGAGGCTATCACTAAGTCCATGTCCAAATCCATTTATACACTGTGACATGTGGTGGCCATCAGACTCCTAGAAGCTCTGAATGTTTTTTATGATGTATTTTATGCCTTACTTTTGAAATATAATTACTTGGTCACTGCATTTTTAACCACTACACACAGATAAGGATATCCACCTCCAGGCTAGTAGCTCAGCATAATGCAGCCAAGGTTATCCAAGTGCAACTAACTCTGGGCAAAACTTCAATCCAAATTGTAGCTTGCTACAGATCCCCCATCATGCCCCAGGATTCCCACTCCTCTTTTCTTGATATACTGGAAAATATTAGGGTTCAAACAAACACCCTAATATTGGGCGAGTTCAACTACCCCACCATTAACTGAGAAAACTACTCATGTACCAACTCCTTTCCTCAGCGCTTTCTGGAATTCATAAATTCCAATGCCCTTGATCATCTTATCCATACCCCCACCAGGGGCAACAATATCCTAGACCTAGTCATTACCAACATGAGTGACAGGTGTCCCACACCTGAAGTCAACTCCTTGTTGGTCAGATCCGACCATAAGCTAATCACCCTAGATATCCACAACCCCCCCCCCCCATTAAGGAAACCACGGTAAAATATTTCCCCAAAGCCAACTTCATGCTTCTTAAACAGAGGTGGTGAACTTCATGACACCCATGCAAATGGACAATACAGTTACGACTGCTGATTCTTAAACAAATGCACACTATAAGCACTTAAACGAGTGCATGGATCGTGCTGTCCCAAACAGAACCAAGATGCTATCCTCCAAAAAAAGGAAGCCAATCTGGTAGTCCCCTGCCATAAAGAAACTCTACAACAGAAGGAAGAAATTGTTGCAAAAGAGAGTAAAATTTCATGAGTGGAGGAGCTCCCTGGTCAGCCACAGCAAGAAGCTGAGATCCCTTATAAGATCCTCCAAAGCTAGCTATGAAAACAAGATTGCCACTGATTCTAAGGACAACCACAAAGCATTCTATAGCTATGTCAAGAATCTCAATGGCAACACCCAGATCTGCTCTGAGTTACGGCACAATGGCACCAAAATTGCAGAATCAACTGATATTGCCAACATCCTGGCAGATAGGTTCAGTGCTAACTTTACCCCCCTCTAACCCCCTAAAGGGCCCATATCTATACAGGAAGAATGCAGAGTCCCTGTAATCACAACTTCACAGGTAAAAGCAGCACTCTCTAAAGCCAAAAACACAGCATCCATGGGATCGGACAACATCCCAGGCTGCTTTTTACAGGAACTCCAGAATGAACTGGCTCCCCACCTAAGCACCATGTTCAGTCATAGCCTCACCTCAGGCTTTCTGCCCACTGAATGGCGTACAGCAACTGTTATCCCACTCCACAAAGGGGGAGCCACCACTGATCCTGGGAACTATCGCCCTATTAGCCTGACGAGCCTGATCTTCAAGGCCATGGAACGTATCATCATGGAATTCATAAACAAGGACATTGGTAATCTCCAAACTCTGGACCCCACTCAGTTCGGTTTTGTGAAAGGCAGATCTTGCCTCCTGAACCTGGTCGACTTCTTTGACGCAGTCACCAAAGCCATAGACGAGGGTAAGGTGGTTCACACAGCCTATCTTGACCTTGCCAAGGCTTTCGACACCAACACCCATTCTGGAATTATAGCTAAACTCACTAAACTAAGTATAAATCCCTATGTCACAAGATGGGTTGCCAACTGGCTCACTGACACCTCCTGCTTAAAACCCAAAAAGCCAGAAGGATCATGAAGCCCCGCTTTCACGGTCTGTATTCATACTGAAAATCAAGATCAAGTGAGCTTTTGCCCTTCTGCTCCATGGGAGGATTCTGTCCTCCCTGAGCTCGCCTTAGGACACCTGCGTTACTCTTTGACAGATGTACCACCCCAGTCAAACTCCCCACCTGACACTGTAAAAGTTGCGGACTCCAAATCTGACTTCAGACCAGTGACAAGTGGAGTACCACAGGATTCAGTCCTGGGACCTCTCCTATTTGGTATCTACTTCTCTGAAGTACAGGCTAACACAGAAGGCCTCTGGCTAATGAAGTTCACAGATGACTGCAAACTAGGAGCTATAGTTGAGTCCCCAAATGATGTGGACATCCTACAGAAGGGCCTCAGTGAGACAGATGCCTGGTGTCAGAGCCATTGCCTCAAGCTCAATGCCAAAAAGTGCATTGTTATCCCCTTTGGTAAAAACTCTGTACCCATGAACTACCACATAGGCGGCAGTCTTCTTAACACCGAATGTGTGATAAAAGACCTTGGGACCTAGGTGGACAATAGTCTCTCCTTTGATAATCACATTGCCACAGTAGTCAGGAAATCCTTCTACATGGCACACCTCATCACAAAAGTGTTCTCGTCCAGGAAAAAAGAGGTCATTGTTCCCCTCTACTCGACACTCATTAGACCCATTATAGAGTACAATGCCCCTTTTGGAATGTACCTCACAAGACATCTGCAGCAGCTGGAAAGGCCGCAGAAGTACCTCACAAAGAGAATTACTGACCTCAAACAGATGCTCTACACTGATCGTCTCAAAAAACTTCAGCTTTACTCTGTAGCATATCGCCTACTCCGAGGTGATCTCTGCCTAACATAAAAAGCTATGTCAAACCCAGAGCTGTTGGACATGCTACACCTAAAGAAATCCCAATCCCTCCGAGCTACACGCTCTAGGGACCTAAACCTTGTCACCACAATAAACAGAACATGCTGGAGGGATAGATTCCTATCCCAGAGACTTCCCATACTCTGGAACAAGCTACCCATCTATGTCAAGCAAAGTTCCTCATTAACACTCTTCAAGAAAAATCTTGATGAGTGGATGGGAAGTAGGAAATACACCCCGAGGATCACTTCTGTGGCTCTGCCCACTTCACAATCAATGATGATTAAGGGGCCACTGCAGCTATGAGTACTACAGGAGCATAAAGCTGGAGCTATGATGTTAGATTTAGTGAAGAAACTATCTACCAGCAAGATTTAACTAAACCAAGGGTACTATGTTGGTGGTAAAACATTTAATGAAATTGTGAAGTCTTTTACTTGACAAAACACTGTTACTATAGGCAGAGATCTCTTTGAATTTTTGAGGAGATATAAATAAAAGTTATTATTACCTACATGGTTTATTAATTACATAAGATTTCTGTACTAGCTTTTGTTGGTTTTATAAGCATGTTATAACTGATTAAAATAAGATAACTTTCTGTGGTTGGGGGCCTCAGCAACCACAGGGTTTGTTTGCCTAAAGCCAGTTATGAGTGCATTATTTTTTCAGTCTGCTGAAGTACTTCCTACAAAGCTTGTGTAGGGACATAAAATCCCTGTCATGAATCCACAAACACACTGCAAACGGTACTAAAGCAGAAGTACAATTAACAAATGATCTGCCTAATGGCTCCATCCTGGACTACAGCTGAAGAAATTTCCATAATAATAATGGCATCAGGGTGAAAAACAAGTGAATAGAAATGCCTTCCTTGCAAAGAAAGGACAGTGACTGCTAACAGGATGTGCCTCACAGAGCCATACTGTATCGCTCAATTGTTTTACAAACTGGTTTTCTTCTTGTCTATTACCCTGTCCTAAGCATACTGGGAGAGAACAATCTGCTCTAAGGTAATGCAACAACAGGGTCTAACACTTAAAAGAAAACAGTGAGATGTAGGCATACATACTCCTGCAATGTAAGTATTCCCATTACTAAACAATCGCCAAAAAAATCAAATCTGCTACTTATGGCCCCTCATACCTTTCTACCTCTTAGAGCAAGAAATTTGGACAAAACCATAAATAAAAGTGGGACAAAGGTCTTAAAATAGGGACTATTTTTAAATATTGCTCTTACAAACTTAAAAAGTTGATATAATAAACTTACTTTCCTGGGTGCTGCAGACAATCAGGTCCCCTGCATCACTGAAGCAGACTTGACTGAGTGCAGCTTACCGACAAATCAAAAAGAAAAATGGAAAAAAGTTTTTGGTCATGTGGTGACATGACACAACTGTATGGATATCCACCATGAGTTACTGAGGACCAAATGGAGGAAACAGAAAAACCTGTGGCTGCTGCATGTAGGCCCTCATTTGTGGATGAGATAATCAGGGGCTCCCCACAGCCACAGGTGCCACGGATGCCTAACGCCGACTATGCAGCTGTGGCTAAATGCTATATTACCTATACCCCCTATCTGAGTTATTGTTAAACTGTAATGGTGTTGCAACCTGTAGAGTTCACTAGGATAAACTCTTGAGGTAAATGAGCTGGCTTTCTGTGCTGTCAGTATGACAGTAATTTCCAAAAGTGTCTGCTAACAGTTCTTAATGATGGCGCAGACCTTATAAAAAAGGAAAGATCAGTTTCAAAAGGTTCATCTTCTTAGCTCTTGTACCATATTTATTCTATCTATATAGTGAGCATAGATATATAGATAGCAATAATAAACCCAAATCTTGTGAATACAGAAGACAGCACATCACTGAAGGTGATAAGTCCTCTACAGTGAGGTACTAAATCAAAGTGCAAGAAGAGAACACATGGAAATGGATAACAGATTTTACATTAAAGAAAAATGCAAAAAAGGATTGGTTACTTAGATGTGCCCTACTAATGACCAGCTCTGTGAATACTTCTAGAACAGCTATTAAGTGCAACATTATAGCAAGACGTAACATAGTAGTAAAACTCAGTGGCGGCTGGTGACTTCAAATCAAAGGGGGGCTGCAGGAGACAGCTGAATGGGTGGGGTCAATGGGAAGGGGTATGGCCAACTAGAAAGGGGAGGAGTTTTGCTCAAAACCACAAAAACTAACTTTAATTAAATACGCTGCCCTGGGTGCCAAACCATCATTATGAGAGTCCAATCAAGACAAAATGAAGTGTAGAAGAATAAAAATATTTCAATACATTGGCTGCATGACAGCTTTACTTAATATCTAGATAGAAACAAAAGGTTGTGAGGCATGAAAAAAAAATTACTTTTTAAATACATTACTGGAATGCCAGTCAAAATCAAGTATAAGAAAAACAAGCAGCACTCAACTCAAACCACTTCTCCTTGCACTGCAGTTCTAATTATAATTTATATTCAGCTTTATTAAAGTACCAAGTAACATGCTGAAAGTAGCAATCTCTGTGATACCCCCACTTGTAAAAATGTTTCTTATTCAAAAATGTTTCATGGGGAAAAGATGATTAACACAAAAAATGAAAAGCAAACAAGAAACAAGCTCAAGATACATTGCTTAAAGGATTACTGTGCAGGTTATGGACCACACATGATAGATTAGCATTCTATTTAGTTTACGGGTAAAGCCTGCAGAGATGACTGGAAATCTCCAACAAGTGTAATGAGCTTCTTAAAATAATGTAATCCTGTCTTTTATTACAAATACTGTCATATACATTTCAATACCCAAGGCTTATACATTATCTAGTTAAGTATTCGCTGCATGGCAACAACAGAAAGGCTTTCAGTGTTGGCAATTCTTTAACAGTATGCTTATTAAAGCTTACTTGCATCTTGCGATCTCAGAGAAGCTTATCTGATGGTCATTAAAGCATTGCTACTTAAACACAGAGCAACAGACACTTTCTGAGTAATAAGCATAAATCAACAGTACAAAAATATGACAGAAACCAGACCATTCTGCAAAATCAAGGCCAGATGAAAAGCCACTGTAGTACTTGTGTCTACCTTGGATGGGGGGATACTCCACATTAACACTGCATAGCTACTCCTTGCCTTGCTTGGACACATCCAGAGTCACTACATGGGGGAGTGGGGTGTAACAAGTATGTCACAATTTGAAATGTCTCTGGCTGACTGTGATGGCCCTGACACATTTGTCATACCTCTCAACCTCAGAGCAAGAAATCTGGACAAAGCCATACATAGAAGTGGGACATAGGTCCAAAAATAAGGACAATTTTTAAATATTGCTCTTATAAACTAAAGATAATAGAATAGGTCTTGCATTAGTATGAATTTTCTAAAGGGTATGAAATCTGAAACTCAAATGTCTGCCATTATTTTCTAACTTCAGTCTTTAATGATTTGTCACTAATTTGCCAAAAAAAACACAATTTTATGAAAAATGGACCAAAGTTGTGATGCAAAAATATAAAATAGCCACACAATACAGCTGGGAACCTGTCAAAGAAGGGACACTTTAATATTAGTACTGCTAACTTGAGCATCTAACAAAATAAACAAATCTACATGCATTTCTGAAATAAAAGTAATCTATAACTCTGATTATTACAGTTATTTCTTAACTGTAAACCCTCCATGTTTTCTTCCAAAATTGCTATTTTGCGGAGGGATTATTAGGGGGAAGAGGCACATTTTGAGCCAAAATCAGGGACAGTTGAGAGGTTTGGCTATGCCTAATTCTATAAAGCAATTTATTTGCATGTACCTCTCAACCTGTTAATGCAATAAATCTGGACAAGGCCAAATATACAGGGGAACATATAAACAGTACTAAAAATTGCTCTTGTATAAACTGAGACAGTTGATAGAATAACAGGTCTTACTTTAGCATGCATTTTTCTGAAGGTTATGAAGTCTGAAACTCAGTGTGTCATTATTTAGTGACTTAAGTCCTAAATGATTTGCCAGAAAACCAAATTTTATGAGGAACAAACCAAAAATAAGAAGCAAAAATCTATTCATTCTATGAAAATCTGGACAGTTGGGAGGTATAGTTCAGCTGGGCTGTCTTTGAGTTTGCCGCCCTTCCCCCTCACAAAATCATGGTCGAATGGAGCCTCCCCCCTGCAGCCATTCCAATGATCCATTACTTGGTTATTTCACTCCATTTACCATAAACACTAATGTGCATACTGCTTTACTTCTATGGTGATTTGGACTTCATTTGAAAGGTTTATTTTGCCTTTTACAGCACAAACACTAAGACATCTGCTAAACAAAGCAATGCAGTCTCACAATGAAAACAGACTTAGCATTAAAACTTCTCTACCCTTGAAACTCACATTCATTGAAACAGCATTGAAACCCACATTCAAAGAAAATACATTTTGCCAGTGGCAGATAAAGATTACTTTTGGGCTGTTTTCAAATCATAGGCCCCTTGCACATGAAACATACATGTGCTCTTTGATACACCTTCCTGATTGTACTAAATTATATTCCTTGTACAATACAGTACGGTTGTTAGAGGGCGTTTTAAATTTATTGTTTTGAACATTTTTCCAGTAAACAATGAAACAAAACGCATGCACTCTGTTGGCCAAAGGCATGAAATTTATACCCTATTCTAACTTCAAACTAGTGGAGAGCATCAAAGACATCAAGCTATTTTGTAGGAAGTTAAATTTAGCTTTGCAATTTGAAAAAAGTGGACTAGATAAACCAGAAGCAGCAGGGATATTAAAGAAAAAAAGTTGCTACATTCCTGCAAGTAATCCCATTATCAATCAGTATGAGAGTATGGCATGTAATGATATATATAAGTTTAATAGAGAGGTTAGAAAGAAGTTACAGAAGAGTAAAGAAGTTGATGACAATTTAAATATCAAAGAGAGAGAATGTTTGAATAATCTTATGAAGAACTCGGAGATCAGAGTAATGAGACCAGATAAAGGGGGAGGAGCGGTCATATACCCACAACATGAATACAAAGCAGCCATACTCAGTATTTTAAATGTATCAGGCAATTATGAAACTATATCATGGAATCAAGTTAACATAGGATACAAACGTATTGATTTATACATAGAAGAATACTTATTGGATAACAGAATAACTAAAGAAGTATATGATTTCATACGGACTGATAATCCCATGATGGCCCATATAGTGGGCATTCCAAAGATACACAAGTCTATATCTCAACCACCTTTTAGACCCATCATATCAGGATCAAAATCCAAGACATTCAATATTGGACATACTATTGACAAATGGGTTAAAAATATTTATAAAAACATACCACATTTGATGATAGATTCTTGGGATTTTTTAAGAAAACTAACTCCACAGGTATGTAATAAAGAATATTTATTTGTGACAATAGATGTCTGTGACTTATTTTCCAGTATACCCAAGGATGAAGGATTAGAATATTTTTGTAATAGCCTGAGAACATATTCAGAGTTATCTTGGGACAGAATAGTAACAGTCATGGATATGATGTCATTGATTTTAGATTATAATTACATCTCATATGAAGGTGAGATATACAGACAGAAAAAGGGAGTGGCTATGGGTGCATCATGTGCACCCATATTTGCGAACCTTGTAATGTTAGAATGGGAGAACACATATGTAATGAACAGTATATACAAAGACAATATAATATTTTATGCCAGGTTTTTAGATGATATTTTTATATTATGGAAGGGTGATAAGGCAGATATAACAAAATTTGTAGAATACATTAATACTACTACTGAATTTTTGAAGTTTACACACAGTATAAGTGAGAATGGTATTCCATACCTAGATACATATATTTATAAGAAGGATGATGGATATGCATCTAGAGTGTACAGAAAAACTACATTTTCTAACGACTATATATATTACAACAGTAATCACCCGAAATATGTTTTTAAAAATATTGTAAAAGGACAGTGCATAAGGGGAGCAAGAATGTCATCAACTTACAATGACATGGAAAGTGAGATGACTTTTATATACAAATTATTTAAGGATAGGGGATATCCGACAGGGATATTGAAAGATACTATAAAATACGTTTGCTCCGAATGGAATCACAAATATATCCCACTTTTAGGTAGACCTGAAGTTTTACTTCAAAAGGATGTTAATAAGGTCTATAAGGAAGGAAGAATTTGTGTGTTGACATATTCACCCTATGTGAATTATATCAAAGAAATTGTGGAAAGATGTTGGGACATAATTACAGTGAATGAAGGTATTAGAGAAAAGTTAGGGAACACACCCACTATAGTATACAGGACAGCCCTAACATTAAGAAACTATTAGAGAAGACAGGTGGAAAAGAAAAAAATAATAGGAATATTGACACACATACAAGAAAATGTGGGAATTGTTCTCAATGTCAATTTATTTACACTACATCACATATAAGATTAGAAAATGCCAATTTCAATAAGATCAAGAGTAAGGGAGGATGTTGTCACACCAAACAAGTTGTATACATAGCTCTATGTAAATCCTGTCCAGCCTTCTACATAGGGAAGACAGAAAGAAAGTTAAACAAGAGAATTTATGAACACAATTACAGAATAAAAATTAAAGATCAGAAGAATGCCCTGTATAGACACATCCAAGAAACAGGGGATACACATTCCTTTTTATTCTCTATCATAGATCAGGAATTCTTGAACCCCAGAGGAGGAGACTGGAAGAATAATTTAGCATGTAAAGAGAGCTGGTGGCAGATGCTTACTGATGCAACAAGAAAACCAGGATTAAATGATTTCATTAGCATCAAGCCTTTTTTAAAAACATGATTCAAAACAACACGATGTATAGGTATGTTGGAAATAAGGCTCTACTAGTTTTTTAGTTTTTTAGTTTTTTGGCATATTATCACCATGCTATAGGCAATATTTAACGCAAAAGGAAAAGAACCATTGTACATAATCATTTTGTACATCAGTATATATTGTATTTATATTGTATTTACATATTATACAGTATTGTATTATTGAAGTATCATTTATTTATCAATTATTTATATATTTATTAATCAATTATTATTACAATGCATAAATATTTGTAGTATTTTATAGTGTATATATATATATATTTTTAATAATAATTTTACACATTTCATATAGTTTTTATAAATATATTTGTGGTTTTATATAAGAATTCTATTTAACAGAAGTTTTTAACATAAGAAGAATATAATAAGTTTTGATTCCCTAGTACAAGCATAAATTTGAGTATGGAGGAAGTGCAATATAATTAGGCATATGCCTTTAAATTTTCAAAATGTTACAACTGATTTTGGCACCAAATACTGTTTAAATACAGAGGATGTGTACACAAGAGTTGTTCTGAGGAAGTCTGCTTTAAGCAGATGAAAGCGCTAAACTTTTGTTTTTTTTTTTTCGGATTCATGTAAATACGTTATATGTAGACCTGTGTGCAGTGTTGCAGTGTTTTTGTGGATTAAACATCAGGTGGTGAACATCAGAGGATCTGTGATACCTTTATTACCGTATTCCAGCAAGCCGGTGTTTGTTTTTGAGCATGCACCAATAATGACAAAACTTCCCAATTCAGAACATTTTTCCAGTAAACAATGAAACAAAATCCATGCACCCATAATGACAAAACTGCCCAGTTCAGAACATTCCCATCATAAAAGTCTACTCAAACTTCTACAGTCCACCATTATCAGTAAATATGCACAATTCTACAGTCCACCATTATCAGTAAATATGCACATCTCTGAAGAAGTAAGTCATCTAAATAATTCCACATTAAAGAAATCTGTAACTAATGAAGAGGTTGCTGCTAGCAAACACCTTTATATTTCATGGTTTCATCGAAAAATAAAGTGTCTGTTGCCCCTGATGAATAAATTGCCTATATTACATAAAAAATGATAAGCTAGTAATATTGCAATAGGAAATGGATGGTAAACTGATAACAGGCTCATAGTTAGTATCTTCACCAAACAGGACATTCTCAGTATGGCAGCATCCACCACTTGGGGGAGTAGAACCCACAGCCTTCTGCATCAAAAGTAAGTACACAACCTGTTGTGCTATTAACAATGCAAGCAGACTCAGCATAAGCAGCACTAAACTTCTCTTCCCCTGCAGCTCTCAGCTCCTTGTAAAATCTATTCAGTACTCAACTGCATCTCAACTTCGCAGCACAAGAAATCTGGAAAAAGCCAGAATTTATTGGGGGGGGGGGTCAAAAGCCCCAAAACCAGGGACACATTAAACATTGCTTGTATAATCTTGGAAAGCTGCTAGAATAAAATGCTGTGTTACCACCATATTTTTACTGCCAAAGTCCCTGTGCAAAACAGTCAGAGCAACATACCACTATGCCAAATCAGCTGCTTTGTGAAAGAGAGGAAGACTGAAACTTAAATGGTTATCATTTAGTGAATTCAGTTCTCACCATAGCTGTCAACCTCTTAGCACAAAACACCTGGACAAACCCAGTAATGAGGGAATACAGCCCTCAAACATATTCAGTGAATTCAGTTCTTGCCATAGCTGTCAACCTTAGCACAAAAAACCTGGACAGAGCCAATAATGGAGAAATACAGTCCCAAAACAGGGACAAATTTCAAATATTCATCTTATAAACTTAGAAAATTGCTAGAATAAAAGGTTGTGTTACTATGTATTTTCTGAAGAATATGAAGTCTGAAATTCAAATGGCTGTCAATTTTACTTCTGACGGAACAAAAACAATTTTCAGCAGAGGCCCAGGGAGAAGTACTGCAGACACATGTCTTTGTAAAATGGCAGGACACCAGAGCAATTCCACACAAACACAGGGAGGAGATGCAGACTCCACACAGAAGGCACCCCAGCCAAGAATCAAACCTAAGAATATGTACCTGTGAGGCAACAATGCTACCACTGCACCATCAAATATCTAAGCATTTAGAAACCATAGATATTATGAGGAAAAGAACAGATCAAATATCAGGCAAAAATCTGCAAATGTTTTACAAATGGTGGTGGGTAGGGAATTCAGGCCCTTAACACCTGCATACAAGGTATAGGGTTCAAACCTGAGGTATTCCCTACCACACCACCATGAGTTTGCTCTAGCCACCAGTATATAGCAACTGGGGCATTTCACACACACATGCCAAATAACTGCTCCCTGATATCCAAACAGTCCCTTGCTAGTATTCCTCACGATTGGTCCAGCCTGCTGCTGCAGCCCGGAGTGCCTCCATTTTGTGACATCACCGCTGCACAGACTGCTGGGCATCTTGGGGCTGAGATGCCTTTCCCCCTATCTAGACTGCTGAGAAAGCAGTCTGAGAATGTTCCCGTCTATTTTAGAGAATGCGTGCATGCGCACACTTCTGGGAATTTACGGTGTTTGTTTTTGTGTTTCTCGGTTTAATTTTTATTTGTTTTTTAGGTGGGTGGGCTGCAGTCCTGCAATCCTATAGCACGAGCCGTCCCTGGTAAAACTACAGCTTCAGTCAAGATCACAACCATAGCAACAGCATCAGCTCTTACAGAAATGAAGAGCCTTTGGCTCATTCACAAAAACATTTAGGTAAAAACAGGCCAGCAAAATGTCAGGAACTGCACTTTATAATGATTAGCCAATGCAGATGAATAGTGTAGGCCTAAGGCTCTCTTAACATTTCATATACAGATGGAAGCACATGGGGAGAGCAGTACACATGTGGAAACCGTCTGCTTGATAAAAGACAAAAGCTGTGCTACTATGTATTAGGTGCAAGCCTGTAAATGAAATTGAAAGAGGTGGTATAAAACCAAAGACCAATCAAGGGCATCAATAACTAGCTACAAAGTACTGTTTCCCACTACTAAAAATGTGTTGCGTATTAATCCAGTTTGTGATAAAAAGTTCCAGTTTCTTTTGACTCAAGATCCTCCTGATTGTCTGACTTATCAGAGAAGTGGTAGGTCCAATGATAACAGAAACTAAAGTATATAAATGGCTTGGAGGACATATTGAAATATGCCTCTATATTCTCCTTGATGCAGACAAGCTACATTTCCTCTTTGATCATAAGCCTCATGTGAAAAGGATAGAGCAGAGTAGTAATTGTAGCAGCCATCTTGTCATCAGATTGCTCTGTGTAAGGAGCAGGTCTTACCGAAAAATTCTGCAACTGAAAGGAATTCTATTCCCCTCATATGATGTGGGAGACTATGGGATAACAATATACAATGAGCTGTGCACCATCTAATTCATGTAACCCCAGAAGGATTAGTAATTATCAACACTTTGGACTTCATGTTTGTACAAGTATCTCTTTTTAGCATCTGTGATAGCAGACTAACCTCAGTTTGTTTAAGAGGTATAAGAGGCTGAGCTCCTCAAAGAAAACCATGCTTCCATAGATCTTCAGACATGTACCACTCCATTTTACGTTAAAGAGCATAAACAGGGAACATGGGTTTGCTAATGCAATGCAAAACTCATTAAAGTATTCTACAGTGTCTCTAATAATGTAGATATTATCTATGGAAAACTAAGGCAATGTAGATGTCCTAAAAAAGGAGCCTCACAAAAATTCCCAAACTTCATAATTATGATGACACAATGTGTATGTAACCCATGTTGGCCTGACATTTACAATAAAAATGGGGGAAATTGTCATTTTAGGCCAAAATGTTTGTCTTATTGACTTCAGCCAAAACAAGAAATTCTCAGTGCCATGGATAAGACTCTATTAAAAGAGCTCTTTTTGCAATTCACCAAGGCATTCAGTATGGTTAGTCATGCTCATAACCTTTATGTTATGTCCAGTCTGGTCCTTTATCCAGCTATGGTGGACTTGTTTTCAAAGATTTGACAACCAAACTTTGCAGGCAAACTTGTTTCCTTCCCCTTCTTGTCATGAGGGTTAGTACTCGGTCTTTTTCATTTTTAGCTCATGTAAACTCTTTTCCTTGTAAACGTCTGTTGCTTTACCCTACTGTCTAAGTAGATGACCTAATGATCTTTAGAACTGTTCTATCCCACTAAGAGATACTTAAAAGCTACAACTATTTTTAAGTCAACTGCTTAACTAGTTTAAAAGCAGGCAGTTGGGCCATCTCCATTGTGCAGAGAGATGGAGTGCCGCTTACAACCCAGGTGAACTGGAGTCAGTTAGGATCCTGATGACTGAAGGAGCTGGGTAAGGAGGTAAGGAAATGCATGATCATTACTTCTTCACTTATTGCTGGGGGTGGGAATGGATCATGTCTAAGGGTATGTGTCTTACCTTACAGAATTCCCAGTGGAGACTAAAAACCTGATAGAAGCACTCTACTTACGTGGATGTGTGGGGGCAGGCCAGCTGAGATGCTACATCACCTGTGTAAAGAAATGATGTCACCATACTGCAACCACCACACACCAGCCCACTGAACAGATGATAAGGCATGGATAGTTGGCTAGGGCATAAATCAAATGGCATTATAGTTGTCTTATTACTGATACACCAAGATCAGTTTTCACCCATACAGGGAATGAATCGAGAAAACTATAAAGCAATTAAGATGAGAAGCATCGCTATTAGAAGAATATAGAAGAGAAAACACGTTGTCAAAAATACCCAGAATGATAGATTTGGTAAAAGTAATGCACAATTTCAAAACAGACCAGGAGCTATTATACACTATTGCAAATAATAAACAAAAAATATCAGCACAGGCAGAAAAACTAAGATATGTAGGTAAATATAAAGGGAAAGTACAAAATAAGCAATTCATCTATGTTCCCAAAGAAGTTTTATAGAGAACTTGGAAAAAAAGCAAAAGGAATGGAAACAACACAAAAAAAAGAAGTCAACACATTTGGGAGAAATGTTTATGAAGACCCTGTGGAACATAACAAAGATGCAGAATGGATAGAAAAGTTAACAGAAATATGAAGGAGTTGTAATGCAGAGGATATGAAATGGGATGAGGTAACCAACAGAGAAACTGAAATACAATTAAGAAAAGCTCCTATTTGGAAAACTCCAGGCCTAGATGCAGTGCCAAACTTTTGGCTAAAATTATTAACATCATTAACATCATTACACAAAGATTTATCCCTGAGTAAGAACTACTTATATGCATATCCTGAATGAACACCAGACTGGTTAATAACAAGAAAAATGATACTCCTCCTTAAGAATGAACCTCCAAGACATCTTAAAAACTATAGACCAATGACTTGCCTTCCAACAATATACAGACGATACACTGGAACTGATGCAGGTAGTGTTTATAGTCCTTTAGAAAAAAACACAGTTATAGCAATAGAACAAAAGGGTAATAAAAGAAAGTCATATGGTGCAAAGGATCATTTGTTGCTAAATAAAACCACATTCACAAATTCTAAAAGGGAGAAGAATCCAAGTATGGCATGAATAGATTACATAAAACATTTGATATCATCCTACATTTATGGATAAAGAAGTGCTTACAAATGTATAAGATACACCCTCAACTGTTCAGTTACATTACAGCGACCATGAGACAGTGGCAAACCACTCTGCAGTTAAGCCGTGACAAAGGGCAAATTAATATCCAATGGATAACAGTTCAAAAGGGGATGTTCACAGGATCATAGGAAGTTACTAGGCTATTGGCCCTGAGGCCCTTACAAGCCTAGCCAATAATTTAGCCCATGTTCCAACAGGTTAGCACCCTATGCCACTGTCCAGCAGGGACGTAGGTGGAATCTCAGGGGTGTATTTTCTGTTCCCCATCCAGTTATCCAGGTTGCGCTTAAAAAGGTTTAATGAGGTACTTTACTTTACGTGGAGAGGGAGTCTATTTCACAAAAGGAGGAGTCTCTGGGGCACAAATCTGTCCCACCAACAAGTCCTATTGATGTCACAGACCAGGTTGCGGTCTCACGTGCGGGTTACTCAAGTGGAGCCTGACTTGCAGATATGCAGCAGTCCCATCAGGGCGGGGTCTGAGATTGCTTTGTCTGCCAGACAGAGGTCACCTCTGAGGAGTCTGTAGGAGACTGAGTAGAGGGACAGGGATTTTAGCCCATCTGTGTATGGTAGATGTTTGAGCCCCTGGATTCTCTGGGTGAAGAATCTCTGTGGTCTCTCCAGCTGCTGCATGTGCTTTATGAGGTACATGCTGAAAGGGGCATTGTATTCAATAATCGGTCTTATAAGGGAAGAATACAGGGATGTTATGACCACCTTGTCCCTGGATGAGATACCCTTACTAATGAGGTGGGCCATGTAGAAAGCTTTCTGTACAACGGAGGCAATATGGTGGTCAAAAGTCAATTTCATATCAACCTGGGTTCCCAAGCCCCTCACGACTGATTGCATGCTTAGTGCCTTATTATCTATGTGATAATTTGTGGGGACATCATTCTCCCCAAAAGGGATGATGATGAATTTTTTGACATTCAGTTTGAAGTCATGTTTCTGTCACCATTCATTTGTTTGGGTGAGATCCTCTTGGAGGATGTCCATATCACTAGTGGAATTGATAACAGCACCCAGCTTGCAATCATCTGCAAACGTGGTCAGCCATAGCCCACTAGATTTGGCCTGCACCTCTGAGAAGTATATCCCAAACAGCAGAGGCCCCAAGATTGATCCCTGGGGTACACCACTTGTTACGAGTCTACTACTTGAGGTGGCTTCCCCTATTTTGACTATGTGGGTTCTATCAGTGAGCCAGTTTGCTACCCATCTGGTAACATATGGATTGATGCCTAGTTGAGAGAGTTTATCTATTATACCTGAGTGGGGAATAGTATTGAAGACCTTGGCCAGGTCAAGGTAGGTGGTGTGCGCCATCTTCTACTTGTCTATTGCCTTGGTGACCGTCTCAAAGAAGTTGACCAAATTTAACAGGCATGACCTCCCCTTGACAAAACCAAACTGTGTGGGATCAAGTGTCTGGAGGTTGCCAATGTCCTTGTTAATGAGGTCCATGATAATCTGCTCCATGGCCTTGTAGGTCAGGCTAGTTAGACTGATGGGTCTATAATTTCCTGAATCTGTGGACGCTCCACCTTTGTGCAAAGGGATGACAGTAGCTGTCCTCCAAGTGGCTGAGACAAAGCCAGTACTTAGGCTTTGGTTGAATAGGGTTCCGAATGGTGCTGCAAGTTCCTGCCTGAGTTCATGTAGGATGCAGGCTGGGATGTTATCGGGTCCAATGGAAGCTGTATTTTTTGCCTTTGAGAAGGCAGCAACGACTTGCTCCCTAGAGATAAGGGGAGGGGGGCAGGTACTGGGCATGACCTGTTTTACTAATGGGGGGACAGAGGAGTGAAGTTTTCACTGAGCCTGTCTGCCAGCAGTTTGGCTATATGTATAGGGTCTTTGTATGTGGTGTCATTAACCACCAGCTTTGAGCAGATCTGGGTACTTCCCTTGAGACTGCAGACATATGTGAAGAAACCCTTATAATTGTCTTTACTAGATGTGGCCAGTTTGGACTCAAAGTTTGCTTTGGAGGATTTCACTAGTGCAATTATTTTCTTGTTCAGGCTAAGGTGAGATTGCCTTCAATTAGGCACCTGCTCCTTCTTGACCCTGGACAGCAATTTGTTCCTTTTATTATAGAGTTTATTTATTGTAGATGTCTACCAGACAGGTTTACTCTTCTTTGAGGAGGCGGATTTCATCCTGTCTGGTATTCCTGATTCCATGCAGCTATATAAATGCTCATATAGTACTTTGGTGTAAGTTTGGACATATGTGCCAGTTTCTGTGGAGGAAGTGGGAGCTGTGAAGCTGTTTATACCTTCCCTCAGGAGGTTGTAATCAAGTTTGGAGAAGTTTTTTTGTTTGGCCCTAGCTAGGGGTGGGGGGGGGGGGTCAGGGGTGATGGTGACTTCAAAAGTGACTGCTTTGTGGTTGAATCTTACCAGGGATGATGACTCTGTAGGGATTCTGCAGTGGTTACTCATGTTGGTTAATACCAAGTCCAAAATATTTTCACTTCTTGTGAGGGTGTCAACCAACTGGTCCAAGGCGTTTGCATTGATGAAATCAAGGAATCTCTGGGCATTTGTGTTTTGGCATGAGTATTTCTTCCAGTCTATGGTTGGATAGTTAAAGTTGCCCAGCATCAGGGTAAAGGGTTGAAATCCAGGGTGATTCTTTGTCACTGGTGCTTTTTGTCTTGCCCTTAACGCATTAAGCTGTTTACTTAATAGATTAGGTGATGGTTACAATTTGGCTCCCAGAAAGCGACCTTGTTTAAAGACTTCTCATCTGCTTTTTGAGATGAAAATACAAGTGCAAGTGGTTAAAACTTTCTCAGATGATAAAAAAATGTTCTGAAGAAGTCACAAGTACTAGGGACAAAAATGATTGACCTGGTTTATTGTTTTTTATCTCTTCTATCGGTGTTTGTTCAAATAAACGTGTGGTATCTGGAACAAGATTTGTGAGTTGGATTTTTGCCTGTTTGACAAGATTTGTGACCATTTTTGCATTTTTTTTTAAACTAGATTTGAGCCTGTTTGTGAAGACTAGTGACTCCATTCTGATCCTGGGGCTGTGTCACTGTGAGGTTGTTTGCTTTACTGGTATTTTTATGCTTCATGTTTCCACACTATTCTTCTGGATATAAGAATGTTATTCGTCCTTGATAAATATGCAAAAGAAACATTTAAAGCAGGAAAGCTGCAGCACCAAGAAAATATCAGTCTGGAACAGGAATGTGATTTAAAGGAACTTGAGCAGGAGGGACCGTATAAATATTTGGGAACTGATAAATGATCAGCGATAAAACATGAACAAATGCAAATCAAACTCAGTACAGAATACTTTAGAAGACTAAGACTAACACTGAAATAGCCCTGACAACTAGGAACAAAGTCCAAGCTATAAACCAATTTGCTCTTCCTTTTCTAATTTATAATAAGTTTTGGGGTGATTGGCCCCAAAAGGTATTGATCAGTTGGACAGGAAAACAAGAAAAATGCTTCATGCTTATCAAATGATATGTAAAAATCAGTGTATACCAAGATTATACATTCCTCATTCTGAAGGAGTTATGGGCCTTCTTGAAATTGGTTACATGCATAGATCTGCAGTTACAGGACTGCATATATATCTGCTGAGATCACTGCATCCAAATATAGTGAAGGTTTTAAAACTTGAGACATCTAAGATGACTTCTCTGCTTAGTTTAGCAGATGTGATGTCAAGCAGGAATGGAAATTAAACCAGAAGTAGACAAAAATCAGACAGTAACTGAATGTGCCAAAAACAAAAGAAAGGAGAAAGATCAAATGAAAAGGAAAGAAGTGTAAAAAAAAGTATAAATATTGTGACAAGCATAGAGATCTCATGGAATAACCTCATGCCTATCAGGATTTAACACAGGAAAGGTAAACTGAAACCAAAAGATGAAAGGTTAATAATGGAAGCCCAGGACAGTGTACAATGTACACATGGATTTACAAAGCCCTTTGAGCATGTTGGAGAAACAGATAAATACAGCTTCTGTAAAAACAGAACTGGAAACAGTCACACATCTTGTTGCTGGGAATGGTACACTCATGGCAGAGGGGCTGAACACTGAAAGGCACAATAATGTGGCAAAATGGTTACACTGGATATTGTGCAAACACTGCAATATTGAAGTAGTTGAGAAGCATTAAAAACATGAACCACAAAGCATTGTAGAAAATGTGATGGCCCCCCTCTGGGCCAGTAATCAAGGAGCCTGAATCCTCACCACTGGCACTGGTGAGGGACATTCGCTTGGAACAAAAATAGATACACACAGTAATTTCAGATGCAGCTCTCTGCACCAAGCACAATTCCCTTAAGAGCACTCTGGGAGCACACTCCAGACCTGGGGCAATACTTTCTCTCCAGGCCCTAAATAATACTCCACCTTTCTTTCTGCAGAAATCAGTGCTCTGTGTCCCTGTTTCAAGTAGCTGACGCACACACTCTTTGAGATTTAATTTTCACACACACACACACACACACACACACACACACACACACACACACACACACACACACACACACACACACACACATGTGCACACACACATGTGCACACACACACACACACACACACACACACACACACACAAACACACACACACACCTTGGAAAGGCTGGCACAGATTTACCAGCTATGCCACCTCCACCCAGGCTATAAGGTAGAGTCACTGCCACTAGCCAGCTACTTTAAGGCTCTTGCCTTTACTCTCAGTAAACTTAATACTTATACAAATGGTAGTGTTTCCAAGCCAAGCTGCAAGACTTTCAGGAGCATAAAGCCACAGTGCCACCAAATAAATGCAATTACTCTGAAAGGTTAAAATATTTTCTAAAAGGCCAGCCACAATGAAAGTTTTAGATATATTTAATAATAAGTAATAATAATAAAAATCAAGAATACTAAGTATCTATTTATAATAAACACCAGAGTTTCAATTCACAGGAAATATAAAAAATAACACAGATGGAAAGATTCAGACAGATACAGAAAAAATACCTACCTAATCTCATTATATTTTCCTAACTGACTGAAGAACTACTGTTCCCTACTTACTTGCTAGAGCAAGATGAAATGGGTGAGTGGTCTTGTCAGTTCCAAAACAGAGTGCTGAGTGCCGCTGTCACATCCTTCACTAGTAAATAAATACAATTTCAGAATGACATCACATCTGGTCACCTGATTCTGTGGTTCCCACACTACCCCCTTACTAGCAACTTGTGCCAGCAGTTGGCACAGATGTGACACAATACATACCTAAAACTTTGCTACTGCTTATTCCAGCATCTGAAGATTGTAAAACAACTCAGCCCTTTCATCCTTCCTGCAGATACTAACCAACTATTCTCTGGCACACCAGGGTAGCAATTAGTTCACCACTAAGGACAATAAGAGCAGGATCCCAGCCCAGATATTGCATGTCTGGTTGCATTCAGACCTGTGAGATAAAATCTTTATGGCCTAAATCAAGTCATTTAATTCAAGCTATTTTTCTTAAGGTTAGCTGAGCTGAGCTTAACCCCTTCCCTTCCAGCATCCTCTATTAACAATACATAAATTCCATCAGTTACAATACAGTTTGACATACATGTATATTTCCTTTTTGTCCAACAGGACCCACTGTTGATATAGTTTTAACACAAGCATCTGTACAAATCAGTTTGATATTCAAATTACATAAACTTCTTTACAAAACTCCAGCTAGTTATGCAGGCATATGTTACACATGCTCTACCTTAGTCTCTCAGGGATAGCTGGCACTAGCTACCATCATCGCAGGGACTGTTCTGCTTGCTCAGATATAGGTAAAGATGCAACATAATTATATTCTTCATGTGTGACTGCTTTCTTACATGGCTGTACTACACCTTTGTACCTCTGCATTTTCTCAGCTTTTATATCATACTATGGACTACACATTATTGTCCTGAAGAGCTGTTTACAGTTTCTTCTGTACAACTGTCCATTTTCTCCTGGAATCATCTTGGCTTATGACAGCTTCAACTGGCTGATCCTGCCAATACTGTTGTATTCTCATGCATATCTTTTCTATACAATACTGAGTCTTTTGGAGTGCTTTTCATACTCATATTTCTGCCTTTGTTGATTTCCTTACTCTGTGCCATTCTATAATATCACTAAAGTTGTAGATAAAAGTAATTTATTCACCTACCTTTTAGTGACTAAGGTGACAAGAGCCAGTAAGAGATTGTGAACCTGCAACTGCATATTCTTGTCATACAAAATTGTATAATGACAATTCACATGGCTGCTACTACTATATTTGCTCATCATCAACATTTTCACTATTTGGATAGTTTTATTGTCCCATTAATTAGATTGCTGACATTCTGAATTTGTAGTTATATGCTTGAGTGCTCATATACACTCAAATCCTTCAAATTCTATACTCTTGAAAAGGGAACCACTACCTAATATGAGAACATTAAACATGTCTTCAGTTGAGAAGATAGACTCCAATGCATCAATCACATTGCTACTTGTAGACTCTGATGATTTAATCTCTTCCGGGTTCTTGAAATAATGATCTATATATATATTAAGCACATTCTTTATATAAATTGAAACAAATCTGCGCCAGCATAACTCTATAGATTTATTTACCTTACACTAATAGGCCAACAATAAAGCATATCAGTTGTCATTTTCTGGATTCAGTCTGGGTGGATTATCATCATGCAAGTTACACACCTCACAGTTCTGCATGACTTCCCCTAGCTATGCTGACATTCCTGGCCAATATATGAGGTTTCTTGATAATTTCATCTGTTTCATCATTCCAAGGGACTTGTGTATGCTCTCAAGCATATTTTCTCTTAGCTAGTATGGAATGCTTTTCCCAGCTTTTTTCCTTCCTGAAGGAAAAGTAAGATTAAATTTCTTCTCTGGCTGAAGATTTTTGCTCTAGCCAACTTATTATTATTACTTTTTTTAGTAACTGCATTTCCAAGTCAGTGTCACTATATCTAAAATTCTTCATGTTTTTACTCTGCCAATGGCAGCTGTAGTACCACCAAAAATTCCCGCATTTCATACAATTAGATTTCTTTTTTATTTTTATTTTTTTTATTTTACTTTTTTATTTTTTTTCTGGTAAATATGCTCTACTCAATGACTTACAGTCATTTGCTGGAAACACCAAGCCAGTGTCACAGGTGCATGAGCATGATGGTTTGAGTTATTTGCATTTGCTGTTCAGTTTTAAGTAGAGTGAGATCACAAGAAGTTGCATTATCACATCTCGTAGGTAGTCCAAGGTTTGTGCATTTTGAAGTATTTATTATCTGTCACTATGTATTCTTTCTCTGAAGTATAATGACCTCAGATTGAGAATAATAAAGTAAGGGGATACGGATGGTATAGTCCCCCAAATAGGGGATATAAGGGGCTTGTCCACTGCAAAAAAATGTTTCTTTTGCTTTTCATGTTAACTCATAAAATTCTGATCTTGAGTTCACACATTATAATAATGTGTGTACTTAAGCTGTTATTTACGGGTTGATGTATTCTGAGGTATGCATCAAGCAGGGATAGTGGATTCCTCCTCAACTTATCTGTTATATGTAGTTTCTTGCCTAGTCTATATTTCACTTTCAGGTCATACTTCTGCAGATTAAACAATGACCATTGTAATATTAGATGTGCCTTGTACAAAAATTTTTAATATGTTTTTAAGGACTTTATCATCTGTTTCTACTGGTACTTCTGCATTACATATATTCATAGAACTTATCCCATCCATACTCTTTGCTTATAAGTCATTTTATATTTGATCATGTCTGATTTATGCATATGTAAACATTCTTATTCAATAGGCACATGGTCTGTTTCCCTGAAAAATAAAGCTTCTCCACCATTTCTGACTTCCATTCACTTGTAACACAGACTACTTATTTATATTATATTTCAAATTACTTGCCATTGTTAATTGTTTCTTAACCATTTCAAAACTCTTCTTGCTCATAGATCCATTCTCACACTGTGTCCTACTCCAAAAGCTTTGTAAAATGCATAGTCATCTCTGACATTTGTAGATATCAACTTTGCAAGCTGCTGCATCATTCCCCCAAAAATCATTAATGTATGTTTCTGACATCCTCTGATGATTGGCATCAGTCCCTGTTTTGTTAGCGTATGGTCCTTATACGTTAGACTTGTCATTCACATTTTATACTTGTTTTAGAATAATTAACATTGCATATCATAGTATGATCTATAGCTATATTGGTTTCATTCATGTGCTTCTTATACCAGACTCCACACCACTAACAGGTAATCAATTATAATTGATAATCATTTATGTTCACAATGCATTCTAAGCCTTTAATTAGTTATGCAACTGTTCTTTGAATTTTTTTTGGTGCAGATGAGATGCTAAATATGAGCCTCAATAACTTAAACCTACCAAAAATAAAATTAAATATACATAACTTGGAGATTTCTCCATCTAGCAGTTTTATTTTACAAAATCCCTAGTCTGCATTTCATACTTTTTCAGCCTTAAACAATTGGTAATGCATTCTTGTAATCAGTTTATTCAGATGTTTTAAATCAGTACAAATGCATATCTTGTACTGTTTCATGACAGCAACCATACTACTCACCCATTCTGTTCAGCTTTAATTCTTTGTTAATTCTGATTTTCATTTGCCAATATTCTGACTGTCTACACTGATGTGCATGTTTGCTTTCAGTTTCACAGAATCAACACTTTCCATTTTAATAATGCTAACAAGAATTTCATTGTTCATGTTATGACTCAGTAACGAAATTATTCTGAACACTCTTGGTTTATCTTTTTCACATCTTTGCAGAATGATTCTCTCTACCAAGACTTCCACATAACTATCCACTTCTGCAAAGTGTCTTGCTATTTGCAATAAATATTGTATTCTTGATCACAATCTCTCCTAGCAATATTCTGTAAATATATTTCAATTTGTTGTAGGGGCTCTTATCATTGTTTATATAAGGTACACCCAATTTATTGAAATTAATTTAATCTGTTGTGGGGCTTTTTCCCATTGTGCATAATTACTTATTAGCTATTGAAAAATGTTTTATGTGTGTTTGTGGAGCCTTTCTCATCAGCTTATTGTAAAATATTTAATTTGTTGTGGATTTTTTCTCCCCTTGTATATATAATTACTCATCAGCTTCTTGTAAAACAATGTGTTTTCGGGCTTTTCTCCCCTTGTATATAATTGCTTATTAACTATTGTTTAAATGTTTTTTAAATGTGTTGTGGAGCTTTTCTCCCTGGGCCTTCACTGAAAATAGACCATTGACAACATCAGATTTTCACAGTTACCAAAGGACAAATAAAATACATTAACAAATAAAAACTGATTAAATGCTGGATACTTCCTGTCTTGCTTATAACCACACCAAATTCTTGAAGCTAGAATTACACCTAACCATAATATCTATGTACTTCATAGCTTTTTGTTTACTTAATGTACTGGTTGTTGTTCTTGTTCACAAAAATCGATGTCATCTCATGAATCCCAGGATAGGCACATGCATTCGTAATCAGTTGCCACATTAATGACATTGATTCTATGTATCTTAAGGCTAAAGAATTTAGATAGAAGCCATTGACATTGGTTACATTACCTTATCCATAAGTATGAGTGAAACTGAACCAAGGCAGTGATTAATGGTAACGCAACATATACATATATTGTGTTACCTTTTTGACACAAATTTTACTAGAACTAAGTACCGTATCATATTGGTAGGTGAATAGGTACAGAAAATTGTAATTCACATTCTTAGCTTACAAAGAATTAACTTTTAATAAGTTGGGCAAGTATAAGCAAAGAATAGATTCTATATAACTAGTGTTCAGTAATTAATGTTGTAGTTTGAATACAATACTTCATTTGGTACATTATGAGTGTACCAATGGACAGTAGCTTAAGAAGTAATACTACCGATAATTCAGAGCTTTACCACAAGAAGATCGAAATAATTAAATTAGGTATGTGGTGAGATAGAGTAACAAGTGTATTAAAATAATGTATTTCTTTGGTATAAACATGTATTCACATATTTCAGAGTTTATGTTGAACCATGTGTAATAGGTTTAGGGGTAAGAAAGTGTAGAAGAGTGGTTATTATTAAAATATGAATAGTATTCTATAATGTGTATATAAACTTTGTGCAATACACATTTTAAACCTTTACTAAGGTTTTATTTACATGTGAAGGGGGAACACTATGTAGTCAAATTAGTAGATAGGGTACATTACTTATACCCTTATATATTTTTAAGAAACAAAAATACATAGGTTTAAGTGCTTAATAGAAGTCATCGCAGCAAAAATGCATAAATAAAACCATGTGTGGTGTAAAGCGCAACTATGGAACAGAGAGAACATATCTATATAAGTATAGAGACTGAATGGTATAGAATGTACAACATGACTGAGTGATGGCAAAGTCTAAAATGTTTTAAAAAGTTTTTAGATGATGAATGAATGTATTGTAAAGACTTTGGCTTATTTTATTTTATTTTGTTTTACATTTTCTTACTTTTAAAAACATTTTTTTATAACTTTAAAAGGTTATTTTGATTTAAGTTGTGGTGTAACTTTAATGCTATGTGACGACATGAATGGTATAAAAAGAAGGAAGGGGCGGAGATTAAGCTGTTTGAAAAAGTTTTTGCAATTTTGAAAACAAAAAGCATTTATTTTTGCTGTTTTAATTAACCAAATTTCACTGGAGTTTGTATTGCTTAATAAAATATTTTTGTTATTATACGCTGTTATACGCTGCTGTATACGCTTGGATATAGAAGTCAAGAAAAGAAAGACAGGAGTAGATAGAATTACTTGATCCATTTTCTCGCAGCTATTTCAAGCTTTGGTTGGAACTTACATATGTGTCCAGCTTCCATGAGGTCTTTATTGTGACTTCTTTCCAAAATGAGATGTACAGCATGACATGGATTTCCCATGTATGACCTTTATGATGTTTAATTACAGTGGATATAAAAAGTGTACATACCCCTGTTAAAATGCCAGTTTTTTGTGATATAAAAAAATGAGACCACAATAAATCATTTCAAAAATTTCCACCTTTAATGTGACATATAACCTGTACAATTCAATTGAAAAATAAACAAATATATTAGGGGAAAAATATAAAAAATAAAAAACATACAACAAGCTGGTTGCATAAATGTGCACACCCTTAAACTAATACTTTGTTGAAGCACCTTTTGATTTAATTACAGCATTCAGTCTTCTTGGGTAGGAGTCTATCAGCATGGCACATCTTGACTTGGCAATATTTGTCCACTCTTCATTGCATAAGCGCTCCAAATCTGTCAGATTGCAAGGGCATCTCTTGTGCACAACCCTCTTCAGGTCACCCCACAGATTTTCTATTGGATTTAGGTCTGGGCTCTGGCTGGGCCATGCCAAAACTTTAATTTTCTTCTGATGAAGCTATTCTTTTGTTGATTTGAATGTATGCTTGGGGTCATTGTCATGTTGAAAGGTGAAATTCCTCTTCATCTTCATCTTTCTAGCAGATGCCTGAAGGTTTTGGGCCACAAGTGACTGGCATTTGGAATGGTTCATAATTCTCTCCACCTTGACTAAAGCTCCAGTTCCAGCTGAAAAAAAGCAATCCCAAAGCATCATACTGCCACCACCATGCTTTCCCGTGAAGATGGTGTACTTTTGGTGATGCAAGTGTTGTTTTTGCACCAAATGTAACTTTTAGAATTGTGGCCAGAAAGTTCAACCTTGGTCACATCAGACCATAACACATTTTCCCACATGCTTTTGGGAGACGTGATGTATTGTTTTGCGAATTTTAGCTGGGCCTGGATGTTTTTCTGTGTAAGAGAAGGTTTCAGTCTTACAACCCTACCCCATAGCCCAGACATATGGAAAATACAAGAGATTGTTGTCACATGTAGTATACAACCAGTACTTGCTAGAAATTCCTGCAGCTCCTTTAGTGTTGATGTAGGCCTCTTGGCAGCCTCCCTGACCTGTTTTCGTCTTGTCTTTTTATCAATTTTGGAGGGACGTCCAGTTCTTTGCAATGTCACTGTTGTCCCATATTTTCTCCACTTTTTGATGACTGTCTTCACTGTGTTCCATGGTATATCCAATGCTGTGGAAATTTTTTTGTACCCTTCTCCTGACTGATACCTTTCAACAATGAGATCCCTTTGGTGCTTTGTAAGCTCTCTGTGAACCATGGCAACTGAGTAAATGTCAGGAAAATTCTACAAGGACAGCGGAACTTTACTTGGGATTAATCAGAGTCTCTTTAATTGATGGCAGGTGTGTACCCAAGAAGACTGAATACTGTAATTAAATCAAAAGATCCTTAACAAAGTATTAGTTTAAGGGTGTGCACACTTATGCAACCAGCATATTGCACGTTTTTTATTTTTTATATTTTTCCCCTAGCAGATTTGTTTGTTTTTCAATTGAATTGTACAGGTTATGGGTCACATTAAATGTGGGAAAAGTTTTGAAATGATTTATTGTAATCTCATTTTTTATATCACAAAAAACAGGCATTTTAACAGGGTGTTTACACTTTTTATATCCACTGTATATATACTCACCATACTACAACTACTTTCTTAGCTATGGGCATATGAAACTAAATTGTCTTTTAGAAGAACCCGAAGACCTTAATTTTAAGAAGGTGTACTTGAACCCAGAAGTGGAAAATTTTAGCAGTAATTTGTCATTTTTAGGGAAGTATTTCTAAATTCTTTTGGCGATGTTATATTAGAGTGTATTTGTGAAGATAGGTGAAGGCTGCCAGCCTAGCCAGATAGAATTTTGTAGATAATTTTGTCATTTGTAAATATTAATATAAGCCACAGGCTTGTTCTCTTAAATGGGGAAAAATGGTGTTAAATGTGGAATTGCAAAAATGTAACAACAGTGCACTCTGCTGTAACAAAGCTGACAAGTCAATTCTTTGATGTCAAAACTCGGAGCTGATATGTCTGGATGAAGGAATTCTGCCTATTGTTTTTTGGACAGAGTTAATGGCTAGAATTTGCATGTATAATTTATTTTATTGCTCTGGTTCCTGACCAGCTAGCTGCAAGATCAAAGGGGCTATTAACCTCTGAGAGTCTGTTAGCCTGGGAACCAGATAGAAATGATGTAATCTGAAATAAATCAAGGGTACTGTGTTATCAATTTAAGGACAGAAAGAATGAGAGCATTAGAGCATTTGTCTTGAGAATATCCAACATCACCAGCACTGCCTGTATCTAGATGTAAGTAGAATTTTAGAACTGTGTTTTCTTTAGAAGTAGCTAGGAATTAGAAAGATTAGACTAAGTGTTTTTCTGTGATGTCAGAACTTTTCTACAATATTATTTTAAGTATTTCTCTGTGATCTCTGAACTCTTGACTGGCACTGTGTAGTAAGAAGTATTGTCTTGTGTTTTTATTATTTATTATTAAATATTTTAAACCTTTCAACTGTGCTGTTTTGTGTAGAGATAATTTAAGCTCATTGCATGTATATAGTGATACTGTACCAAATCACTCCAAATAAGTCTTGACTGTTAGGTTGCACTTACCATTTGGATACTAATATTGCACAGTAATAAGTGGGCACCCTTTTAAGGGCCTTTGAGTAGCTGATAAATATTAGCTGGGTGGTGGCAGTGATTTCTACCGTATAGTCTGGGTAAAAGGGGCACAGCTGGAGAACCTGTGCCAGCCTTCCCCGGGAGTGTCTGTGTGGTTGTATAAACTCTTATCTCAAAGTGTGTGTGTTGTGTGTGTGTGTGTGTGTGTGTGTGTGTGTGTGTGTGTGTGTGTGTGTGTGTGTGTGTGTGTGTGTCAGTTACTTGGGCAGGGACACGAAGCACTGGTTGGACAGAGATGGTGCTGGAGGTTTTAGCTTGCCCACTAGGCTGAGATCTGGACCCTATAGCTGTGCCAATGGGGAGTCTTATTGGGGACCTGGAAAGAAAGGGAGAAACCAGCCCCAGACTGACTGTGATCTCTGTGTGCTCTTATGGGAAATTGTATTTTACTGTGTGTGTATTTATTATCCATTCCCTGTATGGATGCCCCTCACTGGTGTTAGTGGTAAGGACTGAGCCTCCTTGATTGCTGGGCTGGTGCACGGGGGTCACAGTATTTATTGTTTTTGATTACACTAACCAGCTATTTTGATTTTAGTATTCATGTCCTTTATTGCCCACTGTACTTTTATCATAAGCTGATTGTCTTCAAGTACCAAGATAAATAAATATAGCTTAAATCTTAAACTATTTTCCATTAGTGCATTTTCTGTTTTTCAGGATCCTTACATCTACCTTACTATCCACTCTCATTAGCTTTTCTGTTTCCCTACTACTTGTGACAAACCTAACCTGCCTCTTTAGCAAGAAGGTTTCATTCTCTAGATGATTTTGTCATAACAGAAGTTCACACCCTGGAATCATGAAGTAGCACTCATGAGTCATGACACAGGGATGAAATGGAGACCCATGATTATGATGAATGGTCATTGCATTACATTCTCTGATTCGGCTAGTTAAATAATTTCTGTGTCATTATGTTTCTTTCTATTATTGATGGACATAAAGTAGAAATCACATCGTCCCAAACATACTGCTTGGAAAGTCTGCTACAATGCCTCTCACATGTATGTTTCCTATTCTATTGTTTATTTCTTATTATTTTTCTCCCAATCTCCTGGCTTCAAGGAATATCTTGGTGTTATTAACCCTGATTCTGGTGGTTGTCTTTAGTTACTTCTGTGCTGCTCAGTGGCTGGTCTTGAATATTACTATGTACCAAGATGGCTTTAGAGACTAAGCTTTCCAGCTAACCCTGCATGAGTGGCCATGCTGTAAAAGGTAAAGATGTTTGGCCAGGCAACTCCAGACCTTTGCTGCTGTGAGCTGATGATTGTCTTTCCTACATTCATACAGCATGCAATGGCACCCACTACCCCTTGAAACAGTCTTTTGCTCGTGATCTGTAGGACACCTCCCACTCCATCCTGCATTCTTCTGATGTAGGAGTAAGTAACAGTGTTCCTTTCTTCTTTCACTTTTACAACTTGACTGTTAGTCTGCTGAGCAGCAGGAGATACATGAGCAGTATATAGATATCATCTGTAACTCATAGAAAGATACACAAGCAGCATGTGAATATCCTCCAGTGGAACCTAGTTATTATACTTTGGGTAGAGTCATCTGTGCTCAGTAAGTTGCTAGGAATGTGCTCATTAGTCATGGTTTCACCTCTTCTTGACCATTCAAAAATAAATCCATGTACTTCAGTAGTATGCCTGTTATTTACTTACTGTCCCATCTTCTGAATGTTAGAATAATAAATATTGTCTTTATCCAGGTTATGATTCACTTCTTGTCTGGTTTCATTCCCCTGTCTCAGATAAACGCTGTTACTGCTCATATCCAAGATATTCTACATCCCTTCCTATAAAGTACAATATTCTGCTAGTATACATTATAGAGCTTTGTTTATTAATGGACATTAATAAATACAGTGCTATGTATTTCAGAATCAGGGCAATATTGAAAAAGGAATGTCAGCCACCTGCCATCCCGACTTGTACTGCAAAAAGTCAAGAACAATAGGCTACCTTTGTAGGGGCTGGTGATGAGTTTGCAAATGATATTTAATTGAATCCTAATACCACAAAATGAATTTGTTGAAAGCCAGTTTCATAAACGTGAATGAAAACTATTTTGCTTTCCATGGCCACACAGCAGTGGAGGAAAGGATAAACTCCAGACTCACTGATAGATGCTTTCAGCATTATTTCTTTGCAGTACTCGGACTTGCAGAAAGCATTCTAAAATAGCTCTACACCCATTCATATGACAGTTAGTAGTTGTGTATGCATACCCTTCTACTTGGAAGTAGCATTCTGTGCCTTGGTGTTCTGGGTCAAGTAAACAGCATTATTAAACCAGATGAGTAGAGTCTTGAAACTGCTGCAATATAAAAAACAACAAAAGCTAATGAGAGTTAAAATAACAGGAATCATCAGACCAAAGTATACTCTATGATCAGAAGCATCCATATGTAAACCTGCCAGGTAACAATAAAATAAAACTGAAACTGCCTCTGAAATGACTTCCTATTTTTTGGAAATAACTTTTTTGATGCATTTTGTTTATTTATTACATTCTGTTAACTAGAAAGGTGGACTGGTCAGAATTATCATTTCAATCTTGACCTGGACTCTTCAGAAGCTATAGTAAAGAGCTACATGCATTAGAAACATGATATCAAAATACAGAAAGTATGTGACAAAAGCAATTGTATAAAATGTGCAAAGTTGTTGAACAATAGACATAATAAGCAAACAAAATTGTAGAAGACTAAACAGAGTAGCTAAATAACAAACATGCTCCTTTGACAAAGTGCCATAAAGCTGTGAACATCATCATTGCTATGAGTAAGTGTTCATAAGCGCTAGAGCAAGGTTTGGTACAGGTAACTTCTCCGGTTTTTGTGGCATCAGATGGCAACTTCGTGAGTGTAAAGGCATTCTTATTTTCTTCCTTATTGTGTGAGTATGCTGGAAAGTAACACTGTCATAGAGTGATAGTGCCTCAACTTTGAAACTTTTCTGACTCTTTAAATACAATTGCTACTGGTAATGATGGTCTTACGGTGTGATATGAACTGAAAAGTTATTGGCAGTGCTTTAATAATGAGAAATTTAAAATTATGTGACTATTGCCTACTTCTTAGTTAGACTATATACTCGATGATTTGTAATTTTACCTTAGGAAGGTAACACTTGACATTACATGCTGGGATATGATGTTAACATTGATTTTTTGTTAATGTTTTGTGCTTAACTGTGTAACATCTGCTATACTTTGTAGATTTTCTTGACTTTTAAAGAAAAAGTCATGTGATTATCAATAGGCCAACAACACTTTGGCAAATGTCCCAAGCTAAGTATCTATATCTTGAGCTGCAAAGACATAAATCACTTCTAGACTTATTTGGGTCTCTAAACCTGACTGAATCCGCCTACAACTTCTTTGCAAAAGTTTTCTCTGAATATCATACAGATATTTCTTTTACCGAATCCATAGCTAACAAAGCTTATAACTGCACTTTTCCTTTGTAACCTGGCCTTCTGCAGGTGGGTGTCTCATAAAGTTTCAAAATTGTTACCCAACCAACTCTCTAAATACTTTCATTGTACTTAAGCCCTCTGCTTTGTTACTCCATCCTTTCATTACCCACCTCTCTATACCTCACCTGTTCATGTGACCATCTGTGTAGTTTTTTAAAACTCCTTCTTGTGTACCCTAAATAATGCTTTTCTGACCAACTGCTTGAAACACATACCTCTCAAACTCTTAGCTCAAGAAATATGGGCAAAACCAAAAATAATGCAGTGTCAAAGGTCCAAAAATAGGGAAAAATTTGAAGGGTTTGAAGTCTAAAATTTAAACTTCTGACATTATTTGGGGATTTTAATCTTCAGTGATTTTTCAGAAAACCTCACATTTCATATGAGTAAAGGACCACAAATATGAGACAAAATTCTAGACATTCTGTGAAAGTCTGGATGGTTGAGAGGCATGTTGAGAGTGGAAGTGCTCCACAGCAGTTTACCAGGGACACAACTACAGACCTTCTAGCAAAGCCATCTAAATCTCTTAAACTTCTCTCACTAACACAACTCTACAAACTAGTTGCATAACATCCATTCACACTACAAGATGCAGTATAAAGAACGCTTGCTCTGTCTCACTCTGTCAACAATCTTCCTTATTTTGGCAAAGCTCAAACCATTTCCCTCTGCTCACACAACAATATTCCACTACATCAACCCACTCCCCAAACAGTAATATCAACTTCAAAATTGTTCTCATATCCTCCCAGCTGTTCAAGCTAACGTATCATCTTCTATTTAAATCACACTATGCAAAGACAAAACCCATCCTTATCTTAAATGGAAAAGCAAACAATATTCCTATGACTGCTTTCATCTTTATGCCTTCCAAGCCTTCATTACAGATTTGTGGTAATATTCATCCCAACCCTGGTCCTCCACATCAATTACCCAAAAATAACAACTACAGCTACATAACCCAGCAGTCAGCCACTCACCCCCCACAGTCCAAATAGTCCCAACCCCCAAGCTATACAACATAAACTTTAGCAGCATCCACAGCAAAAATACTGAATTCCACTTGTGGATAGCTTTGAATTCCCCAGACATTCATGCAGTATCCAAAACTTGGTTAAAATTAGGTATATAAAATGAGGACATACTCCCCCAAGGGTATCACATTCATAGACTTGATTGGAGAAAAACAGAAAAGGTGGCAGTGTAGCCATCACATATCCCAGTAACTAAAACATTACTTTGTATCCTGTTTCTATCCCTCCATTTGACAAAGCATAAGTACTATTGCCATTAATAAACACAAAACTATTTGTATTATTGCTCTCTAAATCCCTCCAGATAATAACCTTCTTTCCACTACTGGAAAATACTATCTGGATCTCTTCCAATATTAGATGTGAGACCATTATATTTGGTGATGTAAATAGACACTGGCTATCTCTTACTGAAACCTCTATGATATCCACACCAAGTGTATACAATTTCACACAACATATCTCCACAGTAACTAGATACAACAAGGGTTCAAAGAAATCATCAAACTTAAATTGGATACTTACCACCAACCTCAACAAAATAATTTAAGCAGACACCATATCTGATTATTAAGGAATCAAAAAAATTTAAAAAACTACCAAATCCATCTCAACCCCTTAGATCTCCACTAGGAATACCACAAATTTTGATAAGGATATTTTTATTTCAAAGCAGTATAATTGTTATAGCCTAAAATATCTGCCACTTGGAGAAGCCACAGCATTCTTCACTTCAACCTTCCAAAAATCCTCAACAGACAAGCACCCGTGACAAAAAATTAACTGAAGTCCACTCCAGCTCTCTGGTTATCCATGCCCATCAAACAAATCAATTAATAATTTATTTAATTTAACAATTGTTTACTGGGAAAGTCTGACTTGGACCAAAGCCAATTTTCAGCAAAGGCCCAGGGAGAAATGCTCCAGGTACATTTCTTTGAAATGTGGGAAGAAACTGGAACACCCGGCGGGAACCCACATGAATGCAAAGTAGACATGCAGACTCCACACAGAATGCACTCCAGCCAAGAATCAAACCAGAGAACCTCTTGGTGTGAAGCAACAACACTACCGCTGCACCACTGTGCCATCCAACAGAAGCACAACAGAGCCTAATACAATTGGCAGTTCAATAACGCAGATCTCTACATAACCTGGCAAAATAAAAAGTGATCTCAGACAAAAAAAGTTACAACAATTTTCAGGCACCTCACTTAAAAAAACAAAAATCTTTCTAGACCACCATTAATCATACCCCTTAACTTGGAATCATCAAAAATCTGAACAAAAATCCCATGATAATTAGGTACAACTGCCAAAAATCTGGACACTGATTTACTTAAAGTTTGCATTCCAATGGAATTGTAGGATAATAGCATTCAAAAGCAAACTGAAAAATAGACAAAATATTAAATAACACAAAATATAACCTGAACAATAGCATTTTATTTATATTAACATTTGAACTTGTATAAAATGGTGAACGTGTGTAAAACTGAAATGCAATTTTCTATTATAAAAATAAAATTAACCGCTACACTCATAAAATTAAAATAAATATAATTTGTATTAAAAAATCAAAGAATTCTAACACTGCACTTCAATATATATATATATATATATATATATATATATATATATATATATATATATATATATATCTAGGCAGTGTCTCATACTTCAGTATAAAGAGTTTTTTTATATTCTAGTAGTGATAATATAGGACTAATAGCTCTTATGTGGAAAATATGTTTCCTCTGCCTATTCTTTTGATTGCACACATGTATTACTATTAACTAGTTCAAACAACTGTAGGAACTATGCTTCCTTACTTTCTGTCAACATAGCTGGTTTAACACATCTTGTTATTAAATGCAGTGTTTGTGAGGACTTTTTCACACACACACACACACACACACACACACACACACACACACACACACACACACACACACACACACACTCACTCACTCACACACACACACACACACACACACACACACACACACACACACACACACACACACACACACACACACACACACACACACACACACACACACACACACACACACACACACACACACACCACAATTTTGCCACAACTGTGAACAATGCAACAAGACTGAGGCCCCAGACTGGGTTCAAAATACAAAAAGTTCTTTTACATGTAATTCTACTTATGTAAATAGAAGTAAAATAGTTTCCTACACCCTAGCAAACCCTCCCAACCTAGTACCTTCCTATATAAAACAAACTATCACATAGTCAATACTTTCAACAGCTACTTTATAAACACCATCAAAACTCTAATTACCTACTTCAGCCAGTCAATGCAGCATTCTGTATTGCCCTGTTCTCCAACCTACTCTTTCTAATTAAAACCTGCATCTACCAGCACCACCAAAATTTACTCACAACCACTATTTCAGCCCAGATTATCTTCCACCTGAATACTTAAAAATCACAGCTGATGCCCTAGCCTACTCCCATTTCAATTCTGATCAACATGTTTTCACATCTTGGAGAATTATCAAAAGTCTTGGAGAAAAGCATTCACAAACAATTACAATGGTATCTCACAGAAAATAATATCCTGTCCTCCTCCCAGCATGGTTTTTGCCTTTACCATACTTCTTTCCTAAATACAGTTTTTCTGCACAGGAACAATGGCCAGGTAGGTTCCTCTGTCTTCCTAGACCTCTCCAAAGCTTTCAACACTGTTGCACACCCTATTCTTCTAGGAAAACTTATCAAACTTGGACTTTTCACAAACTCTCAATAATTCTTCAAAAGTTTTCTGGATAACAGATACCAAAGAGTCAAATGGCTGTATAGCTACTCATCTGTCCTTTCTGTTACTGTTGGAGTAACTTAAAGGTCTATCCTAGACCCGCTCATCTTCAATATTTTCATTAATGATCTTGCCTCCTCTACCAGCAAAGCCACAGTGATCCAATATGCAGATGACTCTGTCCTTATCTGGGCTGCCAAAAACATATCTGAGTTTAAAACCTTAACCCAAGAAACATTCAATTTCTTTGAAGCAAATCTCAAACACTCCAAACTACTCCTAAACCTCAAAATGATAAAACATACGTTGTTCTCCTCTAAACAAAAGTCTACCCAAACCAAGCACTTTATTATAACATCAGGTAACAGAACAGACCTAATCCCCAAAAATACTATCCTAGGCATAACCATCAACAACAACCTGAAATATGAACATTTCACTTACATATAAATAAAATAATAGAAAACAAGGACTCCTATCCAGAATTAAAACCCTCCTGACTGAACAGACCCATAAGACCTTAGCCCTCACCTGCTTAGTACCAAACCTCCTTTCATTGTTCCAATGTTCACTAATCTACACATCCTTAGTACCAAACCTCCTCTCATTGTTCCAGTGTTCACTAATCTACACATGACTGTACTTAAAATAACACAGTGCTACAATAAGAGGAAGATTTGCAGCAAAACTTCCTAACTCTACACAGCACTGCATTACCACTCAGCAACTGAAATGATTTCCCCAACTTCATCAATTTCTATCAACAAAAAACTGCACATAAAGTACCATACATGTTCCTCCATATCTTTACTAGAGCAATGGTATAGCCCAATTTCAAGCTTCCCTCCAAAGACAATGGTATGACTATTACGATAAAAGCACACGACTCATCAGGTGATTTGCTCTACTCAAATTGTGTATCCAAACTTTGTAACACCATTCCTCCTGATCTAAAAATGACCAGCAACCCTAAACTCTATTAAAAATACCAAAAATCATATATTCTTCATGCCAGGACCTGCAGATGCAATGTCTCTTCTAACTAATATCTCAGTACTTACCAATAACCCAACTTCTGGTTCCCTCCACAATCACCAATATTAATCACAAAATCTCCAGGATCTTCTCCTCCTGTAACCAGTTTTCCTTTGCTCCAGTCTTCCTTTTAACATTCTAGCTCAATCTATCCTAGCTCAAGGCAAGATTATCTCACTACCTGCTTTCAACAGCTGCTAAAACTGAACTATCAACCCTTTTTGAGCTATTTATATATACATACTCCCTATTTTACTCTCAAAAGTATAGCGTCATTACTGCATTAGTAATATGTTATTTGTATTTTATGTTTTATTTATGTACTGCTACCATACAATCTTACTTTTGACTACCTTTTGCAGGTTATATATTGTTAGTGCAGCATTTAATTTTCTGTCATTGCAATTTAAGCTTATTTTTATATACATTTTTCTTGTAGATAGTCTGGCTTAAATGTACTGTTAACGTATGTACTGTATGGAGCTTTTCTGTCCAGGCCTCCAGAGTAAAGTAGATTTTGCCCAGACACACTATCCCTAGTTACAAAATGTAATAATAGTAATAATAATAATAATAATAATAATAATAATAATAATAATAATAATAATAAATAAATAAGCAAATAAGTATGAACAAAATGTAAACATGTATACAAATGAGAACACCTGAAGTGTTTATCCTTTGCTTTTCAAAGACTTTAAGAAGCAGAAATGGTATAATCAGTCAGGTGAATGATTAGGCAACTTATTCACAGCCTTAGAAACAAGCACAAGAGTTATGTTATTTGATTTTATTTCTGAAGTCCTTCAGGGTATTTTCTTTACTAAAGTCAGTCAGCAGGTAATTCCATGTGGCAAGTGCTTGCCTGTTGTATGCTTTCTTAACTATTGTTTTTCCAAACAAGGATCTTATAAGGCAGTAGTGTCTGAATATGTGATTCTCATTGTATATGCCTAGTCATTAACTGATAGCAAGGTTTTTAGAGGTGGACATTAATGTAGATTAACACTTTTGAATAGAAGTGTGCTAAACAGTGTATTTGCTCTGTCTTGCACTGGAGACTACTTAAAACGTCTGTAATTAATCACAGATGTGTGTATTTATACCAGCTAAGGCTCAAGCCACCCCTTTATGTCTGCCATAATGATGGCCCCTCTCAGACCACTCCCATCTTCAGTGATGTGGGAACATGTGGGTCAATTGGCCAGGACTGATGATCCACAGGCAGTGGGGCACAAAATGTACAGAAAAAGTGTTTGGGAGAATGCTGGAGAAGTCTACAAAACGTATTTTGAAAACTTGTAGTAAAAATCACAAATATTACACAGAGCTAGAGAAGTGAATTAATTGTACTATAGAACAATGCAGTGCACACAACAGTTCTTTACTAAGAATTATGCAGGTCATTGTGTGAGGCAGAGATGATCAGTGCTGTCAAGAAAGAAAGATTTGGGACCCTATTGTCTAATTTCAAACTTTTCATAAAAGCAAAGTGTCAATAACATGGAGAAAATACTCTTTATTTGGAAGTTTTCAACAAACAAGGAGCACATTAGAACAACTTCAGTCATAAACTTCACACTTAATCTCTCACTGTGCTTCTGACCTTCACTGAGTTGGGAGCTTTCACTCTTTCTTTGTGATGGGAAAAAGGCATAATATAATTGAGGTGAGTACTCCAACAGAAAACATGAAAGAAACAAGGGATGTGTTATCCTCTCTTCATCATCAGCACTTCCATACTTTTACCAGATAATTCCAGTCTTTCCCAAGCACACATGTGATGATAGGAGATATTGTCAGTCATGCTAGGAGAACTAGGGTAGTGGATTTATAACATATGCCAGCTCAGCCAGTTGGAATTTTTAAATAATTATATGCCATTTGTATATCAAACTGATTTGTAAAGATGCTTATATTGAAAATGCATTTGTGAGGTTTGCTTGTGTTAAAATGTATCAACGGTGTGCCCTGCTGGAAGGAAAAGAAATGTACATGCATTATTGTAACTGTTTAAATGTATACATTGTAACAGCATATACTAGAAGTGAAGAGGTTAATCTCAATCCACCTGACTTTGCAAAATATGTCTGAAATTAACTTACATTATGGGTTAATCCATAAAGATGTTACCCCACAGTTTTGAATGGAGCCAGAGAAACAATGTCTGTGCTAGAGAATAGGTTGTAGTTCCTGTAAGAAGAGTGAAATGGTTTTATGGTTTTATGACTTCCAGCAGCTGAACTACATCTGTGCAAGTCTCTATTGGTGTGTATTGTAGCACATAGGTGCTTAACCCTCGTAGCTTCTAGTGATGGGGGATAGTGCTGGAAATGAGAGTCAGATGACCAGATGTATGTGATGTCATTCTGTACAAAAATAATGTTTTAATATTACAGGAGACTGAAGTCTCAGCAGCATTCTGCATTCTGCCTTGGATCTGACAACAAGGACCACCCACCACATTATCTTGCCTTCCAGTAGTAAGTAACAGCTAGGAAACAGTAATTATTTTAGATTAATCAGGGAAATATAGTGAGATTAAAAGTACCATTTTTTAATAACTGTATGAAACTTTCCATCTGTGTTATTTCTAATATTCGCTGTGACTGAAACTCTGGTATTTACTGCAAATAGATATTTAGTATTTTCTTGTTCTTTTATTATTAAATATATTTAAACTTTTCTTTATGGCTGGTCCTTTTTAGAAAATATTAATTTTTAAGAGTATTTGCACATATTTATTTGGTGATAACTCTGGCCACTCCTGAAAGCCTTGCTGTTTGGTCAATATTACCATTTGTGTTAAAATAAATTTCACTCGGTATAATTGGGTACCCTTGTAAGAGCCTTAAAGATGCTGGCAGGGGTTCTGTTGACAGTGATAACTACCTTATAGTCTGGGTAGAAGGAGGCACAGCAGGTGAATCTGTGCCAGCCTTTCCCGTGGTGTGTGTGTGTGTCTGTGTCTGTGCAAATCAAATCTCAAAGAGTGTGTGTGTGTCAGCTGCTTGGAGCAGGGACACACACAGACAGGATGTGGGAGGACTTAGCTTGGAGCCCTAGCTAAGGACTCAACTCTAAACTGTGCCAATGGGGAGTCTTATTGGGGGCCTGGACAAATATAGAGAGGGATCAACCCATGGACTGTGTTCCCTGGGTGCTCTTAAGGGAAATTGTGCTAGATGCAGAGAAGTCTGAATCTGGAAATGTATCCATTTGTACTCCAATTGAGCATCACTCTTCAGTGTCAGAGGTGAGGATCCAGGCTCCTTGATTACTGGCCCAGCATAGGGACCTCAGAACACATATACAGACAAATGCAGACATATACACGCGCACGCACACACACAGACACACACACACACACACACACACACACACACACACACACACACACACACCCTAGCTAAGGACTCAACTCTAAACTGTGCCAATGGGGAGTCTTATTGGGGGCCTGGACAAATATAGAGAGGGATCAACCCATGGACTGTGTTCCCTGGGTGCTCTTAAGGGAAATTGTGCTAGATGCAGAGAAGTCTGAATCTGGAAATGTATCCATTTGTATTCCAATTGAGCATCACTCTTCAGTGTCAGAGGTGAGGATCCAGGCTCCTTGATTACTGGCCCAGCATAGGGACCTCAGAACACATATACAGACAAATGCAGACATATACACGTGCACACACACACACACACACACACACACACACACACACACACTTACACACACAAAATAATGTGGTGCTTTTATGCAGCCTGAGGTAATGAACGTTTAGTAGATAGCACAGGCAACTGAGGCTCAAAAACAGGTAATAAACTGTTTCCTGTAACCCAAAGTTTGATCCCCTTTGCCTGTTATGTGTCTCTCACCAAATGAGTTAACTTGACAGTGCTCTTGGGGCATTTGTACTGAGTGACTTTTTCCCTGGGTAGTAAAAGAATGATCACAGTGCAGAGTATTTCCAGCTTCAGTCACTGCAACCTTGCACAAACCAATTTATTGACACTGAATTAAAAACATTAAAACTACAACTTTTTCTTTGGAAAATAAATTTGGCCTCCATAGCTTCTTTCTTGGAAAAACATACTGCAGTCCAAACAGGATAAGCTCCATTTATTTCAGTTATTAAAAGCAAGCTCAATTAAGAGTTTATTCTTTCTAGAAGTCTCCCAAGAATCACAAAAGCAGACTGAGGAAAAATTATGTGGGAAATATTAACAATTGCTAGCTTTGGAGCAGAAAGCTAGACACTGTTTATGTTTTTCTCCTTCATTCAATTATGTCTCTGTTTTTTGCTGATATATATATGTATATATATATATATATATATATATATATATATATATATATATATATATATATGGCTCTACTACTTATAGTCAATGCACAGAAATGTCAATGCTCTTTAAACACATCAACATGCTACATTGCATGCTCTGAGACTAATTCTCAGAACATGCAAAGAAAAGAAAAGTGTTTTTTTTTCTGTGGGGGTGCTGTGCTCCCAAACGTCCTGCTAATTTTATATGTATATATATATATATATATATATATATATATATACACTAACTCTGAGATCACACAGTCCCCAGAGAAAGGTCACATCTCCCTACCCAAGGAACTGCCAAACTTGCACAGCTGTTGACCATTTGCATATGTCGACTAACGTGAGTCAACAATACAGAGGTCGACCATCCAAATTTTGATTTAAGCTAGGACTCCTACATATAAACAGATAGATAGATAGATGGGTAGGAGCCAGTAATATGGCTAAATGTTAGTTTGTTTGGCAAACAGTTGATCAACAGTTGTGTGAGAATGCAATATATAATTAGTGGGGGATATGGGGTAATGCAGGGGGGGGGCTTGCCCCCTGCAAAAACATTACATGCTCTGAGGTTATTTCCTGAGTATACAGACTGTTTTGATGACTTTTTATGTGTGTTACGAACATTGACATTTTGGGTGTTTTGATTTTATCTAGTATACTCGTGTGTGTGTGTGTGTGTGTGTGTGTGTGTGTGTGTGTGTGTGTGTGTGTATATATATATATATATATATATATATGTATATATATATATATATATATATATATATATATATATATATATATATATATATATATGGCACAGTGGTGCATTGGTAGCATTGTCACCTCACAGGAAGAGGTTCTTCAGTTCAGTTCTTGGCTGGAGTGCCTTCTGTGTCGAGTTTGCATGTCCTCCCTGCATTTGTGTGGGCTTCCTCCAGGTGCTCCGGTTTCCTCCCACATTTCAAAGACATGCGTCTAGAGTGTTTCTCCCCAGGCCTCCTCTGAAAACTGGCTTTGTTCCAAGTTGGACTTTCCCAGCAAACAAATGTTAAATAAATAAATAAATAAATATATATATATATATATATATATATATATATATATATACACACACACACACACACACACACACACACACACACACACACACACACACACATGAATGTATCATTAAATGTTGAATAGACAAAGCCCCCAGCATACCATATGCCTGCAACTTTATATATACCAAATTGAAGATCACACACTAGTGCCAAAAAAACTGCTCTAACCCTACTGTCCAGTGATGTGAAAACAAAAGCCTTTAAATGCACTCACCCACTGGTATATTTAAATGCAAATGTGCACATACAAATAACAAAAATCACAAAACCACCCACACATACACAGACAAACACCATATACACACACGTGTAACAAAATACCCTCATACACACATACATCATAAACAGAGTCATACACGGAATATATATATATATATATATATATATATATATATATATATATATGGGTTACCATTACTACATCGACACCCCATTCCATCGAAACCGACTTCACTGACATGGCAGATCATCGACAACTGAAGAGATGACGTTTCCCACATGGTAAGTAATTGTTTAGCCATCAACCTTCAAAATCCACCAGCAAAACAAAGCCAAAAATGTGCGGGGCTATATCCCCACCCACCTAGGTGGGGGGCTTTGTCACCACACCCCCTTAATAAATACTCCAACTCCGAGAACGCAGGGGTGTAGCCAGGATTTTCAGATTTGTACTCACAGCTCCTAGACTGCTGCCCGCAACAAGCCACACCCACAAGCCACACCCACATCTACACATTGCAGACCACGCCCCTTTAACAATGCTGCTCCCCAAATGATCATTGCAGCCATATGCCAGGATGGCAATTACTTGCATGATGAAGCAGCTTGAGCATTTCATATCTTCATGGGTCAAAAAACAAAATACCTTCTCATTTAGAATTTTGCAGACTTCATTCCAATGAAGTTGTACCCCACACACACCCAAACACACATGTATATCACTGCCAGTTAAATAGAAATACCAAGGCACACGCACATATACCAGTTAAATAGAAATACCAAGGCATTATCAAATAGTTCCAAGTTGCCAGTAAGCACCACATGGCAACATTGAAATACGAAAAAGAAATGCACAATCATAATAATCTTTTAAAATGGTTTTATAACTAGGAATGCAGACAGTAGTTTAGTCTGTGATGCTCTGCTTATTAACAATAAAAAAAACTGCAAAAAACAGCTACTTTGACATACAGTAGTCGGGCATGTTTCGGTATAGTGGAACAGAAAATTGTAAAGCTTTTTAGTAATACATGGAGTGCAGCACAGGTTTAAAAGAAAAAGTAGTTAGAAAATAATTACTGAAGAAAGTATCTAAATGTAGTTGAAAATCAGTCTGGGGGGGGGGGTTTCATAAATCTGGGATGCAAGTGCTGCTTTAAGCCGCTTGATTGATGCTCTGCTCTTGGTTAACTAACATGGTGAAAAACCTAAAACATTTGCAAGCAGCAGGGAAACACAAGAGCCAGAAAATCTCTCAGCTACACACACAAGCAAAAAACACTTTTGTGCATCTCAGTGTCATGCACTATTATGCCGGAAATAAGTTTATGCGCCGATCATTGCACGGATTGAAATCTCTTGGGACTTGCTCAATGTCAATGTCTATGTCGTTATGTATATGCATGAGTGCCAATCCTGTTAAACGGTGTTCACTCATGCAGTTTCGGAGCCAGGTCTTTATCCTCCTCAAGGCACTAAATGTCCTTTCTGCAGATGCAACACTGACTGGCATTGTTGCCAGAATACTTAATGCAGTGTTGATACCTAGATAGAACTCAGGTTTTAAGTGCTGCAGTGTATTAATAATTGTGGTAGGGAGTTGGTTCTCTGGTACCATGTTCCACTTTGTGGACCATCTTACCAGTTCCTCTCGTAGGTTATGTAGATAGGACAAGTCGGTCTTGTAAGCTTCATACAGTTCAATAACTTTGGCATCATCCTGAAGAATGTACAATGACCAAATATTGTGCCAGGAAACGTGGGCAGCATTCAGTAAACTGTTCAGTCAGTTCAGCGATCACATGGTCCAAGAATGGTATGAATGTGTTTCGTTTGTAATATTCTTCTGGATTAGAAGCAGTGATGTTGCTCCTTTTTGTTTGTCTGCCACATATTCTAGGTACACTTTCTTTGGTGAAGACTTGACTTGCAAGTTCCTTTACTTCTTCATAGAGCACTTTGAATTTGCTGTCAACATCGCCTCCAATATTTTTAAGAGTTTCTACGATAACTGAAGTTTCTTCTGATGCCTGTATCAGATCAATTTGTTCACGTTGAAAATAAAGATGAAGAGGCTTAACAATGCCCAGTATGGATTCCGTTATTACCAACTCAACAATGAAATCAAATTTGGAAATAGAATATAGGTACCTTTCTGCCTCTTTGTCAAATTCTGCCATATTTTCCAGACAACTGGCAATAACAACATACTTCATCTTAAAGGCATGCAGGCAATCAGCTTGACTCATCCACCTTGTTGCCCCTGGTACACATAGAGTAGTACTTCTGTCTGCAGACACATTATCGTACTCTGATGGCAAACTTGCAAATTCCTTCAGCTGACACAAATATACATTATGACATTTTGCAGATGAATTTAAATTGGCAATTACACTTCGACATGTGTCAAGTGCATTTGCCATTTCACACATTGCACAGGAATGTACAATAGCGTGTTTAGGTTGTGTGCTTTACATGCCGAGTATAGCACTTCTGGAAAGAATGCCCGAATTCTTGCCTGAACTCCACTGAAATGGCCACTCATGTTACTACCTCAGTCATAACCCTGTCCACACATACATCCTTTATCCACACCCCATGCTGTCAGTCGTTGCAAGAAAAGATCTGCCAATGCTTTTCCAGTGGTGTCCATAGCTTCTACAAACTCAATAAAGTCTTCTCGAATTTCTACCATTCCTGTGAGTGCAGTGAACATATCTTAGAGTTAGCGTAATCTGCTCCTTCTGGGAAATGTCTGTAGTGTCATCTGCAATTAAACTAAAGTAACGTGCATCCTTCACGTGGTTCATCTGCAATTAAACTAAAGTAACGTGCGTCCTTCACGTGGTTAAGAATATTTCATTGAATCTGCAAGTAAATGAGCTGAATTAATTCATTTTGAATCTTTGCTGAACTATAGAGAGCATTTCTAGGTGCCTTTTGCAGATGTCCTGCAAACAAAGGGTCCAGTTCAGCAGTAAATTGCAGCAGAGATTTGAAGGTCCCACTGTCGGACAGTCATCCTCGTAATGGCAAATTTTCTCTTCCACACAAGATGATTATTCTCACTATATGTTTTAAGGCTTGTAATGTGTGTTCTTGCAGTCTTTTATCCATCTGTGAAATGGAGTGCAGTGCTGTTTTCATCCTGCCACAATACACTTCTAAAAAATGCCTCTGACCTCGCAACTGCATTGCCATGCTCTTTAGAGTTACTGTGCCACTCCAAGATCTTTTTTGCATTTGATCAGTCGGTCATTGGTGTGGAGACCAACACAATGTCCTTTGAACTATTAAAGACAAAGCAGGGGCCACAGAAAAGTCCATCTAATTTCTTTGAGTACCGTATAAATTTAAAGTCATGAAGCAGCTGTGGATTACACCTGCGAAAATGCCTCCTTCCAGCATAATCCACAAGTCGTTTAGGGAATGTAAAATCCCTAGGAGGCTGCCACTGTGCCATTAAGATTGTCTTCTTATCCATGTCACTGAGGATTGTGCGAGTATATAACCCTATATCTCCATCACCCTTCTGCAGAGCATCACTCATGCAGTGATAAAGCCTTTTATCTGTATCACTTTCATCATTCTTCCCCAGATTCACAGTGTCCAATGGGTGTGCATCCAAACTGCTGGAAGATAAACTAATTGGACCTTCACTGGTAATTGCTCCTTCACTGGTAATTGCTTCTTGTATGCCTCTTTCCACAGAAAGGAAGCTTGCTGCAGCTGGTTCAATAGGTACATCACTTTGAGGAACCGCAGTGATCTGTTCACCTTTGCTATCCACGTGCCTTCAGCAAAAACAAAGAAATGCACACATGAAACACAAGTATCAAATGTGTTCACACAGCACTGCTTTGTGTAGTGTATCACCAGCAGTAAAACAAAGAAATGCACACATGAAGCACAAGCATCAAATGTGTTCACACAACACTGCTTTGTGTAGTGTATCACCAGCAGTAAAACAAAGAAATGCACACATGAAGCACAAGCATCAAATGTCTTCACACAGCACTGCTTTGTGTGGTGTATCACCAGCAGTAAAACAAAGAAATGCACACATGAAGCACAAGCATCAAATGTCTTCACACAGCACTGCTTTGTGTGGTGTATCACCAGCAGTAAAACAAA
>NC_056725.1:357094088-357164088 GCF_019279795.1 Protopterus annectens
ATGGATCAGTGTGGTTTTGTGGATGGAAGGCAATCATTTGACAACATTAACAGAACAATGATGATCCTGAGGAAAACACATTGTAAGAAAATACTACTCTTTTGGTGGGTTTTGATGCAGAGAAAGTATTCAACAGAGTAAGCTGGGATTTTATGAGTAGGCCAATGGAAGTCTGTGCATTCCATGATACAGTAATAAAGTAATTTAGGATGATATATGAAGAATCAGAGAGAGGATTCCTCTCTGCTAAGTTCTGACTCGATACAGCAGCCAGGCAGAGATGTCCTCCTTCCCCTTTGTTATTTGCTTTACATTTAGAGCCATTGGCAAAGGAAACAAGGGACCCAGAAATTCAAGGATATAATTGGTATGGTAATCAAGAAAAGATGGCTTTATTTGTAGATAATATTATTTTGCAACTGAGAAAACCAGAAGAGGACATCTCAGTGTTGTGGAATATTATGAGATAACTTCAGTTTTATATATATATATACATATATATATATATATATATATATATATATATATATATATATATTTTTTTTTTTTTTTTGGGGGGGGATATAAAATTAATGAAGACAAAACAAAAGCTATAACTATAAACAATGTACACGCATATGAATTGGTTCAGCAATACCCATATTTATGAGGAAATTATAAAAATAAGTATTTAGGAGTATGGGTTAAAAAGAATTATATTATTGCAGCTAACAATATGTGGGAAGAGACTAAAAAGATAATACAAAAACTGAGAAACTGGAAGCTCTTGTTTATGGATATGGATAGCAAGAGTTTTAGTCCCTTTAATTTAACATACAGGTCAGGCATATTTTTATCAACCAGAGGATAAGCTGTGGATAGCAATTAATAAACAGCTGAAGAATTGTATCTAATAGGGGAAGAAGGCAAGGGTCAAGTGAAACAAAGTCTAGAAGATTTATGATTTTTGCTTGAAAGTATTTGTATACAGTGGTTATAAAAGGTGTATACACCCCTGTTAAAATGCCAGGTTTTTGTGATATAAAAAATGAGACTACAACAAATAATTTCAAAACTTTTTCCACCTTTAATGTGACCTATAGCCTGTACAATTCAATTGAAAAACAAACAAATCTGTTGGGGGAAAATATAAAAAATAAAAAAAACTTATATTTAGCTAGTTGCATAAGTGTGCACACCCTTACATTAATACTTTGTTGAAGCACCTTATGATTTAATTACAGCATTCAGTCTTCTTGTGTACACACCTGCCATCAATTAAAGAGATTCTGATTAACCCCAAATAAAGTTCAGCTGTCCTGGTAGGATTTTCCTGACATTTACTCAGTTGCCTGCTACAGTAAAAGCCATGGTTCGCAGAGAGCTTACAAAGCATCAAAGAGATCTCATTTTTGAAAGGTATCATTCTGGAGAAGGGTACAAAAACATTTCCACAGCATTGGATATACCATGAAACACAGTGAAGACAGTCATCAAAAAGTGGAGAAAATATGGGACAACAGTGACATTGCAAGGAATTGGATGTCCCTCCAAAACTGATGAAAAGACAAGATGAAAACTGTCAGGGAGGCTGCCAAGAGACCTACAGCAACAGTGAAGGAGCTGCAGGAATTTCTGGCAAGTACTGGTTGGGTACTACATGTGACAACAATCTCCTGTATTCTCAATATGTCTGGGCTATGGGGTAGGATTGCAGGATGGAAGCCTTTTATTATACAGAAAAACACCCAGGCCTGGCTAAAATTTGCAAAACAATGCATCGAGTCTCCCAAAAGCGTGTGGGAAAATATGTTATAGTCTAATGAGACCAAGATGGAACTTTTTGGCCACAATTCCAAAAGGTATGTTTGGCGCAAAAACAACACTTCGCATCACCAAAAGAACACTATCCCCACAGTGAAGCATGGTGGTGGCAGTATCATGCTTTGGGCTTGCTTTTCTTCAGCTGGAACTGGGGCTTTAGTCAAGGTGGAGGGAATTATGAACAGTTCCAAATACCAGTCACTTTTGGCCCAAAACCTTCAGGCGTCTGCTAGAAAGCTGAAGATGAAGAGGAATTTCATCTTTCAACATGACAATGACCCCAAGCATACATCCAAATCAAAAGAATGGCTCTACCAGAAGAAAATTAAAGTTTTGGAATGGCCCAGCCAAAGCCCAGACCTAAATCCAATAGAAAATATGTGAGGTGACTTGAAGAGGGCTGTACAAAAGAGATGCCCTTGCAATCTGATAGATATGGAGAGCTTTTGCAAGGAAGAGTTGGCAAATATTGCCAAGTCAAGATGACAATGCTGATAGACTCCTACCCAAGAAGACTGAATGCTGTAATTAAATCAAAAGGTGCTTCAACAAAGTATTAGTTTAAGGGTGTGCACACTAATGCAACCAGCTTGCTGTACATTTTTTGTTTTTTATATTTTTTCCCTAACAGATTTGCTTATTTTTCAATTGAATTGTACAGGTTATAGGTCACATTAAAGGTGGGAAAGTTTTGAAATGATTTATTATGGTCTCATTTTTGTACATCACAAAAACCTGGCATTTTAACAGGGGTGTGCGCACTTTTTATATCCACTGTAAGTGTTTTCATACTCCAAGCAGACTCCAAATAACTTTTCCTGAGGTAGATGGCAAATGGAGGTGGGATGTTGGAGAAAGAGGTAACTGGGAACATATGTTTTAGGACTGTAATGAGTTGGCAGACTTTGAAAATTCCCTACAGAGTAGTCTGACAGAAATATTGGGTAAGAAAATAGATGTAACTAAGGAAATTATTTTTTTAAGCTGGGATACAGGGTCTGAATTGTGTAAACATAGTAAGGCATTGTTATGTTTAATTTTGGTGGCTGCCAAAAAAGCAAATATTAGAAAATCAAAATTAAAGTCTAAACAAACTGTATCTGAAGTAATGAATATTGTAACAGAAATAAAATAACTGGAAGTGGGATATTTTGAAAAAGATAGGAGTAAACTACATAGTTTGTTTGTGTCTTTCGGCTTTTCCCGGTTAGGGGTCGCCACAGCGGAACTCCGGTCCACTAATGATTGGCAGTAAAGTCTTACGTGCTGGCTTGCCAGGCCTAACGCACAACCTTCAATGAAGGAACGCCCATTCACGCATGTCGCCACACAGAAGACGCTCTGAGAATCGAACGGGCAACATCTAACTGTGAGGCGACAATGCTAACGCAGCACCACCACCGCAGTAAAATGGAAATTGTGGGAACAAACAAATCTGCTTTGTTTTCTCTTCAAACAAGTAAAAGATATGCTACTTTTAAATACAACTACAGTGTGTGTTCATCTATTATAGTCACTAATTCATACGTTGGTACTAGGCTATCAGCCCTAGGGCCTATACAAGCCTAGCCATAACAATTCTCTGGCTATTTCTTCCCACAGTATTTACTTCCCTGGACCCATCTAGCAGGGCGACTGATGTGATCCCCGGGGTGAATTTCCTATCTCCCATCCAATCATTAAGGTTCCTTTTGAAGAGGGCCAAAGAGGCGCTCTGCTTGACATGTATAGGTTCATAGGTTGATACTAGGCTATCGGCCCTAGGGCCTATAGAAGCCTAGCCATAACAATTCCCTGGATATTTCTTCCCACAATATTTACTTCCCTGGGCAATCTATTTCAGAGTCTGGGGAGTCTCTGGGTCAGGAACCTATCCCTCCAGCATGTTTTGTTCACTGTGATGACAAGGTTTAGATCCCTGGAGCGTGTGTCTCTGAGGGATTGGGATTTCTTTAAGTGTAGCATGTCCAACAGCTCTGGCTTTGACATGGCCTTGTATGTTTATCCGAGATTGCCTCTGAGTAGACGATATGCAACAGGGTATAGGAGTTTTTTTAGACGGTCAGCATAGGGTATCTGCTTTAGGTCTGTGATTCTTTTAGTGAGGTATTTCTGCGGCCTTTCCAGTTGTTGCAGATGTCTTGAGAGGTACATACCAAATGGGGCATTGTATTCTATAATGGGTCTAATGAGGGATAAGTACTGTGGGACATTGACCTCCTTTTTTCTGGATGAAAAGCCCTTAGTGATGAGGTGTGCCACATAGAAGGATATCCTGACTGTTGTGGCAATGTGGTTATCGAAGGTGAGACCACTGTCCACCTGTGTCCCTAAGTCTCTTATCACACTTTCAGTGTTTAGTGTACTGCTACCTATGTGGTAATTCACGGGTACATGTTTTTTCCCAAAGGGGATAACTGTACATTTCTTGGCATTGAACTTGAGCCCAATGCTCTGGCACCAAGCATCTGTTTCTGTAATAATGTTGACAGTCTAAATTCTAATAGGACATATAATTTGGGAATAATCAATGCGGGTAACACAGGATTTACCCATGGTTGGCATGGTTTGATCAAGAGGGCAAAGCCTGAGTGATTAAATAAAGCCAACTGTGAGCAAATATTGTGACACCCACATCTAGGAGCGGGTTATTACTATTAGACAATGACATTGTTTAAGAAAGAAATTGCTTACCTTTCTTAAATAATGTCTTTGTATAATGGCACTTCAGTCTTCTTCCACACTGTCTTCTGTTTGCTGACCTACTGCGCATGCATATGAGACTTATGTTCCCGCACTTGCACAGTACATCAGTGTAGGGCAACAGAGGTGATGGAGAAAAGAGAATTTCCATTGCTTTTTTTTTCTATTATTGAAAAAAATATCTAAATTTTTACGTGGGACGGCACAAAAATATGACGGATGTTTGTGTTTCTTCAGTTTTACAGAACACAACTGATTTTTCTCATATTTTGCTCTTTCTGTGGTAAAAGAAGTTTGTAATTCTGTTATCCGGCATATACCAATAGAATGTCTGGTCAGTCAATGGTACTTCAGCAGACAACTTTTTTTCTATTGGTATATGTTCGATTTACAAGAGGCACTTTGGTTGGGATGTCCAATCAGTGTGCTTATTTTTGAATAGTAATGATCCTCTGTTGTGTAATAATCATTAACTTGATTATAACACAAAAGATGCTGCACATATTGATATGTGTTCTATTTTATCATTTTATATTGGTAAAGCAGAATGCAGTTTTAAAATATGAATACACAATTGTCTTTATGATGGTTTAGAAAAACTATGTTAGTGCTTTATATAAATGCATCGGTGATGTCACACGTATGCTAGAATTCATAATTGAAGTAAGGGAGTGAGTATTAGGTCCCTGTTAAAAGGGAACTATACAAATACTTTTATAAAAATAAATAGAAATATAGTAGTAGGTAAGATTAGAAAAATGGACTAACAAAGGATTAAATGTCATATTTTCATTTACAAACTTTCATTATGCCAGTTTGTAATGTTGATTCTAAATGAACTCGTTTAATTATGAATTTTACTTATCAGTATATTTTTACTCAACGAACAAAGGTATGCCAACTTTTATATTCTATTTCATGCTTAATCTGATGAAAAGCATTTCTAGCCTGAAATCTTGGCTAAATTCATAAATGCCTACACTGAGTGTACACAATCTGTATTCAAGAACATCCCTACCACATTTTTTTTTTTGCTGTCTATTCACTCAAAATATTATACTAAGTGTACAAGTCGTCTACACTTTCTGGTAACCTTAATTAATACTCTTGATATTTAAGGCTGCAAAAAAATCAGTAGATAGACCAAAATGAGAAGGAAGAAGGTGGTGTTATGTTTGTGTTGTCTATTCACTTAGAATAGTGTAAACTTAGTGTAGGCATTCATAAATCCAGCCCCTTGTCATTTTTGGCATTAAACATTTTTTTTTTTTAAACTCAAGTATTTTCTTTACTCCTCCATCAGTTTGAGTGTTTATTTTTGTACTAGAGTAACAGGCAGCTTTATAACTTTTTACCTTGTCAATGAAGACTGACAACATCCTCAAAGAAAAAGAAAAGAAAGCATACTGCCTGAGGTTCATCCCTTTGTGTCCTTACAAGTACCCCATTGCTCTCTCCATAGGAATATGCTGTGCTAGTTACACAGTACAAGTGCATACTCTTATCCTGAAACACTGTATATTATATTGCATGTAGACTCCAGTAGGCAGTGGTGCAGGAAGAACTGTGGGCAGTCTGTAGTGTTAGAATGTAACTGCTGCGTCATGCTGCTGCACCTTCTACCACAGGAAAAAAGACGTGAATGTTACATACACTGGTGTTCTGTAAAGAAGGATACAGAGTTGTTGCTATATTGCTGATATATTCCGGAGAAAACGCAAAGGAAAGGGAATGATGTGGCACAAGAAGCAGTCTGTGAACAGGAAGTCCAGCAAATGGTAAGAGAATGGAATGGAAAACTGAAGGTATGTTGGATGCAACCAAGTGCAGGCAAAACAGGTTTCATGACAATAAAAGGGGAATAAGTATAAGGTGAAAAGTATGATAGAAGGGAAAGAGTGGAAGACGCTTCAAATATCTGGGAGGGATGGATGAGAATAAGGGAAGTCTGAATAAGGAGGTCAAAGCTAGAATCTGCAGGGCTGCAGCTATATGGCACAGAGTCTAAGGGGTAGTCTTGTGATAGAAGAATGCCAAACAAGCTTAAAAATAAGGTGTAAAAAAACAGTGGTATGACCAGTATGCCTGCATGGTACAAAAGCCTGTACTGTGAAAGCAGAGCAGTTGATGAAGTGATGTAGATGAAGTGCCTGGGACACGTGGTAGGATGTACTCTATGGGATAGATTATGAAACGATGACTTCAGAGCAGAATCAAAAGTAACTCCAATTAAAGGAAAAGTCAAAGAAAACAGATTACAGTGATTTATGCATATGTGCAGGAAAGCACAAGGTAATCCAGAGAAGATGATTTGGGAGAAGCAGGAAAAAACTACGAAGGAGGACATCCAGCCAAGAGATGGATGGATTGCACGAAAGAAGAACTGTGACAGTCAGATATGACTGTTTAAAGAAGAAAGGACAGTGGCACTGAACTGAGAGAGGTGGTGACAGTTGATGTGATGCCTCAACCTCATGTAGAGAAAATCTGACAAAAGGCAGTTGAGGATGATGATAATGTTGACCAGGGAAGTGGGCTGATCCAAAGTGGAGCCATACCAGGAACCAGAGAGTTACAGAAAATAGAAAAAGGTTAACACAATAGTTTTATAAAATAGAGTAGAATAGAATCTAAAGTAATATAGTGTAGACTCCAATTTTATATACTTAATAGCACAGAAGATGGGATGCTTCCATACATTACAGAGTAGTACAATATAGCACAATAGAAACTAAACATATATCCATATATAATAAAACATCAGCATGGGAGTTAGAAGATGGTGGTTAGTCATAAAGGATGGGAATCTTAAGGGGAGGTCATTAGCTGTGTTAGGTTAGAGAATGTGAGGGTGATCAAAGGAATGCCTGGGCATTGCAGATGCTTATAAGGTCATTTGTATTATTATGTGAGTTAATAATGGGTGAAACCTAAAGAAAGAAAAATCAGATAAGAACCAGTCACACATGAGTCAGAAATACTGGCAGCCTGAGGATGAACTGTTCTGCAAATGCTAGAATAACAGACTAATAATACAATGCATGCAACTGTGTGTTTATATACTGTCTAAAACAAAAGGATAATTTGAACAAGCAAAAGCTAGATAAATATAGAGACACTAAAACTATAAAATTATATATATAGTACCAAGTCATTCAAAAGAGTTGACTGCAACAAGCTGAAGCATGCAGGAGGAATCAGCAACAACAGATATACCAGATGGCAGAAACATAAGCTAAGAATCTCAGTATTTCTGTGTAAAATGAAATTAACCACTGAAACTGCAGAAACATAGCAAAATCTAATTACTAAGGATCAGTATATCAGTGTGACAATGATATTAATTAATAACAGACATACTCACTGTACCTGAAAACTTTACTTATAAAACCAAACTTTAAAATTAAAACAATGGAATTAAAAAAAAAAGAAGCAGAGCTAGTATCACTAAACTACTTTAAAATGAAACAATAAAATAAAACCATTCTGAATTGAGGAGAGATTACTTTTACATTATTTTCTGCATTTTTGTCATTGAAATACAAAAGAAAGATAACAAATAAATATATAATCCTGCTTTCTAAGTCATGTAAAGCAAACAAGAAAATACTTTGTGAGGTGATGCTATCTGAAAACCTAACAAGTGAACATAGTTTAGAATTGTACAAGTGTTACATACTCATGTCTCTCTTTCGCTCCCCCTTCATCTAATGAGAAAGTCAGTACAAGAACTCACATTCATCTGTCAAGGCTTTTGTGATGTAATGCAATGCATTATCTATGTTTTCCAATGAAGCTGTTGTTCTGTTCTGCAACACAACCTGAAGGTTTGAAAAAAAGTTGTGCATGTGTGTTTGTGTGCTGGGAAAAGGGAAAGGGGCTGCAGGAGAGTAAGGCTAGGATCTGCTTTGTTTTCAGGTATTTATTTTACAAGGACCAAAATGGACAACCTATTTGCACAAGCAAGACCAAAAGCCAAGAAAAACTGAGCAAAAGGGATGGAGAAGCCAGAAACAACACTTGACCAACAAGTAAAAGAATTTATGTTATAAAAAGAAGTGGTGTTTTTTAACCTGGTGTTCTTATGAAATCCTTTATTATGTGGTTGGGACAAAAGCACTAAACTCATTGGGCCAGATTCAGGAAGCCTCCGTGTAAGAGTTATAACTCAGTTAAACGGTGTGATGTCAGCATGTCATGCATATGCATGAGGTGCATGAGGCATGCTGAATCACACTGTAACTCTTACACGGTCCGTGTAAGAGAGGAGGGGGTGTGTCCGTAGGCTAAGCCCTGCATGCGGACACGCCCCCGGAAGTGTAGAATGGCTGAAAGTAAACAGCCACGAGAGAGGCCATGGAAATGTAAATAAACACACTACACAACACATTCCCCCACAGACCATCAGTGTACAAAGTGAACAGAGGCTATAAAATGAAAATAAAAACTGTTTTATTTTTTTAAACCCCGTAAATGTGTGCTACTGTGTGCGCTCGTGTGCGCGGGTGTGCTACTAGCGCAATTGCAGTTAGCAGGCAGTGGAGAAGGATATGAGAAGTAAATATGCAAAGTAAGCCAAGAAGAAATAGCTTAGTGGTAGAGTTGCCGGCTTAAGAGTAGGCAGGCAGGGTTCAAGCCCACACAACAACTTTTTTTTTTTTTTTTGTAAATAAGCACTAAAAAGGCCCCTGACAGTATTGTACAAATGTAAAAGTATACCCTTTTGTAAAATGGAATGAAATGGAGCATATATTTTGAAGTAACACAATAATAAAAATATTTAGAAATGTACTAATAGCTAAGCTGCAGTGAGACAGAGTGCTTGTAGCTGAGTAGTGTTTAAAAAGCTGCAAATTGCTTGCCCGTAGCTAAGCACTGGTTTAACAGGCTCAAACTGTGTGCAACTAGCTGTGCTCAGCTTAACATGTGTGTCACCAGCCAATTAAGGTTTATCCCAGCGCACACCGTTTGTGCGCCGCTCCCACAAGCTAACTGCCAGTGCGCATGCGTTAGCTCCGCACAAACGAGCGCAGACCTGGTTTTAAGTGCTTAAAAGTGCTTTTGGCATGTTTGATTGACAGGTCCTCAATTCATGTCTAGAAAATTAAAAATCAGTGGTCAGATTCGAACCCAGGATACCACGCACTAGAGTCAAGGTACTAAACCACTAAGCCATGACAGCAGTACTTAGAAATGCAGAAATAGCATACATATAGGATATAATCCAGAATGGAGCATGATAAAGCAGTTTCTGTGAAGTAGATACAATTCCAAAACGGCCAATCATAGAAATGTGCGGGAAAATCGGCATATATAAGCCCCATAGGCGGGAATACACAGCAGAACCGATTGTAGAACAAACCTGCAGGCAGAATGAGTGGAGTAGGGGAGGGACGTTGCTTTCGAGCACAGCAGTGGGGCGTTGAGGAGTCCAGATACATGGTCTGGCTCCTAGTTCACCATCATGAGGCCCAACTCATGCAGGGCCAGATCTCATGGGGAGCGTACAGGGCGGAGGCATGGGACCAGTTGGCTCATGATCTGACCAGTGCTACTGGCATTCCACGCACTGGTGAGCAGGTCCGTCACCACCATGCGGACCTGAAGCAGCGTAAGCAAGACCAGTTGACCCAATGGATCCAGGAGGCCCGGGATACGCCCAACGCCCCACTACTGAGTAAGTTACATTTTACTTATGTATGTAAGGAATTAAACTAGCTGATACCATGGAGATGTGTATTCCAATATTACTTGTTTTGTATTACAGCTGCAGGTGTCCGCTCTGCGAACCGAAGGGCGCATGACCGCAGGCTGGTGCGGCTGCGCCACCATGCAGGTTAGTAACCCCACATAGTACTTGTAAATAAATATTATAGTGTAGCACGTATCAGAACACTGCACTGTATTGATCAAAAGAAATATAATGTGCAAGCAAGAAGTAAAAGTCTGCAGGTATGGCTGCAACAAGTTCAGTAGTATGCAAGTGTAACTGGAAATATAATTGATAGAAATAAATAGTGCTGTAATACAGATGTCCAACCATTAATTAAATATAGTATAACCTGCAGTAGTCTCAAGAGTACAGCTTCAGAATCTGAGGTAATCACATGTGAGATTTATCCCCTGTTGAAATGCTGAATCATGACAGAAGTGAGGCTGCTGGAAAGTGTTTGAATCACCACAGGTCTAATATGTGAAAAAAGCCTAGAAGTACCAACCTGAACTGTGAAATTGCAGGATGTGTGAGAGTGACAGAAAGGGTCATGTATCAATAAATAAAGTAGCAATAACCCCCGAATATATAAGCCTGAGTGTGTCTCCACAGAACTAAATGCATGTGGGAATTACAAATTAACATCCCAAACTGATTTCAGTGTGTCTGAATCTTGAATGTTTAAGCCAAAATCTGTATATGGTGATGACAGTAAACAATTTGCAGATAGAATGAATGATTGTCTGACAAACTAAACAGCCATAGTTGTCCCCTGTCCTGTCATTGAAGTGTAGCAGGATGATGTATCTGATCAAATTCAAAATAACTAGGATAGTGATGTAACTGTAACAGGTCTAGCATGACAGTCAAATAAAAATCATTTTGAAACATCAGCCTCAAGTTAATTGTGTACCTATTACAAATGTATATCAATGTGTAACTTATGAATGTGTCATCATTTTCTTTCTCCACCCCACCCTATAATTGGAAATTAAAACACTCACTGAATATTGGTATGTGAACATTTCATTAACCATGGACATTTGTCCTGTTCACAAATATATGCATGTCTGTTTGTGCATGTGCCCTGTTCATACCTGCAAACCTGATGGCCTGTTGCCATTAATCAACCCTACATGTTGTTTGATTGTGTATTTCCGTTCAAATAATGCATGTGATATTGATATGCCCGTTGTTCAATGGTGTTAATATCTGGGTGTTTGTTTAATGGGAATACCAATGCATGCTGTTACAACTAATTCGAATGGAATAATATGCCACTAACCCAAACTAACATAACATACCTACAAACCTAGAACGCTTGGGAAGGCAGGTCCCAGCGGACCCACCTCTCCCACCTCAGCTGGCGACTGCACCTGGCACTAGTGCCCAGGCTGGACCCTCCTCCGGTGGCCCTGTGCCACCTTTGGGTGGAAGCGCTGCAGGGGATGGGGCCCGTCCCCCCTCTGCAAGCGTGGCCGGAGGAGTACGTCCACTCACCCTCCAAGGTGTCCGGTCTGTGGTGCGAAGGGAGATCCAAGACTCTGTTCTTGGGCCCCTACGCCAGCTCGAGGCTCGGGTGGCACAGCTTACGGCCACGGCCGTTGTCCCGCCTGCACAGCCCCCAGCACAGCCCCATCCTGGGCTGTGAAGGAACAGTGGCAACTGCCTATGGGTGGGGATATCAGTTCCACTGTTGCCATCTGTGGGCTCATGCGCCTTGGATATCCCAACCTCCATCCCCGTCAATTGTGTAACCCCCCCACTTATGTCATACACTGCCCCTGTATGCGTCTTGTCTGTCTTGTCTGTTAACCTACCCAGCCTACCTCCCCAGCTATACCGACTTCCTTCACCTGACATACCACTCTCACCTGAAAAAAAAAAAAAAAGGGCACTCTGTACTCACAAAAAAATTACGCCCCATACATAGCTGTCCATGTCGCACACATGTCCGCTGGACATTGAAACTGTTAATTACAATTGGCTTTACAACAAATATTAATGTTGTCCTGACAACTCTCTCAGGGGTGGAAGGTTTCAAATGTCCCACCAAAATACATAGAAATACACAGCTGTTGCTGCTAAAGACATGGGCATCTATGGGCCTTACCCACATCCTTCCTGCAAATCCAACGCTTGTTTCCCTACTGTCTTACCCTCTTTGTGACCCCTTTTTCACCACTTTCCTGTCACCCCTTTTTCTTTTCTTTCAAAGAAAATAGCGCGGGTGTGCGCGTGTGTTAGCGGAGCTCACTGCCAGTGCGCATGCGTGAGCTCCGCGCAAACGAGCGCAGACCTGGTTTTAAGTGCTTAAAAGTGCCTTTATGGCACTTTGATTGACAGGTCCTGTACTTATTCTGAAAACCTGGAAAGAAAAATAAATTCCCACTGCCCGTCTCGAACCCAGGACCTTGGTAACATTAGTCTGTATGACCTACCACTAAGCCATGACTGCCATACAAGAACATAGTGCTAAAATAAATATAACATGTAATAGTAGGAATCAATATAAAGGCAATATAGGAGGTGTACTACCCAAAGCATTTCAGGTAGAGTGTTAATGGCCGAATTACTGGATTCCCACACTAGTTCAGTGTTAACAGAAACAGCCCTGCTAATTGTTAGCTTGTACATAATAATGTAAGGTAATGTACACATAAGAAGGTATGTATATGTACACATACATATATATAAATATATAGTAATACATATGAAATATAGTCGTAGGTGTCAGTATCCATACACACTCACTACAGGAAACAGTGAAGATAAATGCAGCAGCCAGAATCTGCAACACAGCCTGACCCCTCTGAGACCCACTAACCCTTTTAACTGCTTAAAGGTGGCTTTAGCACTTTGATTGACAGGTCCTGTACTCTTTTTGAAGGTTTGGAAAGAAAAATAAATTCCCACTGCCAGTCTCAAACCCAGGACCTTGGTAACATTAGTCTGTATGACCTACCACTAAGCCATGACTGCCATATAAGAACATAGTGCTAAAATAAATATAACATGTAATAGTAGGGATCAATATAAAGGCAATATATGAGGTGTACTACCCAAAGCATTTCAGATAGAGTTTTAATGGCTGAATTACTGGATTCCCACACTAGTTCAGTGTTAACAGAAACAGCCCTGCTAATTGTCAGCTTGTACATAATAATGTAAGGTAATGTACATATATGAAGGTATGTATATGTACACATACATACATATAAATATACATTAATACATATGAAATATAGTTGTAGGTGTCAGTATCCATACACACACACTACAGGAAACAGTGAAGATAAATGCAGCAGCCAGAATCTGCAACACAGCCTGACTCCTGTGAGACCTACTAACCCCTTTACTGCTGGAAGGTGCCTCCAGCACTTTGATTGATAGACCCTGTACTCAATTTGAAAGCAAAATACAAGCATACTAGTAGGCCCTACCACAAGACCATTGTAACAATAGTCTGTATGACCTACCAGCAAGACATGACTCTCATACAGGAATATAGTGGTAAATAAGTGGAACATGTAATAGTAGGAATGAAGATAAAGGCAATATAGTATGTGTACTACCCAAAGCATGTCAGACAGACTTTCACTGTCCCAATTACTGGATTCCCATACTAGTGTGTGTTAACAGAAACAGCCCTGCAAATTGTTAGCTTGTACCCAATATTGTCAGCTAATGTACATATATGAAAGTATGTATATGTACACATATGTATATATAGCAATACATATGAAATATAGTCGTGGCATCAGTATGCATACACACTCACTACAGGGAACAGGTGGGAGAAATGCAGCAACCTGAATTCACAACACAGCATGAAGCATGAGAGATGTACTAACCTTCACACTCACAGAACATTTTCCAACAGCATACCAGCATGGTCCACGCCCTTACAATCTGAAAGGGCAACGCCTATCTCACATACCTTTTTATAGCACTGTCCTGAAATCACAGTGAGACATGCAATCAGTACACAACTGGCTGTATGCAATTAGCCAATGCTGCCTTACAACTGGTGCAGAGGCCATCACATGGGCCTATGCAGATACCTACAAAAGCATTCAGTACCCACACTCCACACATGCAATACAGTCATTGCACAAACCTAATGAGAAAGAGAGAGAGAGAGAGAGAGAAATAAGAAAATATACAGACTGCCAGCAGCAGCAGCAGCAAACAGCAAGCAGCACCACTGACACAGCAACAGCTGCCACAAACACAGGTAATGCAAAGTAGCAGGTTAATACTGTGTTTACTGTGACACCTCCAAATGTATCATAGTTTACTATCTATAGGTATGTCCATGAGATAGGTTGTGTGTACATAGTCCTGAAACATATACATATGTAATATTGCTGACATTTTGCCCATACTTACAACTTCCATAGCTTAGAACACAAGGTCAGTTGTGCATATGATGCAGTAGTTACCAGGGTCAGTAGAGGTTACTCCTCATTGGTGTGGGACCACTGTGTATGTATGGCACTGTTCAGGTACATATCCTGTAGTATGGCCAGGGATTAATACCAGACTGTCATGTGGTGCTATGTCCTCCAGGGGTGAACGTAGCACACATCCAGGGATACCATTTCATAACAGTGATGCTATGTGTTCTGCAATGTTGAGGGTGGCCCTCAACTGGACATGTGAGAGGATAGGGAGGTTACAGTCATCTGTGATAACTAATACCGCATGTGTAGGAGAATGGGGGGGGGTACCTGCACCTAAACTGTCTGCAACAATGTTGCCAATATCTGTGCATTTGGTGAATGTGAAGCATCTTAACACTGATGACCACAGATGCCTTGCCCTCATGTGAATCTGCCCTGTGCTGCAGTAGCCTCCTGCTATTGTTATACAATGTGCCTGTATCTGTAGTCCACTGGACAGGATTAATAAGTGGTGTGCAGATGTTCTGGGTTAGATATGTGTGTGCACAGTACATGCAGTATGTGGGATGTCTGTGGTAAGCATATGCAAAGGGGCCAGCAGTATGTGTTGTGGCTTCCACTGGCCCAATGGGCTGCATGGATAGCATCACAGTCATAACTATTGAATAACTGTGTAATTACATGCATACATAGCAAGGTAGTGTACTGTGCTTGTGGTGTTGTCGGGATATGTATATCCAGGCTGAGTAATGTGTGTCCACATCACAGGGTTGGATGGCAACACACATCCAGTATGTAGGGATGAACACCCAGAGTGTTTCAGACGTGTCGCCTGTGCAGAAATATCTGGCCATTACCTGTGCATCCCCCACAACACACACACATGCAACATATGGCAGAAGTACTATAGCAGTACACACAGGTTCATACTAGGCTATTTGCCCTAGGGCATTGATAAGCCTAGTAGAATGTGTTTGTCTTTCGCCACCCAATTACAAGTTATGCTGCTATGCCCTTGTCCGACGTTAGTATACTGTGCCTCTGTCTAACAGTGACATTGAAGTGATACCTGGGGTACAACTATGATCTCCATCCACTCATCCAGATTCCTATGGAAGAGAGTCAATGAGGGACTCTGCCTAACCTATAGTGTGAGTTCATTACAGAGTGAAGGGAGCCTCTTGGTTAGGAATATGCCCCTCCAGCATGTCCATTTATGTCAGTGCTGAGGTTCAGGTCTCCTGAGCATGTGGCTGTATGGGACTCTGATTTCCTGAGGTGCAGCATGTTCATTACTGCTGGGTAGGACATGGCTGTATATGGCACAGATTGCCTCTGAACAGGCAGTATGCCACTGAGTCCAGCTGGATTTCCTTTAACTGGGCAGCATATGATATCTGTTTGAGCCATTGCATCCTCTTGATGAGGTACTGTTGTCCTGTACCAGTTGCTGTAGGTGTCTGGTTAGGTACATCCCAAAAGGTGCATTGTACACAATTATAGGCCCGATGATGGATGAGTAAAGAGGCACAATGACCTCCCCTGCCATACATGTGAATCCCTCATGATTAGCTGGGCTATATAACATGCCTTTCAATCCATGTTGGCCATGTGGTTGACAAATGACAGACTGCTATCATGTTTCTTCCCCAGGTCCCCAACTACGTCTTCTGTACTCAATGGCCTAACACCTATGTTGTACTTTGCCACCAATGTGGAGGCGTGGGAATCTGCATTGAATATTGATACTCCCCCTCCCTTGTTCAAGTGTTGGGGCCGACAAGAATGGTAACAGCTATAACTTGGTAGTGCTGGTGTGCTCCTGTGAAACCTGAAACAGGTTTATGTTACTGCACAGATATCGATGTCCATAATGCTAAGTAGGGTTTTGAGTGCGTGTATCCTGAGGTCTAGACTTCCAGTGTTGAGTAGTATCACTCTTACTTCCTCATCCTTTGTGATACAAATGGATGTGGGTTTGCCTTATGAGCCTTGCCTAATACAGGCACTATGGGTGTAGCAAGAGCCTCCACCAAAATCCAATAGGCCAGGGGTGACAGGTGCAAGCTGTCCCTAGCAAAGCATACAACCCTAAGATGACAGGCATTGGCACACCTGTGAATGACACCAGTATGTCAGTCAATTGTTGGAAGGGATTATCGTGCCTTGATATTGTGGCATCGTTCTTGGTGAGGGTAAGATGCTACTCAAGGTCAGGGTCAAACTGTCTTGGGCTACGTGCTCAGAGAGCTCCGTACTGTCTCATGTCATGTAGTCCAGGGAGGTATGTGTCAGGTCATTCACACCAGCATGGACATTGACTGAGTCATACCTGTACTTGCCTTGGGGTTACTTGAGTGTTTGTGTTATGTGGTGGGTCGTAGTGCCCGACAGGCTGCACACTGTGACCCTCACCTCGTTAAGCCTGGTGAACGTGATGTCAGTGTGCCTGATGATAGAGGCACCTAGTACAGGTGTATGAGGTGTGTTGTTTACTGTTAATGGCTGTGAGTGTTCAGCACATTGGCTTTGTGTGATATGTGTTGCACATGTTTGTTTCTGTGGTAGTGGTTGCTTGAGTGTCTGCTTAGGAGGTCTCTGCTGCATAGGCAGACCTGTAGTCCGAGCCTACGAGTATGTTCATGTGTGATCATGTGTTAGTTCTGCTGTTGTGGTAGGTCTATGTGAGACTGGAAGTGTAGTGAGTGTGGTTTCCTTCTCCACCTGACTGGTTATGGCAGTATTGAGCAGACAGAGCCTAGCCTCCAGTTTGGTATATGGTTGCATCACTCACATGAGTTTGAATTTGTTCTTAGGAGGAGGGGGTTGTCTGTGTACATGCAGCTGTTCTAACATTGTCTCTGGATTACCACACTCACCAGCTGGACTGGGGAGGAGACTGACAACTGACCTTTGGACATGCTAGAATACTATTGTGAATTCCGTAATAATTAAAAACAAGGTCCAGTGGGGACTGAGGGTGTACTGATATTACCTACTACTGCTGACGGATATAAAAGCTTCAGTGAGCAAGTGCCAGGTAACCTAAGTGCAATGTGTTACAATTAAGTAAATGCAACAATGACAAGCAGTCACCTGCTGTCATGTGTAACATGGAAATACGTACAGTAAGCAATGCAGATATCAGTAGTGAGTCACAGAAGTGTTGAGAAGCTGTGTATTATGTGGAAGTAGCATACCAGTGAAATAACAAGCTAACAAATAACAAGCATATAAACAAAGCTAGATTCAGGAGGCCTGGATGTAGTGTTTGCTACAGCAAACAAGGTGTACCAATGTCAGTAAGATACAGCTCAAATATGCAGGCACTATAAACCTGAAACCAGATGTCCCCAGCTATGAATGGCAGAGTACAGCCTATTGTCACACAAGAGTGCAGACCACAAACCTTGTTAATGTTAAATAACTGGCCTGAAGGCCAACTGCCTATACCAGAACTAATACACTTGGACACTGGGCTCTCAATCAGCAGTTCCCAACTTCAACGGATGAAAGATATGTGTCCTGCCACCACAGTGCTTGCCACAAACCTCCCTAATGTAAAACAACTGGTCTGAAGGCCAAGTGCTTAGTCCAAATAACTTAGAATGATAGCTACACTTTAATCAAGTTACAACCAAGCAGTAATAAGTACAATTTAATACTCCCTGTATAGAATGTGTACCATGTATTGCTGAGATACTATGCTGATAACCTGTTTGTGTACCTTTCCAGGGGAACATGGCTCCAAAAAGGAACCCCGCATATTCTGCTGCAGAGGATGAAGTGATCCACCAGAGCCTGGTGCGTGACTATGCCATCCTGTTCTCATGCACCACCCAGAATCAGCAGGAGAGGTCTGCACTGTGGCAAAATCTAGTTAGCAGGATAAATGATGTTGGCATGCATTATAGGACATATGAGCAGGTGAGACATCACTGCAGTGATTTGATTAGAAATGTCCGCCAGCGTGCTGCAGATATCCACAGGCAACAGGTTGCCACAGGTGGGGGGGTGGCCACACATCCCCCCTCACCAGACAGGAGGGGCTACTGCTAAGTGTTGTGGATCCAGCCCCAGAACAACAACAGCAACAGTCATGCATCATGATGGAGGTTGGATCCACACAGCAGCAAGACGCCGAGCGTGCAGGTAAGATGCCATATTTATTTATTGTTATTACTTTTACATTTGTTGACCAAGATAGTCTAGGTGGATATATGTCCATTTTCAGTAGAGGCCTGGGGAGAAAAGCTCCACACATAACATAATAAAGACAGACAGACAAGTTGTTAATACAGACAGCCAACATAATAGAAATATACACCAGCTTGTTAATTAAATCAACATACATTTAAGGAACTCAAACAGTTTAAAGTCATACACAATGTACTGTCGGTTTCAAAGCAATTCTACCTAAAACATAATGGTTATGCAATAAGGCAAAAGCCATATAGATAATAGTTAAAGCTCAGAAGGGTAGAGAAGTAGAAGGAGTATGAAAGATAAAATAATAGGGAAGAGGCAGGAGTCAAGAAGGGAAGTGAGGAAAAGAAGGAAGACAGTCAAGAGGAGGTGGGAGGGATGGGAGAAGTAGGTCAGAGCATAGAAGGACATCAAGGGGAAAGAAACAGGGTAGAAGCTAGTTTTATGCACAATGAGGGGTTAAAGGTAAAGAGAGGGTGGGGAGAGGGACGTTAGCCTGGAGTACTACAAGAACAAAGCCAGTGGTTTTGGAAGTACAGTTTGAGTTGTTGTTTGAAGAGAGGTAAGGGTGAGATTAGAGTTAACTCCTGGTATGTACATATGACTGTTCTGTACACTGTTACTTCATGCACGCATAAGGTGTGCATGTGGTATGTATCTGTCATCATGATATGTAATTGTGCATGTGTGATACAGACATTATGAGCAGCTGATGTGTATAAGGGAACTAGTGTACTACTGTACTGTATCATGTGCAAAACAAATGGCACACTTGTGCCCACTAACATTACTCTCTTCATACTTCCAGGTCCCTCCCATCTAGCAACGAGGCAGGCCATACATGCTGGTGAGTGTGTTTAACATTACCTGAAAAACAATTTATAATACTAGTAAGAGTAGTGTAACTCTGTAGTATACATGCTAGTGAGTGTGTTTAATAATACCTGCAATACCCAGTTTAACAAAATTAAGAGTAGTGTAACACAGTACTGATGTGTGTGTTTACTGTGGGGTGTGCATGTGTGCGAGTGTGCCTGTGCCCATGTGTGCATGTGTGTTAGTGTCCATGAGTGCATGTGTCCATTTCTGGAATGTGTGCATTAGTACTGAAGTGCATCTCTGTCAAATATGTGTTGAGACTGTAATCAGTGTTCCCTGTTTTCCTCCCGTAGGATCTGGTGCTGCTCTGGTGACCTGCAGCAGGGAACCTGAATCTTGTGCCCCAGGTACTGATGATGATGAAATGTCTGTAATGGTGCAGGAAGGTGTGTCTGGGTCCGCCATTGGTCAGCCAATTGACAGTACACAGCTGTCAACCCCGTCAATGCGCACAGTCATCCTGCCGTTACATCCTTTGTCACCATTGTCCCTAGGTGATGGACAGTCTGCAGTGGGCATAAATCAGGGTAATGTGGTACCTGTGGTACATGCATCCCCACAAGGCAGCCATGAGCAGGGTCCTCCAATGGTACCACGCAGACAGTCGCCCATGGGTTCTCATGGGGGCATTCGTGGCCGTACTGCCTCTGGCCGACGTGCCCAAGGAGGTATGTCAACCTCCACTATGTTTCGAACTGTTATGCAGGCACAGGCACGTATGGAAAGGTACACCAGACAGGGTCTGAGGGAGCTGAGAGCATGTCGCACAGCCATGACAGATGGCATGCGTGACGTTGCGAATGCTATCCGTAACTTCACAGATGTCGTTGACAGACGTTGTGGGGGCATACAACAGCTGCTCCACAACCAGATGTCCATGGGCCAGGGCGATGGTGTGCATTTGCGACGTCGACATGGCCGTATGCCAGCAACAGCACCAGCTGGCAGTGGCCGCGGACGACAACAGGCCCACTCACGCACCTCAAGTGCCAGCACCAGCCCCAGCAATGCAGGGTCTGTGCTGTCATCAAGACGCCCCAGGAGACCACGTGCACGTGGCTCTGGACAGTCCCAACAGGGAACTGTGTCCAGTCAACACACCCCTGCTTCCGATGACAGTACCCAGTCTGGGTTAGTATCGGATATGGCCCGTAGCACCCCTGCCAGGCACAGGTACCGTGTCCGTGCCCACAGACACTGATCTGGATGACCTGACAGGTGCAATCTGTGGCTGTCCACAAAACCCTGTACATGGCAGCCATTATGTGGGACTGTGGCGTGCTTACACACATGCAGAAACCTAACACCTAGGGCAAACACATACACACACACACTGCACCAACACTGGTCCACCCTGTACTGCTGCCCCTCACAAACACACATACACACACATGTCAATTGGTGTTACCAGTGGCTGGCTTGGGCATACCTAACCCACACCCTGTGCATATGATGACACTGTGCCACCTCCTGCATACTACAACATTGGTGCAGGAAAAGGTAAACACGTTGCTGATGCACAGGGTGACTACATAGATGTGTATAAGTAGTAACATGTTGGTAACTGTTCACTGTTCCACTATGATTGTGTGTATATCCCAGCAGTCCTGCTGCAGTAACTGTATGAATGTCCTCAATTGTTATCTGCACCCATACTACTTACCAAAGTGTACCAGCTGCACACCATCACATGCTAACATTGACTATGGGAATGCACATCATGTGCTGTTATGTAGATTCAGCTATATGTATCTGTTCTGTCACACATGCATTTATACACACCCTGCTACCCACACACATGCACATGCTCACCTGCCATTCCCATTATTTATTACCCTACATGAGTAGCTGTCGATACATGACAGGTACACATTTGAGAAGTGCACTATGTTGTTTACTACCGACTTCCTCTTCTCTACCTGTATTCACAGGGTGCAGGCAACCTCATCAGTTCAAAGGTGTAATGTGCATCAGGTACTGTGGTACCCTGATTGCCACATCAAACATGTTTCCCATACGAATGCACACACAGACACATTCCACATCCACACACTTGCCACATTCAGGCTTCAAAACACTATCTAGGTATATTCTGGTACATGTGCGTGTTACAGTAGCATGTAACACTATACTGAGTACTGGCAGTTGTCTGTTGTCATGTTGTTTGTATAGAGTAAAAGAATTGTTTGATTATCCTACTTCGTTTTGTGGACATTACTTGAAGAAGTGTTACCTTACATGTGTTATTGGTACCACCACCTTCTCTTTTGTAGTTTTGTTTGTATAGGGTGCTGTCAACATCACTGCTTGTTAAGGGTAATGTGCTCCCTGCAGTGCATAGCCCCATTTGGCAAAAGCCACATCCCACCCCCATCATTGTGCACACATACTAACTCCACCCACAGTAAAACACATACTTTCTATTTGCAAGATTCAAACCCATACCTAACTGTGTTATGACAGTAGAAGCAGACACATTAGCAGAGTGTGCTATTTGCATTAGGTGGAGAAATCCTTTCTAATGCTGTACTTAGAGGGTGCTGACATCATCTGTGTGTAGGAGGAGGGATGTGCACCCTGTAGTGTGTTCTCCCAGTTGGCAAAAGGCACTTATCCCTCCCAGCATAATGCACACACATAAACCCCACTCATACTAACACACATACATTCTCTTTGCAGGATTCAAACCCCTACCTAACTATGTTATGACACTGGAGAAAGACGCATTAGCAGAGCGCGCTATACGAATTACTGGAGGACTTTAATACAGGTAATATAGTTATAGAGTCCTGACATCATCAGTGTTTCAAAAGGGGGATCTGCATCCTGTACTGTACTGTCACAGTTGCTAATAGGGGCATTTCCCATACACACATCGATGTGTTTGAGGTTTGCATATGTGGAGGATCCAGTACTCCAGTGTGATTAGTATATGGTTTGACTGCAACAATGAGGGATATACTTCCAGTGGTGAGCATTTTGTACTCATGTTTGTGATGATCAGGTCTAGTAAATCTGCCCCTCTTGTGGGAAGGTTGATTACCTGTTCCATAGCTAAAGAATGTCTGATGTATGGGAACCCTAGAGCTTGGGTATTGTGGCTTGTGTAATGTTCACAGTCTATGTTTGGGTAGCTGACGTCACCCAGTATGATGGTGTTTGCAGAGAAATCTATACTCTCCTGTGTGAGCATGAAGGCTGTGTGGGAGTCCTGAGTTTGAGAGGGTGCTGTAAGAGCTCCTCTGTGTCTCTTTCCATGTGGTCCAGGGAGGTACGTCTCAGGTTGTTTGCACCAGCATGGACAATGACTGCCTCATAGTTGTACTTGCTGTGGAGTGACGTGTGTGCCTGTGTTATGTGGCACATTCTATCACCCGGCAGGTAGCTAAATGTGACCCTCACCTTGCTCAGTCTGGAGGGCGGCACATCAGTCAACAGCTCATGTCAAGCAAGTTCACACCCCTCATAAATGATGTGGAAACCTTCAAAGGCCCCAGGCCTGTTGAAAATATGGACCAGACTGCAGATACCTGTATAAAGGCATTCTATGGACACATTCAGGAATGCATGGATCATGAAACCACATATGAAAGCATGACCCAATTCTCCAAAGGCAGACATCCTGTGTGCCGGACACCAGCCATAAACAAACTATACAATAGAAGGATGAAGCCACTACATGATACAACAAACTCCCAAAATGTGAAGGCATCACTGATGAGTATTGGAAGACATATCCCTCATTGGTGAGATCAGACCATAAATTAATCTCACTGGAGATCCACATCCCGCCCCCACCCCCAGCAAAAAAGACCACAGTGAAGAACTTCTCAAAAGCAAACTTCACACTTCTTAAGACTGGAGTGGTATCCTTCAAGGCCCCCGAGCCAGTGGAAACCACAACCCACGCTGCTGAAACCCTTACAAATGCCTTCTACGAGCACCTCCAGGAATGTATGGATCAAGCAATCCCTAATAAAATCAAGACCTTTTCCACCAAAGGCAGGCGCCCGGTCTGGTGGACTCCAGCCATAAACAAACTCTACAACAAGAGGAGAAAGCTACTACATGACAGAGCAAAATCCCTAAATGGGAAGGCATCTCTGATCAATACTAGCAAAAACCTAGGATCACTCATAAAATCATCCAAGGCCAACTTTGAGAGAAAAATCGCTAATGACACAAAGACAATCATAAAGCCTTCTTTAGCTATGTTAGAAACCTGGGTGGAAACTCCCAGATATGCTCAGAATTAGTCCAAAATGATAAAAAAATCACTGAACCCACAGACATTGCCAACATACTGGCAGACAGGTTCAGTGCAAATTTCCCAAAGGAGAAATATCTATCCCACCAGAGTCTAGCCTCCCAAACATCTCAGATGCCCAGGTGAGAGCTGCTCTCTAAAGCAAAAACACAGCATCAATGGGACGGACGGTGTCCCCGGCTGTGTGCTACGAACTCAATGAGGAACTAAACCCACACATAAGGCTGCTGTTTAATCTTAGCCTTACTACAGGATCGTGCCAAAGAATGGCGTCACGGCAACTGTGGTCCCACTCCACAAAGGCGGTGCTTCTACGGACCCTGGAAATTACCGCCCATAAGCTTGACGAGCCTTGTCTGCAAAGCTATGGAGAGGATCATAATGGAACTCATAAATAAAGACATTGGGGACCTACAGACACTGGATCCTACCCAATTTGGCTTTGTCAAGGGCAGATCCTGCCTCTTGAACTTGGTCGACTTTCGAAACAGTCACTAAGGCCATTGATGAGGGTAAGGCAGTTCACACAGCCTACCTTGACCTAGCAAAAGCATTCGACACAATACCCCACTCAGGAATCATAGAAAAGCTCACCAGCTTAGATGTAAACCCATATGTCACAAGATGGGTTGCAAACTGGCTCAAGGACAGAACACACAGGGTTAGAGTTGCTGGTGCCATGTCAGACTCTAAGCGGTCACGGGTGTCCCACAGGGCTCAGTCCTGGGCCTCCTCTTGTTCGGCATTTATTTTTCTGAAGTGCAGGCAAACATAGGGGGATTGTGGCTGACAAAATTTGCAGATGACTGCAAACTGGGCACCATAATTGACACTCCATCAGACACAGACATCCTCCAGAAAGGTCTCATAGAAATGGATAACTGGTGCCAGAGCCATGGCCTTAAGCTAAATGCCAAAAAATGTATAGTCATACCCTTTGGGAAAAACAAGGTAACCCCTAATTACCACATAGGTGGTAATCCATTAAACACGGAAGAAGTTATCAGGGACCTGGGGACCCAAGTTGACAGTAACCTCTCTTTTGACACTCACATTGCCAAAGTGGTTAGGAAGACCTTCTACATTGCCCACCTGATCATGAAGGGATTCACATCCAGATCAGGAGAGGTCATTGTACCCTGTACTCTTCACTTATCAGACCAATGATTGAGTACAACGCCCATTCGGAATGTACCTTACCCGACACCTGCAGCAGTTGGAAAGACCCAAAAGTTCCTCACCAAAAGGATAAAGGCGCTCAAACATATGTCATACGATGCCCGACTGAAGAAACTCCAGCTCTATTCAGTCGCATACCGTCTGCTCAGAGGTGCTCTGTGCCTGACATACAAGGCCATGTCCAACCCCGAATTAATGGACATGCTCCACCTCAAAAATCCAAATCCACCAGAGCCACGAGAGCAAGAGACTTAAACCTCAACACGGATATAAACAGGACGTGCTGGAGGGACAGATTCATCACCCAGAGACTCCCTACACTATGGAACAGAATCCCAGTCCATGTGAGGCAGAGCCCCTCACTGACTCTGTTCAAGAGAAATCTTGACGAGTGGATGGGAGATCGTAGGTTTACCCCGGGAATCATCTCTGTATCACTGCTGGACAGAGGCACAGCAAACTAATGGGTATAGTATTCTCATCCTAAGGGGTGGTGAAAGCCACACACACTCTGGCTAGGCTTATAAATGCCCTAGGGAAGATAGCCTAGTATGAACCTATGAACCTATGAACTACAGGCACCCACATGATTGTCTAAGGCCATCTTTGAGAGAAGATTCCACAAGTCACTGAGGATAATCACAAGGCTTTCTGTGGTTATGTTAGGAACCTGGGTGGTACTACCCAGATATGCTCAGAGGTAATCCAAGATGTCACATGAAATACAAAGCACACAGACACTGCCATCATCCTAGTGGACAGGTTCACTGCTGCCTTCTACCCCCCACCACACCAAAAGGGCAAATATGTCTTGCGGCAGAGTGCTGCCCCCCCCTGACATCACAGATGCTCAGGTAAGAGATGCCCTTCCCAAAGCAATAAACACTGCATCAATGGGACGAGACAGTGTCCCAGGCTGTGTCCTACATGAACCACAAGAAGAGCTACACCCAGACATAACACTACTGTTCAATCCCAGCCTTACTACACGATATGTGGCCAAAGAGTGGCGTACAGCAACAGTGGTCCCTCTACATTCAGGTGGTGCCTTCACGGATCCTGGACACTATTCGCCACATATGTCTGACTAGCTTGGTCTGCAAAGCTATGGCAAGGATCATCATGAACCTCACATATATAGATATTGTGGACCTACAGACATGTCACCATACACAGTTTGGCTTTGTTAATGGCAGATCCTGCCTCTCAAACCTGTTTGATTTCTTTGAAACAGTCACCAAGGCCACTGTCAAGGGGAAGGAGGTCTACACAGCCTACCTGGACCTTGCATAAGCCTTTGATACAATACCCCATTTGTGCATTCTAGGGAAGCTCACCAGTGTACATATTAACCCCTATGTCACTATGGATATTGCACAGTGGCTCAAGGGCAGAACACACATGGCTAGAATTGCTGGAGCCATGTCAGCCTCCAACCAGGTACAAGTGGTGTCCCACAAGGCTCAGCCCTGGGAGCTGTCATGTTCATTATATATTTATCATAGATACAGGCCCACATGGAAGTACTGTGGCTGAGCAAGTTGCAGGTGACTGCAAACCGGACGCCATAATCAACTCTCCAGCTAACACACGCATCCTCCAAAAGGGCCTCTTGCAAACACACGACTTGTGCCACAGCCATGGCCTCAAGGTGAATGACAAAAAGCGTACAGTCATCCCCTTTGTCAAACACAAAGTGACCACAAAGTACCACATATGTGTTAATCCATTAAGTGCAGGCGAAGGTATTATGGACCTTGGGGTACACAGGTTGATAGCATTCTAACATTTGACAACAACATGGACAAAGTGGTTAGGAAAACATGTTATATGGGCCACATCATCATGATGGGATCCACATGTAGATCAGGGGAGGACATTGTGCCCCTTTACTCATTCCTCATCATGCCCATAATTGACTATGATGAACCTGTCGGCATGCACCTTACCAGACACCTGCAGCAACTGGAAAGACCACATACGTACCTCGACAATAGGATCAAAGGGCTCAAACAGATGCCACATACTGTCTAGTTAAAGAAACAGCAGCTCTACTCAGTGGCATACTGCCTCTTCATAGTCAATCTGTGCCTGACATATAAAGCCATGTCAAACCCTCACTTAATGGCCATGCTGCACCTCAGAATATCCAGATCCCATCAGGATACACGCTGGAAAGACTTGAACCTCAGGAGTGATATACATAGGACATGCTGGAGGGGCACATTCATAACTCAGAGGCTCCCTTCATTCTTGAATATTATCCCAATAGCGGTTAGGCAGAGTGACTCAGTGACTATCTTCAAGAGTGATATTAATGACTGGATGTGACATTGTAGGGTTACCCTGGGTATCACTTATGTGTCACTGTGAGACAGAGGCACAGTATACTAACCTTGGAAAAGGGCATAGCAAGACAGATTTACAATGCATGTTGAAAGCCACACACATTCTGGCTAGGTGGATACATGCCCTGGGTGGACATCCCTGTATGAACCTATGGACCTATGTATCTTGTTCACCATTGGCCCTATGTGCTGTTAATCACCAATGCAATCTCAATACTATGGTAGCATGTGCAAAGGTCAGTTGTCAGTCACCTCTATGGTACAGTTGTGGAATATGTGTGTCATGTAGTAATGTCACAGCTGCCACATGTACACAGTCAACCCTATACCCTACCCATGGATGTACAACACATGTATGAGATGGAAACACATGGCCAAACTGTGGACTAAGCACTCTGAACCCAGTACTGGCATAACCTGTTGGGTGGCATGAAATACTACAGTGACAGCAATACCAATCTGATGTGGACCTACACTGACAGCAATACAAGCATGGAAACACACCAGGCCAGTTGTGGAGCCTAAGGATAGCATCCTGCATGACTGGCAGACATCTCTGCAGCTGGCACACAGGCATACATTAGGCCTGCACACAGCACGCATAACACATAGCACACAAATCCTGTGTGCCAAACAAGCACAGTCTGTACAGCTATACAACACTACTGCTGCAGTTGTGTTAGGTACTTTTATTGTCCAGTACAGTGAGAACATGCTCACCAGGCTGGACAAGGTGTAGGTCACAGTGATATGCTCATGGGGCACTGTGGTCCACCACATAACACAAGCATACAGGTCAGTCAGATGCATGGACACATATGACTCAGTCATTGTCCATGCCACCACAGCTGATGTGGGATGTCCCTCACTGGGATACATGATAGGGAACATGGAAGGGATCACTGAGCAAGTGACACAGGCTGGTAGAACCCTGACCTTGGTTGGCATCAGACCCTCACCAGGGATTCTGACATATTACTGAATGCTAATGAATTACTGTAGCTACAACACCCTAACTGAACGGTTCTTAGCATGCGGTCACTGCATTGCTATGGAATAACGTCTTACCACTCCCACAACAGGTGAAAACATGTAGCACCTGTTCATCAACAACAGGTAGACTATATGCCCTAGACCAGGTGTGTATCCCTCACTACTAGGCTGATAGCATCTACATCTCACACTGTATATACACATCCCACATGCAGCACCTGCACAGAAGACCACAGTCATAATGTTACCATGTGCAAATACCATGTATTCACATATGGCAAGCATCACACATGGTAACTATTGAAGGTCACAGGTACATATGTGTATTTGGCACACACATACATCATGTGTGCATTGCCATAACTGGTTTAATCAATGTCATGCATTATTGTGAGGGACAACCCGCACACATGGGCATTCTGTGTGGGCAACACACACGTGGCATGTCTGTAATCAAAAGCCATAAATAATTGAGATATCATTTAGAAAGGGGTATGTGCATCCTGTAGTGTGTTTTCCCAGTTGCCAAAAGGGATATTTCAGTCATACACACTTACCCCCCCTTCACATACACTTGCTGGATTCAAACCCCTACCTAACTATGTTATGACACTAGAGACAGATGCATTAGCAGAGCGCGCTATTTGCATTACTGGGAGTTTTCCTTTCCCCTGATATACTTATAGGGTGCTGACATCATCAGAGTTTAGAAAGTGGAATGAGCATCCTGTGGTGTGTTTTCCCAGTTGCCAAAAGGGATGTTCCTTTCATACACACTTACACACACACTTACCCCCCCTTCACACACACTTGCCTCTTGCTGGATTCAAACCCCTACCTGACTATGTTATGACACTAGAGACAGACGCATTAGCAGAGCGCACTATTCGCATTACTGGGAGATTTCCTTTCCCCTGATATACTTATAGAGTGCTGACATCATCAGAGTTTAGAAAGTGGAATGAGCATCCTGTGGTGTGTTTTCCCATTTGCCAAAAGGGATGTTCCTTTCAGACATTGTACCCGTCCCAGTTTGGCTTGGTCAAGGGCAGATCATGCCTTTTGTACTCGGTTGACATCTTCAAAACGGTCACTTAGGCCATTGTTGAGGGAAAGGCAGTCCATACAGCCTTCCTTGGCCTTGCAAACACTTTCAACACAATACCCCACTCAGGTATTGTAGAAAACCCTACCAACTGAAATGTAAGCCCATATGTCACAAGATGGGTTACAAACTGGCTTAAGGGCGGGACCCACAGGGTTGCAGTTGCTGGCACTATGTTAGACTCCAGGCTGGTCACAAGTGGTGTCACACAGGGCTCAGTCCTTGGCCCCCTATTGTTTGTCATGTACTTCTCAGAAGTACAGGCCAACATGGGAGGACTTTGGCTGACAAAGTTTGCAGATGACTGCACACTGGGCGCCATAGTGGACAGTGCATCAGACACGGATATCCTTCAGAAGGGACTCACGGAAACTGATAGCTGGTGCCAGAGCCATGGCCTGAAGTCAAAGTGCACAACATGTGTGGACATACCCTTCGGGAAAAGCAAGGTAACCCCAAGCTACCATATAGGTGGCAATCCTCTAAGCACAGAGGAGGTTATCATGGACCTGGGGACACAGGTTGACAGTCGCCGTTCTTCTGACACTCACGTTGCTAAAGGGGCTAGAAAGACCTTCTACATTGCCCACCTGATCAGGAAGGGATTCACATCCAGATCTAGTGGGTCATTGTTCCCCTGTACTCTTCACTTATCAGACCGGTGATCGAGTACAATGCCCTATTCTGGATGTATCTCACCCAACATCTGCAGCAATTGGAGAGACCCTGAATGTCCCCCAACAAAAGGATAAAGGAACCCCATCTGTCATATGCTGCCAGATTGAAGACACTCCCGCTCTATTCAGTCACATACCATCTGCTTAGAGGTGACATGTGCCTGACATGCAAGGCCATGTCCAAACAGGAATTAATGGACATGCTCCACCTCAGAATCGGCAGATCCACCTGAACCACTAGTGCAAGTGACTTACACCTTAGCATGGATGTACGTTGGACATGTTGGAGGGATGGAGTTATCACTCGGAGACTCCCTATGCTGTGGAATACAATCCCGGTCCATGTGAGGCAGAGTACCTTGCTGGCTCTGTTCAAGAGGTATCTTGACCTGTGGATGGGAGGTCATACGTTTACCCCGGGGATCGTCACTGTGTCACTGCTGGAGAGCGGCACGACAAAATAATGGGTACAGTACTGTTTCCATATAAGGGGTGGTGTACGCCAACAAACTCTGGGCTAGGCTTATACCTGCCTTAGGGAAGATAGCCTAGTATAAACCTATGTACCTATGAACCTATTTGACCATGTTGCATTATGTTCAGATGTGAACTACTTACAACAGCCTCATCCAACATCAGTAGTGTATTCCACAACATGGGTGTACATTGGCAAACACTACCGATGTACCCTAGGCCATTTCTAATGCTAGTCGGAGAGTGTGTTTGTCCGTCAACACATTGTAAGTGTAGTTTGCCATGACATATGTCTTGTTTAGTATACTGTGCCTCTGTCTACCTGTGACATAACATTGATACCCAGGGTAAACCTACCATCTCCCATCCACTCATTAGGATTCCTGTTGAGGGGAATCAACGAGTGACTCTATGGATAACCTGTACTGGTAGTTTACTCATGCGTGGGGGTGGCTTCTGTGTTATGGATAATGCAGTACAGCCTGTCCTATGTATGTCAGTGCTGGGGTTCAGGTCCCTCATGTGCATAGCTCCCTGCCATTCAGATTGAACAAGGTGCAGCATGTGCATTGATTCCATCTTGGACATGGCTTTCTACATCAGGCACATCTTGCGTCTGGGTGGACAGCATGGCAGTGTGTGGAGCTGCACTCTGTTTAATCAGGCAACACATTACATGTGTTCCAGCTCTTTCATACTCCTGGTGAGGTACTGTTGTGGACTTTACAGTTGTTGGATGTGTCTGCTGAGGTACACCCCACAGGGGCTGTTGTGGTCATTTCTAATGCTGATGAAAGATAACTGCAGAACCACAATGACCTCCCCTTAGCTAGATGTCAGAAAGCATGGACCATGCAATCACAAATAAAAAACAGGACACTCTCCACAAAGGGAAAGTGGCCTCTCTGGTGGACCCCAGCCATAAACAAACTGTATAACAGATGAGGGATACTAATGCAAGACAGAGCTACATCTCCAAAAGGGAAGACAGCTGTGATCAGCACTAATAGAAAGCTACATTATCTCATAAAGACATGCAAGGTCAACTTGGGGACATAAATCACCAAAGACAATGAAGGTAACCACACTGCTTTCTTCAGTTATGTCAGACACCTGATTGGGAACCCTCAGATATGCTCAGAGTTGGTACACAACAACATATATTCCAGTGACCTGACCGATATTGGCAAGATTCCGGCAGACAGCTTCAGTGCGATTTACCCCCTCTCTCACCCCCAAAAGAAGATAGTTATCACAGCTGTATGTAACCTCACTGTCATCTTGGATGTCCATGTGAGAGCCGCACTCAGCAAAGACAAGTACACAGCATCAATGAGACCTGCTGGTATCCCCGGTTGCATGCTATGTGAACTCCAGAAGGAGCTGGACCCGTATATACAAATGCTATTTAACCTTAGCCTTGCTACAGGATATGTACCTGAACACTGGCGTACGGCAACAGTGGTCCCACTCCACAAAGGAGATGCCTCCACAGACCATGGCAACTACCACCACACAAGCTTAACCAGCCTTGTCTGCAAAGCTATGGGAAGAGTCATTATGGAGCTCTTACACAGAGACATTGCTGACCTACAGACCCTTGATCCCACCCAGTTCAGCTTTGTACAGGGCAGATCCTGCCTTTTGCACCTAGTTGATTAATATGAAACTATCAGTAGGGCCATTGATGAGGGCTACGCAGTCCACACAGCCTACCTGCACTTGGCTAAGGCCTGTGACACAATACCCCACTCAGGCATCATAGACAAGCTCAACAGCTGACATATAACACCATATGTCACAGGATAGGTTGCAAAATGGCTAAGAAACAGAACCCATAAAGTCAACATTGCAGGTGCCTTGTCAGATTCGAAGCCAGTCACAGGTGGTGTCCCACAAGGATGTGTCCTGGGACCCATCTTAATTGGTATTTACTTTTCAGATGTGAAAGCAAACATAGGAGGGTTGTGGCTGACAAAGTTTGCAGATGACTGCAACCTAGGCACCATAGTGAATACATCAGCCGGCACACACATCCTACAGAATGCCGTCACAAAGACAGATAGCTGGTGCCAGACTCATGGCCTGAAACTGACTGCAACTGATGTGTAGTCATCCCCTTTGGGAGGAACAAAGTACCCACAGATCAATACATAGATAGCAACCCACTGAGCACAGAAAACAAATCAGACACCTGGGGACACATGTAGATAGTGACATCTCGTTTGACACCCATGTTGCCAAAGTGGTTAGACAGACTTTCTATCTTGCCCACCTTATCATGGAGGGTTTTCCATCCAGATCATAGGAGGTCATTGTACCACTATACTTCTCCCTTATCAGGCCCATGATTGAATACAAAGCCCCATTTGGTATGTACCTCACCCAGCACTTGCAACAGCTGGAGAGACCCCAACAGTACCTTACCATGAAGATCAGGGGTCTACAACACATGTCATATGCTTCCAGAATAGAGGAAATCCAGCTTTATTCAGTGTCATACCGCATACTTACAGGTGACCTATGCCTGACATACAAGACCATGTCCAATCAGGATTTGGTGGACATGCTCCACTGCAAGCAATCCAAATCCACCAGAACCATGAGAGCTGAAGATTTGAACCTCAGCACATACATGTATAGGACATGCTGGAGGGACAGAGTCATAACTCAGAGGCATCTCACACTCTAGCAGAGTATCCCAGTTCATGTTAGACAGAGTCCCTCACTGACTCTCTTCAAGAGACATCTGGACAACTGCATATGAGACAGAGGCACAGACTAGACAGAGGCACAGTCATGTTATTCAATTACGTAAGGGGGTCATAATGTGTCACTACTAAGTCAGAGGCACAATATTCGGAATCTATTCTGTACACTTATTACCACTATAAGGGGTGGCAATAGCCACATCACTATGGCTAGGCTTATACATGCACTACGGCAGATAGCCTAGTAGTAAACTATGAAACTATGGTGTATGTGTAGGTATTGTCAGTCAAGCACTATGATGTGGTTTGGGGGGCTTGATATCTCCCTGTATTCCAACATTGTTTTGTCCATTCCTTCTAGCATGTCTAGGGATCAGTTGCTAGTGTCCTCTCCTGCTCAGCTGGTGAACCTGGGAATATTGAGGCAATGTTACAATTGCCTCATGTACACTGACAACCCTCTCCTTCTCCCATAAAACACACATACATGTGAGAGATGCAACTATATAGCCAAAGTGGAGGCTGAGCTCTCTCAACATAGGACTAGCAAGCCTAGAGAGAAGGTGAAGGTAACCACACACATCACAAACCCAGTCTCACATAGCACTATCACAACTTAAAATCATACACATAGACACACAAAGACATACTCAGAGGCTCTGATCAGAATTCTACCAAAACAGCAGCGGCCACCACAGCAGACACCCACACAACTGCCTCCACAGGGCACAGCACATGCAATACATAGACCACAGTCAGTGTGCCAAACAGTCACAGCCCTTAAGGCCAAACACAATGCCAGACACACTTGTCATAGGTGACTCCATAGTCAGACACACTGACGTCCCGCTCACCAGATCGAGTACGGAGGAGGTCACAGTAAGCTGCCTATCGGGCACTGGAATCCACCACATAATGCAAGCACTCAGGTCACTCAACTGCAAGTACAAGTCTGACTCAGTCATTATCCATGCTGGTGTGAACGACCTGAGATGTACCTCCCTGGACTACATGGAAAGAGACATAGAGGATCTCTCTGATTATGTAGGCCAGGCAGGTATGACCCTGACCTTGAGCAGTATCCTACCTTCACCAAGTATGATGCCACATAAACAGAGACAAGATGATCAGCTGTAATAATTTGCTTAAACTATGGTGTCATTCAAAGGGGGTCCAATGTCTGTCTGCCTGGGATGACATGCTGGACAGGCCACGCTGATTTGCAAGGGACGGCTTGCACCTGTCACCCCTGGGCTTCCGGATTTCGGCTGAGGCTCTTGCCACCCCCATTGTGCCTTTTTTATGTAAGAATCAGATTCTACACCTACCACCCTAGAACACAGAAAAGGACGAACACTAAGGGTAATGCTGCTCAATGCCAGAAGTCTCAACCTCAAGCTGCACACACTCGACGCCCTTCTCAGTATGTAGAACATTGATGTCTGTGCTGTGCCTGAAACCTGGTTCATGGCTTCTGACAGCACCCCGGCACTATCGGGTGTTACCTCATATCATGCGTTCCGGCCCCAAAATCCGGACAACACCAGGAAAGGAGGGTGGGTGTCCATATTCATCAAGGACATCCTCACCTCAAGGTTGGTGGCAACACACGATGCATCGGAGACCATCCAGGTGCAAGTAACCGTAGGCAAGACTGCTCTGCAGTTTGTAGCATGTTACATGCCACCCTCTCAAACTCAGGTACCTCACACAGCTGTCCTGAAAACACTGGAGGGGATAAATGTATCTCCGAACACCATCATACTGGGTGATTCCAACTATCCAAATATAGACTGGGATCACTACTCAAGCCCCAACACTCTAACCCAAAGGTTCCAAGAGTTCATACACTCAAATGCCATGGAACGACTAGTCACCATCCCCACAAGTGGAGACAACATACTAGAACTCATCATCACGAACATGGGGTCACACTGTTCAACACCAGAAGTATACCCATCATTGGTGAGATCAAATCATGAACTAATCTCAGTGGGAGTCCACATCCCACCCCACCCCAGATAGAAAAACAAACAGTGAAGACCTTCTCAGAAGCCGAATTCACACTTCTAAAGACTAGTGTTGTCTCTTTCAAGGCCCCCAAGCCAGCGGACACCATTACCCAAGCCGCTGTATAACTTACAAATGCCTTCTACCAGCACCTCCAGGACTGCATGGATCAGGCAATCCCAAACAAAACAAAGACTCTTTGTACCACAGGCAAACATCCAGTCTGGTGGACCCCAGCCATAAACAAGCTCTACAACAAAAGGAAGGAGCTACTACAAGATAGGGCGAAATCCGTAGAAGGGAAGACACCCCTGCTCATTATGAGTAAAACACTGGGTTCCCCCATACAATCATCCATGGCAAATTTTGAGAGTAAACCCACTCAGGACTCAAGGGACAATCATGAAGCCTTTTTACCTATGTTTGACACCTGGGAGGGAACTCCCAGATATGCTCAGAATTAGTTCGGAATGATGTAAATATCACTGAACCTACTGACATTGCCAACTTACTGGCTGACAGGTTCAGTGCGGATTCCCCCCCCAACTGGAGGGGTATCTATACCAGAGGATTGTAGCCCCCCAAACATCTCATATGCTGGGGTGAGAACTGCTCTATCCAAGGCGAAAAACACTTTATCCATGGGACCAGATGGTGTCCCCGGTTGTGTGCTCCATGAACTCAATGAGGAATTAAACCCGCAGTTAGGGCAGCTGTTTAATCTTAGCCTCACCTCAGGATATGTGCCCAAGGAGTGGCATACAGCAATGGTGGACCCACTTCACAAAGGGGGTGCCTCCACCAACCCCGGAAACTACCATCCCATCAGCTTGACAAGCCTGGTCTGCTAAGCTATGGAGAGGATCATAATGGGAATAATAAATGAAGACATAGGGGACTTGCAGACGTTGGATCCAACCCAGTTTGGCTTTGTCAAGGGCAGATCATGCCTTTTAAACTTGGTTGACTTTTTCAAGACAGTCATCCAGGCCATTGACGTGGGCAAGGCAGTCCACACAGCCTACCTTGACCTGGCAAAGGCTTTCGACACAATACCCCACTCGGGTATCATTGAAAACATCACCAGCTTAAATGTGAACCCATACATCACAGGATGGGTTGCAAACTGGCTAAGTGACAGAACACACAGGGTCAAAGTTGCTGGTGCCATGTCACACTCCAAAACTGTCACAAGTGGTGTCCCACAGGGCTCAGTCCTGGGCCCACTTTTGTTCAGCATCTACTTTTCAGAAGTACAAGCAAACACAGGAGGATTATGGCTGACAAAGTTTGAAGATGACTGCAAACTGGGAACCATAGTTGGAAACCCATCTGACACAGACATCCTTCAGAAGGGTCTCATAGACACGGATAACTGGTGCCAGAGCCATGGCCTTACGTTAAACACTAAACAATGCATAGTCATACCCTTCGGGAACAACAGGGTTACCCCTAGTTCCCATCTAGATGGCAATCCTCTAAGCACAGAAGAGGTTATCAGGGACCTGGGTACCCGGGTTGACAGTAATATTTTGTTTGACACTCACGTTGCCAGAGTAGGCCTGGGGCAGTTCCTGCTATTAGGACAGTGGTCTGCAGCAAGCTATGTAGTAGTAGTCAGTTTTAGCCATTGGTATTTGACCATGGGTAATCCATGTTGCTTCTTGTTGTGGTACCAACATGGGTGTGTGGTTAGCCATGCCATTTATTGCTAGTCACCCTCATTTTGTAGCTTGTTCCATGTGTTTGCACATGTACATCACTGTATGAGGTGTGACCTGGTAGTGTCAGGGTGCTGATGTGGGCTTTGACCCTGTTTTCTATTACAGCACTGATATCTACATTCTCTATACTGTGTGCGTTTACACTGCACGCATTTATACTTCTGGCATTGGGTAGCATTACATCTAGGTTCCTATCCCTTGTGGTACCTATGAGGTAGGTTTGTGTTTTTTGTGGTTTATGATTGGTGAGGGTGGATGTTAGTCGGGTCCTCAAGTGTGCATATGGTACATGGTATTACATTACTTAACACATGGCATTCATGCCTCAGGTGGTGCTGCAGGGCTGCCTCTGTCGGATGCACATACTACACTCCCTGTACATGTTTGGAAGCAGGTTGTGTCACGTTAGGCATCCCTGTTACTATATGAGTGAGTCAGAGCGGGTATCAGTCCCAGTGTTCCTACTGACCAAGTGTATGTGCTATGCGTTGCCTCTTTGCCAAGGCCAGGGCATACTGGGCACGCCTCCTTCTGCCTACTGGGACAAGATCAGGTTGTTCCTCCTCCGAGTCACCCTCTGCCTGTGGTGGCCTTGGCAATGGTGGGGGGATGTTAGGCCCAGCCCTGTGCTGGTCCTGCTGCAGCTGTTTCCGCAGGATCATATTATGTAGCACAGCACATATCATGACCATTTGGGTACATGTATTTGGTGTGTACTGCAAGGCTCCACCAGATGTGTCCAGACACCGGAACCGTGACTTGAGCAGCCCAAACACACGCTCTATGACATTATGTGTTTGTGCGTGTGCCTCATTATGGCGTTCCTGTTCAGGTGTGTGTGCATTTCTGATGGGTGTCATCAGCCACGGCTCAAGTGCATAACCTGCATCCCCCACTAGGTGTCCGTGTGGGAAGTCCCCACTGGCAAATGATTGGTACAGCTGCGTCAGATGCCAGATGTGGGAATCATGGTAGCTCCCAGGGCAGCCAGCACACACCTTCATTATTATGCCCTGGGCATCACACACGACCTGGCAGTTGATGGAGGGGTATCTCTTGCGGTTAATGTAGGCTCTCCCCCGCTCACCAGCTGGTGCTTTGATGCGTACGTGCGTGCAGTCTATTGCACCCAGCACCTCAGAGTATCCCACTATTTGCTGGAAGAGACGCATATTGCTGGCCACAACCTCACGGTCATTAGGGACATATATATGATCACCGACATGTGCTGACATGGCATCCAGGAACTGGTGCAGTACCCTGGAGGCTGATGCCTGTGATATCCCCATCATATCACCAGTTGGTCTCTGGAAGGTACCTGTTGCTAGTATTCTTAGGCCAACACATACCTTGGTTTCCACTGGGATGGGTTCCCCTCTGTTGGTTCTGTGTGTGAGATGTGGCCTGCACAGCTCAACAATCTGCTGCAGATGGTCTCTGTCCACTCTGTAGCGCTCTACTATCTCCAGCTCATGTAACCCATGGTAGGTGACCCTGGGCCTGTATACTCTTCTCCTTCTCCTCACTCTGGGTTGTCTGTCAGCATCTGCATTGTCACCACCCTCAGCAATTCGCCTTTGCCTGATTATAACAGCTATGGCAGCCCCTAGCATTTCTGCTCTGAGTTCAGCTTTTTTCAGTTTTCAATTCTGATAGCTTACTTTCTTGCGTATCTCTTGTGAGAAACACCCTGCACTGCTCTTTGCAGTGTTTTAAGTGCTGGGTTGGGCTTCTAGTCTGCCTGCATAATTGCCTGCTTCCAACTGTTTCCACCAATTAACTCCAGGAGTATCCTCTGGCAGTTTCCATGTATTTTGGTTGTTTCCTGTTTCCTCTCTGTTTCCTCAGGGGGAGCAATGTGCACACCAGCTTAAGCACGCTCACAGTCACTTAAACACGCGCACACATCCCTACACGGTGTTACACGCGCACACATCCTTACACGGTGTGAACTAGGCTGATTCATGTTAAAACGCGCGCACACTGCCTTCCACACGTGCAAGCCCGCGCAAACTGTTGTAAACGGTTTGCAACACGCTCCCACATGTTGAACCTGCCTTCCACGCGCGCACATGCGCGCATGCACGTATATCAAGAAACTTTGAGTGTAGGGATAGCGTAAACCTTCAATTTCTTGACTTTCGTACTGTTCTGTTGGGACACACCTCCCTCCCTGATGTCTGTCTGTCATCTGTCACCTTACATTGCCCTCCAATCTGGTACATTTGTTTCTATCCTTCCCCCCCCTGATGTCACCTACCTCTTACTCTGTCCCCCCCCCTTCTCTAACTCTTACACTACTCAGAAAGTGCTCATTACCTATGTGGCAGTGTGATTCAGTATTGTAACCCTCATTTACATAGGATTGCCTAGTAATGCTTAGTTACATGTCTTACACGGAGCTTCCCCTTGACAACCACTAAACGGAGGCCATATTGTTTTTGGTCTGCAAGTCCCTCCATTGACATTCCATGTAATACATAAATCCCACAATTGTGGGCTTATAAGCTTCGGTTTTCAGTTTTAGGTAGCGCACCCCGTTTGAGCGGGTGTGCGCTGCAGTTAAACATCATAATCCCACGGAAAAAAAAAGTTATATAACATATTTTTGCAACACTTTTTCATGCCAATGGCCACATATTTGGCCATTGGCATGCTTAATGAAACATATGCACCCTTTATTTGGAGCTGACATAGCTCTGTTTTAGATTTTGCAGAAATGTACTCAGTTGTCAGCTGAGTACATTTCTGCAGCTAACACGTCCTTTACACGGACTGGTTTCAGCTTCGTGGATCGCTCAAATACCTCATTTGCATATCTTTGAGCTGCAAATGAGGTATTGAGCATTTCCACGCCCAGTCCGTGTAAGAGACGTGTTAGCTGTCTCTTACACGGAGGTTTGGGCTGTGCCTGAATCGGGAGGCTTACACTACTCTTGAACTCCGTGTAAGCCTTCCTGAATCTGGCCCATTGTTTTTAATAAATTGTTTTATTTGTTGGTTGAGTGTTGCTTCTTGCTTCTCCATCCTTTTTGCACTATTGTTGTTGGTATTTATTTTAGAACCTTTATTTATTAGGGACTAATTTGTTTCCAAAACTAGGGAAAATTTAATATAATAACTGATCCATTTCAACACAATAAAACTAATTAACATGCAGTAGAACAGTAGTTCAAGGTGGGCATTAGAGGGAAATAACAGACCTTCCAGGGTTTTGGAAGCATTCTACCTTATCAGGCCTCAATATACCCTACTTGGTCCATAACTTCCCTGTAATATCACAGAGTTAGTCATTACTGTTTACTTATATAATGTAATTGACAAAATGCAGCATGACTGGATGACATCACAGAATCAATGAGCAAATAATACTTCTTGTAGAATAAGAAAACATGAAACAACAATCTAGTTCACCAAGTCACATCACTGAACACACCCTAACAAGTGCCACCTCACTCCTTACGATATCTATTAGCTGCAGCACTTAGGATTCCAGACTAATAAGAAAAGAAAAAAAAATCCAGTTCTGTTATGCTATGCAACCAGTACACTATCTCTCTGATCATGCACAAGTCACCTCCTTCCAGTGCCAGGCACTAATTCAAGTACAATACTACATGTAACAAACATACAACCTCATGCTTTCTTCATTCCATGACCAATACAAGGAATATAAACCACTAAAAGCATACAGTGACTGCTCCAACCATAGAAAGACATCCAACAGTAATGTGCTATCACATTCAAGTCCTAACTTTCACCTGATCTTCTAATGGAAAGTGTTACATAAAGAGGGCAAAAACATACAGCACTAAATACACTAGTCATTACAATAACTAAAATTCATATTTCAAAAATAACTACATGGTATTAACTAAAGTGACAAATATATCTCTGTCACTGTAACCCCATCACTGTAACTCACTGAAACAATTAGGCTGGCTGGAACTCCCCCACCATCTCTCATTCACCCAACTACAGTGCACAAAATAATCTACAGACCCACAGACTGTACTGCTCTCTCAACTCTACTTGCCAAATACCAAACCAGCAGGCAACTATGATCTGAAAATCATCTACTTCTAAAAGTAGAAAAGCCCACCTTACTTGCTGGTCAACTCATCTACTCCTTCACCTAACTATGGAACTCACTTCCACCTTTTATAAGAAACACAGGCAGCACCACCACCACCACCTTCAAACAAATACTGAAAAATCATCTCAACTTTTCCTGGCTATATACCTGCCCTATAACCTAACCTCTTCCTTTTCCTTATGATAACTAAACTCATTTGCTTTTTGCTACTAGTGTCTGATGATACTTTTTCTATATTTATTATTTTTTTCAACACTTGTTGATACTAGTACAATTTGTTTCTTTCGGCTTTTCCCGGTTAGGGGTCGCCACAGCGGAACTCTGGTCCGCTAATGACTGATAGTTGATTTTTACGTGCCAAGTTACCAGCCCTGATGCACAACCTTCAACGAAGGTATGCACATTCACGCATGTCTCCACGCAGAGGATGCTCTAGCTGAGAATCAAACTGGTCAGCGTCTTACTGTGAGGCGAGAACGCTACCGCAGCACCACCACTTGTTGATACTAGTACAATAATGCTGATTAATATATCTCTGTTTATACCTCTCTGATTGAATTCATCTGGCAACCAACTAAATTGCTGCTTTAATGTATATATTCTGTATACATTACTGTAATCAAACCAACTAGATTCCTGCTTTTATGTATATATTCTGTATATATTACTGCAATCAAGCCGACTAAATTCATGCTTTTATGTATATATTCTGTATATGTTACTGTAATTGCTATGTGTAACACTGTTCCTACTTCTGTACCAATTAATGTTTAATTTTTTTCTGTATCTATGTTCTTGTCGTAGCTTTTCTCCCCAAGCCTCCACTGAAAATGGGCTCTTTTAGGCCCAGTGGACTTTCCCTGTAAACAAATGCAATAAAATAAATAAATAAATAAAATAAATCTTCTGTATGTTTTTTTTTCTTCCAACAAACAACTGTATTAAATTTTCACATGACATAGGTTATGTTTAGTCAACTGTAACTAGCCTAGAACTGAACATCAAACAACGAATAAAGCAGTATGTAAATTACATGAGAAAAAAAACACCAGCATATAATTTCCATTTACAAGTCAACTGAGTCGCATTTTCAAATTATAATGCTTGCAATGCCCCATAATCTTCCATTGCTGGTACAAGCAAGCTTATAGAACTGGCTGAGAGAGACAGAAACTGAAATGAAAAACAGAAATAAGAAAATAATTTAAAACCATAGTAAAAAGATATAAATTTCTAAACATTTAATAATAAATACATGTATGTAAAAGATATGTAGCTGTTAATCAAACTGGCAATTAATCACACAATACAATTGCAAGTAGCACATAGATAAATATCTACCAGATAAAGTAGACTGTACAGGTCTATATCAGAAGCTCGAAGTGGAAAAAGAGCAAACGCTCTTTAATCGACACCAAATACGCAAAATCCCAAAAAGTCCCAGGGAAAAAAAATCACTTTTCCAAAAAAAAAAAATCCAAACACAACATAAAGTGAGAGGCTTTGCCTCCCACACTCCCATACTTAAATATACCAACTCTGAGATCGCCCAGTGGAGAAAATGGCAAAGTTCCGAGAATGGCCCAGCGATTTGTTCCGGCCATTCGGCTTTATGGGACTTTGCATATTTGGTGTTGATTAAAGAGCATTCACTTTTTTTACACTTTGAGCTTCTGATATAGACCTTAATGTACATACTGTAGTTCCCAAAAAGTAATACCAGACTGCTGTGCACATAATTTCCAAAATAAAAAGAGAAGGTTACAAAACAAGAGCAAACTTGATATGCAAATGAGCAAACTGCATTTGCATATCTTGACTGTTGAAAATAAACTAAAATGCCATCACATCAATTCTCTCCAACTAAAATACTAACTAGTGACACTTTAAAATGACAGAATAGAAGTCTCCTGTGTTTCATGTGGTTGTATGTCTCCACTAGTTACTCCATTTAGGAAAATTAAATTAGTGCGTGTTTTTCTACTTAAAATCATTCATTAAATATGAATTTAACGGTGTTGCTACATTACTGTGCCCTGTTTATAATAATGGCAGAAGTGGTGAAACACGTGATTAGTTGACTTTATTTTGAGAAAAAAATAGGGAAGGAGTTTGAGTGAACGGCTGTGGCCTGACGTATAAATGGCAATGATGATCAAAACGTAATAAGACTGAAAGGACCACTATGGGTAAAAAAAAAAATATATATATATATATATTTGTCCTACATTGAATTTCTACACAATTCAAAACTGTCAGAACTATGATAATTACTTATTACTAACTTTGTTTTTTCCTAACCTAGAATGCCCTCATGGGAGCAGACATGATGACCTGATCTTCTTTTCTTTGAAAGCTGTCTTGCCCATAATACACTGTGAGGGCACAGTTGAAATTACAGCACCTTTCTCTGTGTTGTCAGATCACAGTCCCTTTCACTTAGAAATGGAAGTACTAAGAAATACTGTCAAGTCTGAGAATCCTCTGTAAAATAAGTCAGTGACTTTTTTTCAGTGATTCTTACATTTGATTCCTACATATGTGATACAACACCTATGAAAAGTTATTGAAAAATGATAAAAAACCCATAAGAACATAGCCTTTTTAAAAGTGATATTGAATTCTTTCTTCCCTCTGTCAACCATATTTATATTTCTTAGTTTTCAAAGTTCAGCTAATTAGTTAATTTTTTTCTGTGGTTATTGTGTTTATTCATCTTCAAATTATAAAAGGCTTAACAGGTTTATGGTCCTAGAAAAGGGAAATAATGCAGCATTTTGCAACAGTACAGAATCAAAGACATGTGAGTTTTGAACCTGAACTGCTTTATGACTTTAATGTGAATGAAATAACAAAAGAAGACCTACAGTAACTTGATGTGTTTGTTTTCCTTAGCAGAATACTTTCAGATACAATGAGCATTGTGATCCAGTAGTAAGGTAAACAAATTCCTAATGAAAGTATCATGAGATTCCATTCCACCTCAACATGGTCTTACCGAGAAAGCAGGCTAGGATAAAAACATGACAGAGTTGGAAAAACTAAGATATACCTTTTTAATATGTGAAAGTATGGAGATCATAGGTACGTACCTGGCTATCTGCCCGAAGGCATTTATAAGCCTAGCCAGAATGTGTTGGCTTTAGCCGCCCCCTTAGATTAGTTCCCTGTGCCTCTGTCTAATCCATCCTCTAGAGATTGAAATTCCTCAAAGTGTAAAGAAATGTTGCATTTAGGGTATAGTTGTTCTTTAATGTAAGAGATGTTGGAATTATTTGGGTGGCACGAGGTTCCTTGGTTTATTTCTCAGCTGGGGAGCCTTCTGTGCAAAGTCTGCATATCCTTCCTGTGTTTGCGTGGGTTTCTTCCCACATTCCAAAGCCATGCAGTAGGTGGATTGGACACTCTAAACTGGCAACAGATGTGAGTGTGTATGCAGTGTGGAAGAACTACCATAGCAGGGCTAGCCACCTGGCAGTTTAAACCTTGACTCTAGCTGATTGTCACTATTGAAATGAAACCCTGACCCCATCTGTGGAAAAATGGGAAAAAGGGGCTGTGGATGGATGGTGCTGGATTAAATTAATGACATGATTCAAAGTGTTTATCAAGATTATTAGTTGGATACACCAACCTCTGAAGGACTCTGCCCCAATGGCTCCCCTATCTGCATCCTATTTTCCAATTTGTTCCACATGGTTGAAAGCTGGGCTAAGTGAAAGCACTATGTCTCATTCATTCATTCATTCTTGCCTGGGAAACCCTAACAGTTCATCTGTTTTCCTGAAGAAAGAATCCAGTTGTACAAAGCAGGACAACCTGCAGACATTGTGGATTGGCCTACACATCCACTAGGCTGTCAACCAACTCATGAAAGCTGTCTGACTAGAGCAGAGAATGAGCTCTCATGCAGATCTACCTCCCCCAGCTTAGCAGTGTACATGTGCCACTAATCGCTTGAATTTACCTGGCCACTATCACAGGTGATCACCTACCCTCTGCTAGCTGTTATCAATGCAGTGGACCAAGCCACATTCTTCCCCTTAGTATGGATGAGCCAGAATCAGCTGCTTAAGCCATCCACCCCAACCAAATTTCTGAAGCATCTGTGCCACTGATCGAACAGGGGTCACAGGGTTGTTATAGTCAAGGCTTCATCCCCTCTATTCCATGGGGTCAGGTGTGGATAGTGTTTTTTTTTTTTTAAGAAATTAAACATTTTAGACTAGTGGGGTGCCAGAAGTAGGAGGACAGCAGTCTGTTTTTGATTTTAAGACAAAGATGACAGACTGGATTGATTATGTAAACAAGATAGTGGGAATTAAGGGGCAGGTGCTGTTAACTCAGAGAGCAAAAGTGGGGTAAATTCAGCACAATTTTAGTTCAGTATGTCATACAGTATGAAGAGGATCAATTTTTATGGGAATTGTAATATTGAACAACGACACCCTTCCAGGCCATGATTTCTTTAAAGTGATGTTGTAGATGTTTACCTAGGTACTCAAGGACTGTGCAAGATCGAATATTAAGCATAGACTATTGTTTTCAATAGTTCTGAAAGTATTTCCCCCAGATGACATGCAGGACTCCATTTTGTTTACTTTGTAATACAGCCTGCTGCAGTCAGAGTAGGAAAACCATGACAAACTCTGGAGAAAAGAAGACATGATAAACAATTACAGAACTGTTTCTCCACCCTCTAATACAGCATCAGTAGGCGGGGCTGGACCACAAGAAATTAGGAAGTAGTTCAATAGTTGCTCGGAGTACGAGGAACAGAAAAACACTTATTTATTAACCTTAGTAAATATAGGTTCACTGAAATAACTAAAACAAAAGCTAGACACTGTGGAATATAACCCCCCCCCCCCCCCCACACACACACACACACACCCTTTATAAGTAGAGAGCATAAATAACAAAAATAAATGGTAAAAAACGACAAATTCTTAAGCAAAGAAGCTGTGGTACGCCACGAGATATACGTTCAACGTTTATTGTCGTTTTCATAACAATTCGTTTTTCTTCATATAAAACTATTTCTAGAACGAAAAGCAATTACACTCAAGACTGGTATTGTGTAGTAAAAAATCATCAACAAACATAAACCACGGGAAAATAAAACTGATTTAATACATTTTATTCGATAATTTTAGTTACTCCACCTTTCATACTAACAGGAATCAAATCACCGAAGTTAGAAACAGTGCTTTAAACAAGCCGCTACTTTGGCAAGAATGGCCGCTTTGATTATTCTCTGTACTGCACCTGCAATGTTCTTTGTATATATTCATTTCTGTACATGTGATTTTGTTCGTTTCCTCGGAGATCATCTCCCCGGGCCTCTACTGAAAATGGACATATATCCAGTTAGGCTAGCCCGGTCAACAAATGTAAAATAAATAAGAACGAAAAAGGTAAAGTGACTGCCCCAGAATAACATTAATAATTTGGAGTCAAGTCTACGGACAAAAAATATAACTTATTGAAACATTAAGAATCAAATTACCAGCACTTACTCAAATTAAAAAGCCACAGAAAAAATGCAAATGTAAAAAAAAAACTCCATTCTATTTGCAAATATATTCTTAATAGCGCTTCATATTCACGTCCTCTCCCCCCCCCCCAAAAAAAAGGGGGGATCGTTTCCATAGTGAATTGCTCTAGTGTCACGAAACACAATCTGGTTAATTACCCCCTAGCTATATTTGTATACTACCTACAGCATGCAATATCCAAACATTTATAGGGCAAGATGCTAACTGTCCCTTTAACGTGGACGACTTAATTTTCAAGTATCCGATTAAATGGTCAACTAAGTATAAATGAAGTCGTGGACTAGAACACTTAAATGGAACCATAGAAGCGAGTCCGAATTTTATTTTGTTTTAAAATACCCCCCACTGTGAGTTGTTATTAGAAGAACTACCTTTCTTTGTATAATATTTACTAAAAGCCCCCCTCTTCCTTGTTTCAAAATTGGATTTTTCCTGTGAACCATGACCCTATCACGTGTTCAGGCAATCCTTTTGGTTGCTCATGCTGGAAATCATGGCTGCTCTCCTAAGGTCAGCATCTCAGCTTCGGCTTATTTCTAGTTTTGTCTCGACTGGATTATCGAGTGGATTAGTAGTATGCAGGACGGCATTTCCGCAGTATCACAAAAGGGCATTTGGCAAGAATACTGTGGAAGCTTGTCTAAAACATAGAGTTTCAGTCACGAATATACGGTAAGTACTTTTGTATTGGGTTATCTGTCATTGGAAATGCCCTACTAATTTGACCCGTGACCTCGTCGAAGTACGTAATATATTCATGTTTGCAGCATTCCTGTTGTCCGTTTTAATTTGCAGGAAGATCACGGTCCTAGGGCATTAATCTGCATCCATGTAGGAGGGTGTATGAAAGTGTTGTCTATGTGACAAGTAATGATTCCCCCAGCTGATGTTTCTAACAGGCTGTTCTTTAAAAATGCTTTTTGCACATTTAGCTGTAAAATACACTTTGCATGCTAGGGTGTATAATAGATTAGCATGGTCTAATATGTGTACGTGTTTAGAAACAAAATAAAAGGTGGTTTGTATGTATTCTGTCAGTTAGTATACAGACCACTACAAGCCTACCCAGCGAAACATGTTCTGAAGTTCCTTATAGCTTTAAGGAGAACAATCCAAGGTAGACTGGAGAGAATTTGAGGCTTCCCATTCAATAATCTAGGTTTACCATTTCATAGGTTCATACTAGGCTATCTGCCCTGGGGCAATTATAAGCCTAGCCCGATTCTGTATGGCCTACGCCACCCCTTGATTTGAGTATACTGTGCCCTTTTTAAGGTTTGGTTTACTATGCCTCTGTCTAATAGTGACACGGGAGTAATCACTGGGACAAACCTACAATCCCCCATCCACCTATCGAGATTCTTCTTGAAGAGAATCAGTGAGGTGTTCTGCCTCACATGAACTGGAATTCTATTCCAGAGCGAAGGGAGCCTCTGGGTTATGAACCTGTCCCTCCAGCAAGTTCTATTTATTTCTGTACTGAGGTTCAAGTCCCTCGAGCGTGTGGCTCTAAGGGATTTAGATTTACTGAGGTGGAGCATGTCCATTAATTCTGGATTTGACATAGCTTTGTATGTCAGGCATAGATCACCTCGAAGTAGGCAGTATGCAACTGAGTAGAGCTGGAGTTTTTTTAACCGAACAGCATATGGCATCTGTTTGAGACCCTTGATCCTCTTGGTGAGATACTTTTGGGGTCTTTCTAATTGCTGCAGGTGTCTGGTAAGGTACATCCCAAAAGGGGCATTGTATTCTATGATGGGCCTGATGAGGGATGAATAAAGGGGCACGATTACCTCTCGATCTAGATGTGAAACCCTTCGTGATGAGGTGGGCTATGTAGAAGGTCTTTCTAACCACTTTGGCAATGTGGTTTTCAAAGGAGAGATTGCTATCAACTTGGGTCCCGAGGTCCCTAATAACTTTCTCTGTACTTAATGGGTTTCCGCCTATGTGGTAATTTGTGGGCACATTGTTTTTGCCAAAGGGTATGACTATACATTTTTTGGCATTTAGCTTTAAACCATGGCACTGGCACCAGTTATCTGTCTCTGTGAGACCTTTTTGAAGGATGTTTGTGTCAGCTGGAGAGTGGATTATGGCACCCAGTTTGCAGTCGTCTGCGAACTTGGTGAGCCATAGTCCTCCCACATTTGCCTGTACCTTGGAAAAGTATATACCGAACAAGTGGTCCCAGGACAGAACCCTGTGGGACGCCACTTGTGACCAGTTTCGAGTCTGACATGGCTCCAGCAACTCTCACTCTGTGGGTTCTGTCTTTGAGCCAGTTTGCGACCCATCTTGTGACATAGGGGTTTATATTTAAGCTGGATAGCTTATCTATGATACCCGAGTGGGGTATTTTGTCAAATGCCTTTGCAAGGTCCAGATAGGCTGTGTGGACTACCTTCCCTTCATCTATGGCTTTGGTGACTGTTTCGAAGAAGTCAACCAGGTTCAAAAGGCAGGATCTGCCATTGACAAAGCCGAACTGGATAGGATCTAGTGTCTGTAGGTTCCCAATGTCTTTGTTTATGAGCTCCATGATGATCCTCTCCATAGCCTTGTAGACTAAGCTAGTCAGGCTTATGGGGCGATAGTTTCCAGGGTCCGTAGAGGCTCCACCTTTGTGGAGTGGGACCACTGTTGCTGTACGCCATTCTGTGGGCACATATCCTGTAGTGAGGCTGAGATTGTATAGCTGTTTTATTTGAGGGATTAGTTCCTCTTGGAGTTCATGTAGGACGCAACCTGGGACGCCATCTGGTCCCATGGAAGCAGTGTTTTTTGCTTTGCAGAGGGCAGCCTTCACCTGAGCATCAGAGATGTTTGGGAGGCAGCCCTCTGCCGGGATAGATACTTGATCTTTTGGGGGCAGGGGGTGGAGAAGTTTGCACTGAACCTGTCTGCCAGGATATTGGCGATGTCTGTGGGTTCAGTGTATTTTTTTGTCGTTTAGAATCAACTGAGAACAAGTCTGGGAGTTACATCCCAGGTTCCTAACATAACTGAAAAAAGCCTTATGATTGTCTTTGGTGTCCTGTGCAATTTTTCTCTCGAAGCTGGCCTTGGAGGACTTTATGAGGGGTCGTAATGTTTTGCTAGTACTGATCAGAGATGCCTTTCCTATTAAGGATTTTGCTCTATCATGTAGTAGCTTCTTCCTTCTGTTGTACAGTTTATTTATGGCAGGGGGCCACCAGACTGGACGCCTGCCTTTGGATGATTGGGTCTTGGTTTTGTTTGGGATAGCATGATCCATGCTTTCCTGGAGATGTCCGTAGAATGCGTTTATATAGGATTCTGCAGTTTGGGCCGTAGTTTCCATTGGCCCTGGGGCCTTGAAGGATTCCACTTTGGTTTTGAGAAGTGAGAAGTTCACTTTTGAGAAGTTTTTCACTGTGGTTTTCTGGGCTGGGGGTGGGGTCGGGATGTGGACATCCAGTGAAATTAATTTATGGTCTGATCTTACCAATGAGGGATATACTTCTGGTGTGGAGCATAGAGTCCCCATGTTGGTAATGATCATGTCTAGTATGTTGTCCCCTCTTATGGGAGTGGTGACTAGTTGTTCCTTAGCATTTGAGTTTATAATTTCCAGGAACCTTTGGGCTAAGGTGCTGGGGCTTGAGTAGTGCTCCCAGTCAATGTTTGGGTAGTTGAAGTCACCCAATATAATGGTGTTCGGAGAGATCTTCATGTTCTCCAGTGTTTTCAGGAAAGCCGAGTGGGATTCCTGACTTTGAGAGGGTGGTCTGTAGGATGCTGTAAACTGAAAAGCAGTCTTGCCCACTGTTAGTTGCACATGGATGGTCTCCGATACTTCGTGCAATGCCACTAACCTGGAGGTGTGGATATCCTTAATAAATATGGAAACTCCCCCTCATTTTGTGGTTCGGTCCGGGTTTTGGGGCCGAAAAGCATGATATGAGGTATAGCCTGGTAGTGCTGGGGTGCTCTCTGGAGCCTTGAACCAGGTTTCTGTCACTGCACAGATATCTATGTTCTCCATACTGAGGAGAGCTTCGAGTGCGTGCATCTTGAGGTTAAGACTTCTGGCGTTAAGCAGCATTACCCTTAGTTTCTTGTTCCGTGTGCTGTCTATGGGGGTGGGTTTGGCTTTTGAGCCTTGCCTAAAAAAGGCACTATGGGGGTGGCAAGAGCCTTTGCCAATATCCAAAAGCCCAGTGGTGACAGGTGCAAGCCGTCCCTAGCGAAGCAACGTGGTTTTGTCGAGCATGTCATCCCAGGCTGACAGACACTGGATCTCCTTTGAATGACACCAAAATTTTAGCCAATTGTTAAAATCGATCATTTTGTCTTTGTACTGTGGCATCATTCTAGGTGAGGGTAAGATTCTACTCAAGGTCAGGATCATACCAGCCTGGGCTACATGATCAGAGCGCTCCTCTATGTCTCTTTTCATGTAGTCCAGGGAGGTACGTCTCAGGTCGTTCACACCAGGTGGAAAGGGTTGCTACTCTGCCTGAACTGTAATAAAAGTTTGTTTCAGAGGTGGTGGATGCCCATCACTGGCAGCGTGGCTTATTTATCTATTGATGAAGCTTTATTTTATTTTACATTTGTTAACTACGGTAGTCCATTTGGGTGCAAGCCCATTTTCAGCCACGGCCCGGGGAGAAAAACTCCAAAATTAAAATATACATAGGCAGTGATAAAACAATAACGAGTACATTTATTTAGCAAGATGAGTACAAATGTACATTAACATCAGTGGGCATCTCATTAATATCACAGGATTAAGTAACAGTATAAATTGACATATATAGTATCATAAGCACTGTTTACTTAGTATTGAGGGGTTTATTTACATAGTTGGTGTTTAAGGGTAGTTAAGAGATATGCAACAGGGTGATAGTAGCTTATGTTTGCTAGTTAACATTTTGATGTTAAAGACTGTGCCAGGTTTAGTTTTGTTAATCTGATTAGTATAGATTGAGAAAGAGGGGGGGTTTGAAGAGGGAGAGCTGTCTGGCGTTGTAGTATGGATTTTCAGAAGGGGATAGTTCTGGGGGGGGAACATGTGGGTTGGGGAAAAAGGGATGCAGGGGAGGGATTAGCCAGGGCTGATGCAAGAGCAGATCCAGTTATTATATAGGTGGTCTTTTAGCTGCTTATTGACTTGGGTTGGATTTGTAATGTGTAAAATATGTTTGGGAGTAGAGTTCCAAGTTTTGGAAATATGGTGGGAGTAGAGGGTATCCCCAGTCTTGTTGTTGCTTTTGGAGACTTGTAGGAGGGTTTTATGTGAAGGTCAGAGTTGTCAAGCGTTAGTATATGGTTGGAGTATTTGTTGTAAGGCTGGAGTTCTGTCTGTCTGGTATTCTAAATGGTGGGTGATGATGAGTTGGATGTAGGTTAGGTGTTGGGGAGTTCTAACCATTTTAATTTTTGTAGGGAGGAGCAGTGATGGGACCTGTGTGGGGAGTTTGTGGCAAACTTAGCTAGTTTGTTGTAGCAGGATTTGTGTTTGGTAAGTTCAGTTTTGCTAAGGCTGGTGAGGCGTATAGTAGAGTGGATAGGAGCTGAGTTCTGGTGATGTCTAGTCTGGATTGGTTTGTAATGAATGGTTTAATGCAGTAGATAGAGCCTAGTTTGATAGTAGCTTCTGGTGTGAAACTGTCAGAAGCCTTGAAAAGGTTTAGAAAAATTGTAGAGACAAGTTTGTTTTGGTTTCTGTTGTGACTTACAGTGTTGGTGAAACTGAGGACTGTTGTGGTGCTGTAGTGGGGGGTAATCCATGTTGTGTGTGAGGAAAGGAGATTGTTGGATAGAAGATAATTTATTAGCTGTGTGTGGATGCATTTTTTCAAGTATTTTGAAGAGGTGAAAGGATGGCAATGGGTCGGTAGTTAGGGAGTACTGTAGAGTTTCCACCTTTATGTAGGGGAGCGATGTAGGAGATTAGAGAGATGTAGTTTTCGGTGTTAGAGCAGTTGAAGAGGATGGATATGGGGTATGTGATGGCTTCTGGGGCAGTTTTGAGGAGTTCTGATGGCGGATTGCCAGTGGCTAGGCTGGTGAGTTTTGAGTTTTATGGTGAGAGTTGGAAGAGGTTTTAAGGAAAATATGTTGTACTGTTACTGTTGATGTCTGGGATCTTGGGTGAGGTATTTTGGTTGTATTTGATGAGAGAGAGTATTAAATGGATGAAGAAGGAATTGAACTGTGTTTCAATGCTGTTATCTGAGGAGGATGTGGTGGTGTAAGGGTGGTGGTGTTGCCAGGTTGAAGGAGATTATTTATAGTGGACCAGAATTTTGGGGGTTTGTTTTGCTGCTGCTGTTATGCAGTGATGTAGTATTTTTTTTTATCAGCTTTTATGTGGGATTTAGCTTTATTTCTAAGCTGTTGGTAGAGGAATAGGTTGTCCTGACTTCTGTTAGTTAACCAGTGCACCCATACGTTGTCCCTTTGTTTTAGTAGACATTTAAGCAAGGTGAATGGTGGTTTTCTTTGTTCTAGCAGATCTCCAAGGGTCTAGTCTGTTTAAGATGTCCAGGAAGGTAGTGTTAAAGTGTCGTACAGCAGCATCTAATGGAACGTTTTTTAGGGGAGACCAATTTATTTTGTTGGAGTATGGAATGAAATGTTTGGATATTAAATTCCTTTTTATTACGGATTATTCGGTAGACAGATTGTTTTGGTGGCCTAAGATTATGTCTGAGCAAATAAGTGGGCAGGTGGTCACTAAAGCTATTGGGGAGACGGCCTGTTTGGAGAGATGTGGGGGATTTGTTAGTGAGGGTCCAGTCTAGAATTGAGTGGCTGTTTAGAAGTTTTATCTATTCTGGTGGGTTTTTGTATGAGCTGGGAGAAGCCATGCACGTTTATAAGGTTAGAGGGGTTACTGGAGTCCTAGGTGGTTCAGCCGGTATTGAGGTCTCCCATTATGATGATTTCTTGGTGGTAGGTTAAGGATAGTCAGTGGAGAATTGTCATCAGCTATGGTTGTTTTCTCCTGGGGGGGGATGTATATGGCTACTATGATCAAGTTTTGTTTTTATTAATATTTAGTTTACTGAAGTATTTTGGCATTGTTTAAATGAGGGAAGATTTGTGCTAATGAGTTTTAGTGCTAGGTTTTGTTAGAACATTATGGCTACCCTGCCTCCATGTTTAATTTGGCGATCAAGTCTGTCTAGGTTATATCTAGGGGGTAGGATTTCATTGTTTTTGATATGTGGTTTGAACCCGATTTCAGTCAAAATGGTAATGTCAGGGGAGTACAAGTCTAGCAGAGCATGGAGGTCATGAACTTTATTTAATATACTACTAAGATTTATGTTAAGGAGCAAGAGAGAGTGTCCTTTGGGGTGGGGGGGGGTTGGGCGGGGAGTGTGTGGAGGGTATTTCTTGATTGATTTGGGGGCCAGGGTTGGTGGTGGATATCACCATTGAGTTGTAATTATGATAGTATGTTGAATATAGTTTATATGTATTTTTATATAGTAGTTTGTGGTTTATGAGGAGAGCTTCAGCTTTGGAGCTGGTTATGTGATATTTGAGAGGAAAATAGCCTATGTGGGTAATGTTATGGAGGTTGGGTGCAATATAGGTGGTGTTAATGGGGGTTTTGAGCTGTGGGTTAGTAGTTGTGGAGTAGTGGGAGTGGTGATTGATGATAGGGGAGTGGAGCTTTGTTAGGAGGCAGAGGAAGATTAGTGTGATTGTTAGCTGTGTGGGGAGAGTGATGAATGCTGGGGTGATTGTGAGAGTGTGTTTTGGTGGTGTGGTGGTATGGTTTGAGGGGAGCGTGGGAATGGAGCTGAGAATGAGGCTTGGGTTTTAGGTGTTTGAAAGAGTAGTTAGGTAGAAAGGCTAGGTGTGTGGATGGGAGTGAGTTATAGAAGAATGGGGGAGTATGTTTAAGGTGAGGGGTGAGATTGGCTTTGATAGGAGTGGGTTGGGAAGAGAATATAGGGGAGGAGAATATAGGGGTAGATAGGATGTGATGGGATGTTTGTTGCTGTGGTAGGGGATGTGTCTAATTGAGTGATTGGCTGGTCATATTGTGGGGTGTGGCTATGTAGAGGTAAATTTGAGAGCAGTGGGGGTGTGTGGGATTTAGAGGTAAGGTAGAGGAGCAGAGTGAGCCTGAAAGGAGAACGGACCGGGCAGAAATCAGGCGGATCAAGAGTGATCTGCGGTGTAGGTCAGTGCCAGAGGTTCACCTGCTGTTAGTTGTGGGATATTCTGTGGAAACCTTTTGTTTAAAAGGGGTATATTGTGCAGAAATAGGATGATATTAACTATATGGGTTTCCCAAGTAACGTTATGATGGAAAACTGCTCAGTGTGTGGAATGAAATGACAATAAAGAAGGCCAATTTATCAATTTGGCAGGTTGGGGGGGGGTCTACTAGAGCTACCCGTTCAGTGTGCATGCCACTTTTGTCCACAGGTAGTGGTCACACAGTATAAAGATATCAAAAACCTACATGGTTATCTGATTCAATAGCCATTATTGGCTTGAAAAGTCACTTTGTAGGCTTGTATGGACAAGTATTTGGTATTAATTTATTCCTAGGCTAAGCTTGTAAGGGCCCTGGGGCCAGTTATTTTAACTGTGTTTGAAGACTGATTTGTTCTGCAAAGAACTATGAGGGCTGGAACTTTCATAGCTTGAAGAGCTAGAGACAGATCCCCATGGAACAGTCGGTAAGAAACAGAGTGCAGGAAAAGGGCTGCTTGTGTGTCAAGATAACTGAGTGTCTTGATATTTTTAGGTATTGGCCTCTGAGGTGTCTTAAGTTGAGTGATATATTTAGACAGTTGTATGCCAAAACGGTATTATATTCATTACCGTGTCTGATGAGGTATGAGTAAAGGGACATTAAGATCACTGTGGATCTGGAGGAGATGCCTTTGGAAATTAGATGAGCCCAGGTTAAAAATTTCAGTGATATGGTCAGAAGATAAGGAATTTACAGCAAGAGTGCTTATATTTCTAGAAGATAAGGAATTTACAGCAAGAGTGCTTATATTTCTATCAACAGTATGGTACACAAGCCACTGGCACAAAGGACCTTAACCTGGTATGTGACATCTGCAGAACTTGCTGGAGGGACAGATTTATCTCATAGGAGTTGCCCCACATTTGGAACAAGCTTCCTATTCATGTTAAACAAAGCTCCTTGTTGGCCCTATTTAAGCATGGATCCCACACAGTTTGGTTTTGTGAAGGGTAGATCATGCCTGCTCAACTTGGTGTACTTCTTTGAGTCTGTCACCATAGCTGTGGATGAAGGCAAGGTGGTTCATACAGCGTACCTTGATCTGGCCAAGGCCTTTGATATCATTTCCCACTCAAGAATCATGGAAAAACTCACTAAGCTAGGCATCAACCCCTATATTACTAGGTGGGTTGCAAACTGGCTCACAGAACCCACAGTGTGAAAGTAGTTGATTCCCAAGTCAGATTGCTGACCAGTCACGAGTGAAGTCCTACAGGGATCGGTCCTGGGTCCTCTCCTATTTTGATATCTACTGCTCAGAAGTCCTGGCCAACACGAAGGGACTCTGGCTGACATTATTCGCAGACGATTGCAAGGTGGGAGCCATTATTAATTCCCCAAGTGATGTTGACATTCTACAGAAAGGCCTCATTAAGACCAACAACTGGTGTCAGACCCATGGCCTTAAGCTCAATGCCAAAAAGTGTGTTGTCATCTCCTTTGGGAAAAACCCAGTTCCCATGAATTACCACATTGATGGTAGTCTAAAGAATACAGATTATGATACAAGATATCTGGGAACACAGGTTGACAGCAACCTGTTTTGACCATCACATTGCCACTGCGGTCAGAAAGTCCTCCTATGAGGCACATCTCATTACTAAGGGTTTTGCATCTAGGAAGAGAAGTCATTGTCTCCCTCTACTCTTCCCTCATTAGACCAATCATAGAGTACAATGCCCCATTTGGCATGTACCTCACTAGACACCTGCAACAACTGGAGACTCCACAAAAGTACCTCACAAAGAGTATCCTAGGCTTTAAACACTTGTCCTATGTGGACAGACTCTAAAAACTCCAACTGTTCTCTGTCTCATATCGCCTACTTAGAGGCGCTCTCTGCTTGACTTGCAAAGCCATGTTTGACCCAGCTCTGTTAGAAATGGTACATCTAAAGAAATCCCAATCCCTCTGCACTACATTCTCCAGATACCTCAACCTCATTACCACAATTAACAGAACATGTTGGATGGACAGGTTCATAACCCAGAGACTGCCCATGCTATGGAATAGACTTCCCATACATGTCAAACAGAACTCCTCACTGGCTCTCTTCAAGAGAAATCTTTATGAGTGGATGGGAAATAGAAAATTCCCGGGATTACTCCAGTGGCTCTACTCGACCTAGGCAGTGGGAGCTAAGGTCTGGTGGCACGATGCCAGGGTAATCCTATGGGCTAGGCTTGTAAAGGCTCCAGGGCCATTAGTCTAGTACACACCTATGAACCTATAATTTGGACGATTGGCTGGGTAACTGGAAATTTACCCTCTGCGTTCCACCTGTGTCCCTGTTGGGCATGGGCAATAGGTGCTGATTTTAGTGTCTGCTTGAACCAGACACCCTTGGGAATATGGGTTGAACATGGCTAGGCTTGTAAGGGCCCTGGGGCCATTAGCCTAGTAACCTCCTATAATCCTGTGTGTGTGTGTGTGTGTGTGTGTGTGTGTGTGTGTGTGTGTACCGTGTGCACAAAGCAAACTATAATTTTTTCATGTTTAATTTGCAGTCTGTCTTTACACCAGTTGTTAGCCTTAAACTACACTAAGTCATGTTGAAGTTGAGAGAGAGTGGAAGATCAAATCAGAATACCCACTTTCTAATCACTTGTAAACTTATAAGACTGTAAGATGGGACTTTTGGCCTAATGGTTTGAGAAATAGATGTCTGGTAGGAGATGACCCAACAGTGAGCATTGTGTTAAACCACTGATAACATTTTTTGCTTTCAGAATTGGCACCTCTGACTTTAACCACATGGCGTCTGTCAGGCAAGCAGTTAGCTGTCCAGTGTACAATGTATGGATTTGCATTCAGGTTTAAAAGTCTGTTGTATAATGTCAGAGGCCTTGACCCGTCCTGGCAGATCAACAAAGTCACTGAATGCAGATTGTTGCATTACAGGCAGACTCGCTGAGCAAAAGCTTCAGAATAGTGTAATGGAATGCAAAACTAAATGTACATGGAGGAAACTAAGTACAGATAAGATAGTTGTAATGGCAGTAAATGGGGTAAATCAGAAGAAGATGAAAATGAACATAAAAAGCAAAATAGTGGAACAGGTCCCTGTATTTGGGAGAGGTGATGGCAGAGAAGCGAAGTCTGAATGTGGAGATTAAAGCTAGAATCAGAGGGGATGCAGCCAACTGACACAGATTGACGGGGGTAGTGTATAACAGAAGATTGCCAAAGAAGCCAAAAAGTAAAATGTACAAATTAGTAGTGCTACCAGCACTGCTGTATAGTACAGCGGTAGAGCAGTTGAGGAAGCTAGAGGTGATGGAGATGATGTGCCCGAGATGAGCTGTAGGAGGCACACTGTGGTACAAACAAATGTTGACATCAGAGCAGAAGCCAAAGTAGTTCCAGTTGCAGAAAAGGTCAAAGAGAACAGATTACAGTGGCTTGTTCACATGTACATCAACACAGAAGATAATCTGGTGAAGACAGTTTGGGGTAGACAGGAATAAGGCAAGAGGAAATGAGGACTTGCCGCAAAGAGATGGATGGATTGTGTGAGAGCAAACCTGTGACAGGCATAAGTGTTGAAGGTAGAAGAATGGAATTGAATTAAGGGAGAGCGCAACAGTTAAATTTGGGCTAGGCTTGTAAAGGCTCCAGGGCCATTAGCCTAGTACACACCTATGAACACAGCACCGCGACCCCATGTAGAAAATTGGGGGGGGGGGGTTATGATGATGTCACTGAATAGTGTCCCTTTTCAAAACTATAAAAGATCTGGTTGTTGAAATATATAGCTGTCCTAGTACTGTCCTAAATCTTTATAAAAAAATACTGAAACATTGTAAGTGTTCTGTTAACCTTTTTTAATAATTTTTAGAATTTTGCTGTGTAGAGAAAGGGTTCACAGTGGTTTAGTAATCTGAGAAGAGTATTTGACCATGGGTAAAAAGTGTAATAAGGGCTCGTTTGAAGCTGCAAAGAATAATGCGAGTGGTTAGTGTGAGGTTAAAATGGAAGCATTTGGTTTGCCAATAGTCTAATTTAAAGATTTTTAAGAAATGTAACTTTCTTTAACTTGTAATTTTTATTAAACAACATGTATCCAGAGTTATAATAAACAACATACTACAATCATAGTTATTGAATTTACATATTCCAATCCCCCCCCCCCCCGTAAATTTATTGAATTTACAAGTTCTGATTTTTCCATAAACTCAACATTTTCAAACCAATAAGTCTATATGCCATTTAATAATTATTATTGTGCCATTGTCAGTTTCTCCAGTATTCCTTTCTTCATCATTACTCTGGTCCTCGCTGCACTGTTAATAGTACAACACACTCCACTAAAGATGTCCATGTTGATCTTTCCACTGTCCAGTAAGTTCTCCTCCATCTGCATTACTTCATTTGTAATACCCAGCACATCTTCCAAGGTAGGTTTAACCGTTGATTTCTGTTTTTTTTTTTTTTTTTTTTTTTTTTCTTTTTGTAATGCTAACCTAATTTTTTTTTTAATACTTTTTTTGTCACTTCTGACCAGCTCCTGTGATCTATTAGCCCATTTGTTCTTCATGGAGAAAGAGGTGCTCCGGCTGTCTTACTCCCTTGTAAGATGAGAGACTTCTCAAAGCTGCTGCTGTTCTTGTAGCCATTGGGGCAATTTTTCTTATGTAACCCTAACCACGCCTTCTGGCGATGATGAAGTATTTTGGATCAGTGCAGAGGTTCTGCTTCTACCCTGATTATGGACAAGTGCTTGCTTCTTGACAGGGCTCCACAAGAGCTACCATTTCTGTCTTGGACAGGCATGCTCATGCTCCCTCCACCCGCCTGTTCTTAGACTAGTCTACACCATTCCCCTGGAGTGCCAGGCCATCATGGGGTGGGGTGGACTTCACAATCCTCCTTCCCAAGCAAGAGCGCTGATTTAAATTGCACTTCTTGCCCACCCTGCCCTGTCATATGTTTGTCTGCTTTTCTTGCTTCCCAGATCCTGGCAGTCTCTTCTGACCCAATTTTCATCTTTGCTCGTTTTTCCAGAATTTTATTAGCTACCAACTCCTTCTACAAATAACTAAGGAGAGGCTAGTGCCTGTATTTCTTCACACCTTGAGCAGATGTTACCCTGACTCTTAAGTGCCTGATCCAGTAATAATTGGATTACCTCTGTTCCTGAAATAGACAAGCATGTTCTAGCATTTTATAATCTATCTAATATGGGCCAGTATTTACCAGTAGATATGGTAGGCAAATTCCAGTTGAGCTCCTGTGGCTACTTCCACATGTTCTATTGCAACAACTTTCATACATTTTGTTAAAGGACAACCGGATTCTGTTATTGAATGCTCAACCTCTCTGTCCCTTTTCTCCCTATTTGTAGTCCCTGCTGTCAATAAACAACAATACAGCATTTACAGTATTTTAAATCAGCTGTTTCTCGACTCTAAAACAGTACCTTGCTTTACTGTGGTAGTTTCACTTTCAAAAAACTTTTATCCCGCCCTGGAAAAGCTTGCTCCAGTCTCCACTTCATTGATGTCATCAAGGCCAATGAGTACAGGTAGTTTTCTGGCCAATTCTCTCCCCAAACTGACATCACCACGACTGTCCTAAAAACCCACCCATGCTGTGATGTCACAACTCCCTGGTCCTTCCCCTACCCATACAGAAGTAAAGGGTAGAACAAGGAAACAGTACATGAGTTAAGTGTCCTGCTGTGAGCTGTCAGTCACAGAAGTAGTAGCTGAAATAACCCTTAGCACTTTGACAACTATGGAAGTTAGAAGTGAAAGGGGATTAGAGATGAGTTGAAGTAGTGCAGTTTAGCCTTCACACAAGACTGCAGTTTAGCCATTCAAAAAGAAGTAGCAGTAAAAAGCACTTTGAAAGTCTGTTCTGTGGCATTTGGACTGTTTGTGTTTTAAGTAGTCATTGAACGGCATGAAATGTAAGAGGCCTGCATGATGTAATTTTTTACAGACAAGCACTGCATTGTGGGATACCTAGAGGTAGACTAAACAATCAGGATCACTTCAAGGTGGTAGTCAGCATGTGGTCAGTCTCCGAAATTATGTATAAAATATTTAAAAACCTGTAAATAGTCCCAGAGTGGTGTTAAAATGTAGGAGACACCAAACCATGATGAAATAAATATGTTTTTTTGAGTCTGTGGGTGTGGTTCTCCTTTAAGAATCTACCATCTTTGCTGCTGTGTTGGCATAGAGGAATAAAGTCCTAACTATATGGTCCAGCCAGTCCAGGTTTGATTAGTTGCAAGGAGGGGGAGGCATGGTCCATAAAGTGGAGTTGTTCTAGGACATAGTCAAATTAATGTTAAGGGAGGGGAAAGTGGGAAATGCATATAAAACGACCCTTCCCCCAGGTGGAAGCAGAGACTGCTGAGCATCTGGGACTCCCTTAGGTTCATAGATAGGTACTAGGTTATTGGCCCTAGGGTCTATATAAGACTAGCCAAAAAGGTACCCTGGCTTTTGTCACCCAAGAAAATTATTTTCCTGTGCCCCTGTCGAGCAGAGCAACAGAGGTCATCCCCCGGGATGAATTTCCTATTTCCCATCCAATCATCAAGATTTTTCTTGAAGAGTGCTAATGATGACCTTTGTTTGATTATAGATAGGTAGTTTGTTCCAGAGTATGGGAAGTCTCTGGGACAGGAATCTATCCCTCCACCATGTTCTATTTATTGTGGTGATATGGTTTAGGTCCCTAGAGCATGTAGCTCGGAGGGATTGGGATTTCATTAAGTGGAGCATGTCCAACAGCTCTGGGTTTGACATAGCTTTGTGTGTTAGGCAGAGTTCGCCTCTCTGTAGGCGATTTGTGATGGAGTAAAGCTGGAGTTTTTTGAGACCATCTGCATAGGGCATCTGAGGCCTGTAATCCTCTTGTGAGGTATTTCTGCGGCCTTTCCAGTTGTTTTAGATGTGTGAGGTACATCCCAAAAGGGGCATTGTACTCCATAATGGGTCTAATTTGTGATGAGTAGAGGTGAACAATGATCTCTCTCTTTTTTTTTTTTTTTTTTTTTCCTGGATGAGAAACCTTTTGTGATGAGGTGTGCCATGTAGAAGGATTTCCTGACTACTGTGGTGATGTGATTATTAAATGAGAGACTACTGTCCACCTGTGTCCTAAGGTCTCTTATCACACTTTTGGTGTTAAGTAGACTACCACCTATGTGGTAGCTCATGGGTAAGAGTTTTTACCAAAGGGGATGGCAATGCACTTTTTGGCATTGAGCTTGAGGCCATGGCTTTGACACCAGACATCTGTCTCAGTGAGGCCCTTTGTAGGATGTTCACATCGTTAGGACTTTCGATTATGGCTCCTAGTATGCAGTCATCTGCACACTTCGTTAGCCTGTACTTCAGAAAAGTTGATACCAAACAGGAGAAGGACCCAGGACTGAACCTTGTGATATTCCACTCGTCACTGCTCTGAAGTCTGATTTGGAATCTGCTGCTTTCACATTGTGTGTTCTCTCAGTGAGCCAATTGGCAACCCATCTTGTGACAGGGGGATTTATACCTAGTTTAGTGAGTTTAGCTATAATTCCAGAGTGGGGGATGGTGTCAAAAGCTTTGGTGAGATCTAGATAGGCTGTGTGAACCACCTTACCGTTGTCTACGGCTTTGGTGACTGCTTCAAAGAAGTCTGTCAGGTTTAGGAGACATGATCTGCCTTTTACAAACCCGAACTGGGTGGGGTCCAGAGTTTGGCGATAACCAATGTCTTTGTTTATAAGTTCCATGGCCTTGTAGACTAGGCTCGTTAGGCTAATGGGGCAGTAGTTCCTGGGGTCCATGGTGGCTCCCCCTTTGTGGAGTGGGATAACTGTCGCTGTGTGCCATTCAGTGGGCACAAAGCCTGAGGGGAGGCTATGATTGAACGTGGTGCTTATGTGGGGTGCCAGTACATTTTGTAGTTTGTGTAGAACGCAGCCTAGGATGTTGTCAGGTCCCATGGATGCTGTGTTCTTGGCTTTGGAGAAGTGTTTTTTACCTGTGCAGCCGTGATTACAGGAACTTTGCATTCTTCCTGTATAGAGATGGGCCCTTAGGATCCACCACCAGCCCCAACAAATGCCGGTATAGCTGGAATGGCAGCAAGATGGCTGGTAAACCCAGTGTGTATGTGGAGCACTGGGGGCTTGGTTGTAGTCAGATGAGGCCAAAAAATGTAATCTACCTTCTTGTAATGATCATCTTCCTTAGGCCCCCTTGTTATGTTCTCATTATTGCAAACCATACTGTAGTGAACATGTTATTTTTCCATAGTGTTCTGAGTTCTAAAACTGCAGTCTTGGGTGATGCCTACATACTTGCCAAGGTAATTCTATTGTTCAACTACTGACCCTTCACTGACACAAGCATTTCAAGTCTGCCCTTTCTTCCTCCTCCTCTGTAAAGGACCCACTCTTTTTCTTAGTAATGTAGTAATATCATGCCCTCCCCTTCCACTAACCCAGTTATTCAGCTGAATAACATCTTTGAATCTCTTCTTTATCAAGCTTGCATGTTCCATCCTGTCTAACTGTATCTCTTGCAACATTACAATTTGGATTCTTATCCTCTGTATCTTGGGTAAGACTCTCTTTTTCTCTGTACCTATAAAGGGCATTCACATTCCATGTCAGCATAGAAAATGCAGCCTATTCCACTTAACCATTATTAGTGCATTCTTTTTTGACATCTTTAAGTCCATCACATTTTAATTTGTAAAATATGTTTGTGTGTGTGTCTATATTCCAAGCTAACCCAAGGAACTACCAGTTTTGCAGTTATAACATTCATTGGACTGTAGGTTTAATATTGGCTTTTATAAGCCACAATAAATGGAGCAAATATTTATATATAGTTTTGTTTTGTAAACCTCTTACAGTACCTTGGTAACCACTTAAGTCACACACAACTGTCAGCACTGCAGCATTATGTTCATCCAGGTGAAAGCTAAGCAGTTATGTCTGCCACTTGTTTGTTGGGATATTTAGAGTAATAAATTACAGAGTAAATATGTTAGCCGTCAGTATCCCTTTTGCTGCAGCAGGCAGAGTTCAAATATTGGCATAGTTTTGCCCCTGAGGTAAGGTCTAAAATGAAATGTTTCATTAGGCTGTTTGCAGTTAAGATTTTGGAATTATTATTGCATATATGAGCTGTATTTTATGTTGCCATTAGTTTGATCCCAGAGAAATATCTGGAGGTGTCTCTAGCGTTTAATGACAGAGTGGTGAATGTACAAGCAACATTCGGTGAAGTTTTACTGGGAGCTCTGATGGCATGTTGTCTTGTACCCTTTCCATTAGGTGTGGGAAATTTCCTTTTCTGGTTAGGGAATGCAGCACATCTCCAGAATATATCTGTATAGACTGAGTAGTAGAAGTAAAATATTTCTCCTCAGTAAGAGTTTTTCTGTCACTTGATTTGATTCCCTCCAGACTGAGGATCATAGGAAGTTACTAGGCTATTGGCCCTGAGGCCCTTACAAGCCAAACCAAGAATTTAGCCCATGTTCCAAGAAGTCAGCACCCTATGCCACTCTCCATCAGGGACATAGGTGAAATCCCAGGGGTGTCGTTTCTGTTCTCGGTCCAATTTTCCAGGTTGCGCTTAGTTTAATGAGGTACTCTGCTTTACGTGGAGAGGGAGTCTATTCCACAAAAGGGGGAGTCTCTGGGACACATCTGTCCCACCAACCAGTCCTATTGATATAACAGATCAGGTTGAGGTCTTGCATGTGTGTTACTCGATTGGACTTGACTTGTATGCTAGACAGAGGTCACCTCTGACGAGTCTGTAGGAGACTGAGTAGAGGGACAGGACTTTTAGCCTATCTGTGTAGGGTAGATGCTTGAGGCCCTGGATTCTCCAGTTGCTGCATGTGCTTTGCGAGGTACATGCAGAAAGAGGCATTGTATTCAATAGTCCGTCTTGTAAGGGAAGAATACAGGGATGTTATGACCATCTTGTCCCTAGATGAGATACCCTTACAAATGAGGTGACCAGGTAAGGCCACTTGACATAATGGTACCTTTTCAAGGTGGCATGAGATCACTGTCTAATTAAGTGACTTGGTCTGTCAAATAGTGGCAAATGAGGGTGGAGGGAATCAAACCATGAGCACAAGAAACGGCTCAAAGCTTTAACCCTCTGTGGTAACTTCCAGACTTTGTGCATGAAAGTAATGCTGTTTACATGTCTTTGTACTTGAGCAGTAATTTAATTATATTCTTTAGCAGAAAATCTTGGCAAAAAGTTTGAAACTCTCTAACAAACTTCTCAAGTATATCTGAGATGTGGTCTTGTATTGCTAGATACCACCAATAGGTCTACTTAGCAACTGGGTTGCTCTGCTTTGCCATTTGGTTTGCAAGCATATATGTGTAATTTTGCTTTTTTTTGGCTGGAAAAATGTTTGATTCATAAGATTAACATGTTATGAAATCAAAGATATGGTACTTATTTTCAAAAAATGTGGTATTTGCTGTTATAAAAAAGTCATAGTAGAAACACATTACCCATTCAGGCAGACTTGTGTGTATTTGAGGGCATGATCTGCTTTCCCTTAGTAATGTTAACTCCTGCATTGTGCTGCGTAAGACTGACTCTCCTGGAAGGTGTCTGCACATCGAGTAAGAGCTCAATTTCAGCTCTCCCAATTTGAAAATAGAAACCCAGAAAAGAGAGCCAGTGAATTTGCCTATTTCTGTAAATTTCAGTTACTGGTTAGTAAGTGCACTGCCTGGATGCCAGCAAAGAAGAACTTTAGAGAGCCTGAAAGAAAATTGTACACAAAAGATTAGGAGAAAACACTGGCTGGGAAGAATCCTGCAGCTAATTGGCAAAAAAGCAGTTTAAGCTCCAGCCTTGGTGCAAGACATCACTTCCGAAATCTAGAGGAAAAAAATAAGTCAACGAGCTAAGTAAAATTTACACTAAAGGAGTATAGCAACTCTAATAACAAAATGCTGGAGAAAATGGAAGAAACTTTAGATGGATATTCAGAAGAGCTGATAAAACTGCAAAAATCAGAGGTTGAAATGAAGAAAAGGCTGAATGAGTATGAGACTCCTCAAAAAATGGTAGAAGTAGAGAACACAGAGTATGTAGGGGAACTTGAGATTTTCCACTGTGCTGGAGAAATAGGAAGGAACAGACTATTTTTATTAATTTTTGTGAAAACACAGATAAGCGACTGGACTGGTATTACCCAGCAGGAGCTGTAAATTGGAAGGGCACATCATGTGTATGCTCCAAACTGGCCATGAGAAACAGTCTAGACGTCTAATAGTAAAGATCCAGTCCTACAGGCAGATAATTGATTCTGACAAAACAGTTGCAGAAGGACAGAGTACTAGAAGTTGGAGGCAGTGTTTGAAAATAATTACTCCCTGTATATCGGAGGCAGAAGAGAAGTAAATTTATTCCAGCTCTCAGGGAAGGTCAAGAAGTAGGTGCGAGATTAAAACTGCTGTATGCAGATATCTTCAGGAAATTTTTTCCTGGAGGGTTAGTCTTTTTTTTTCATGTAGGACATGCTAATGTATGCCTACTATAAGAGCCCACCCCCTAATAAGTCAGTAATATGCTAAGCATACAAGAGTGTCCACGAACAGTGAAATAAACTCGTAGTAGTAAACACACAAGCACATAGTGGAATGTTGTGCCCTGTCTGTAGAACTTTCACAATTAGATTTCCTGTCCCTATTATACATTCGAATTGCTGCAGTATCGAAGGTGTAAGCAAAGCGCAGCATGTCTGCCCGTTGCTGGCCTCCGCCGAGCGTAGCTTATACATCATATTCATTCATATAGAGAAAAACATGCGGAATCAATGCAAGTGTCAATAGTGTAATGTTCAGAGCATCCGCCTAACAAACAGGCATTCACTGTTCGAGCCCAACAATAGCACATATCATTTTCCATGTGGAATGAATGTCATTTTGCCTTAAAACTGAGTATCGCATGAGATATTTAAGTGGCACTGTCATAATGAATAAGGTACTAGTAAGCAGGTGTAAGCACAAATAAGCAGCAGTAAACACATATAAGTACCAGTAAGCAAGTCTGAGTGCACATGCGCGGGTCTAAGCAGTGCCCAGCATAGGAAATGTATAGAAGTATATACAGATATGTAATATATATACATATGTATGTGTGTGTGTGTGTATATGTATGTATGTGTGTGTGTGTGTATATGTATGTATGTGTGTGTGTGTATATGTATGTATGTGTGTGTGTGTATATGTATGTATGTGTGTGTGTGTGTATATGTATGTATGTGTGTGTGTGTATATGTATGTATGTGTGTGTGTGTATATGTATATGTGTGTGTGTGTATATGTATGTATGTGTGTGTGTGTATATGTATGTATGTGTGTGTGTGTATATGTATGTATGTATGTGTGTGTGTGTATATGTATGTATGTGTGTGTGTGTATATGTATGTATGTGTGTGTGTGTATATGTATGTATGTGTGTGTGTGTATATATATGTATGTGTGTGTGTGTGTATATGTATGTATGTGTGTGTGTGTGTATATGTATGTATGTGTGTGTGTGTGTATATGTATGTATGTGTGTGTGTGTATATGTATGTGTGTGTGTGTATATGTATATGTGTGTGTATATGTATGTGTGTGTGTGTATATGTATGTGTGTGTGTGTGTATGTGTGTGTGTATGTGTGTGTGTGTGTGTGTGTGTGTGTGTGTGTGTGTGTGTGTGTGTGTATGTGTGTGTGTGTGTGTGTGTGTGTGTGTATATATATATATATATATATATATATATATATATATAAATATATACGTGTGTGTGTGTGTGTGTGTGTGTATGTATGTGTGTGTGTGTGTGTGTATATATATATATATATATATATATATATATATATATATATATATACACACCAAAAAAGACTCAAACCAAATAACTGAATGGAGTTCACCACTGCCAACAAAAAACCAGACTGCAAACCTGCTACTTTTAACGTTTTCGTTCTTTAATCACAAGAACTTCATCAGAAATACACCCACACCAAAGACCATGTTTTTTATATATCATAAAAAAGATCACATGTCATGATTAACCAATGAATTTTCGTCATTTTTATAAAAGACTTTTTTTTATATATATTTATAAATATATGTATATGTAAAGAGAACCTTCTTATATATTTTTCTATCTGAAAAACAAAAAAACCACATTTTGACTATACAAAAATATTTTATAATGTAAAACAAAAATTAAAAAGTGTTTAACCATAAATAAAGTTAAATACTACTTTAAAATCTTTGTAAGGCTAAGAAACACTTGATGTTTATGACATCATTCAAGCCAGGTGGCTCATCTGCCTTTAGCCTGATTTGCCAAATAGATTCCTTACATTCTAATAATATTTTGAAATTACCACTAAACAAACTGTCGTCAACCTTCTCTAACACTGAAAACATAAACTTTTTAAATGAAACACAATTTAATGAATGTTTAGCCAAAGCATTTGTTAGATCTTTTTTCTTTATGGCTAAATTGTGTTCATAAATACGTTTATTTAAATTTCTAATAGTTTTACCTATATAGAAATGATCACATGAAGCACACTGTGCTACATAAACTATGTTGTTGGTTTTACAAGTGAAATGTCCCTTAATCTTGAAGTCCTTTTTCAAGTGTTTTAAAAAAACACTAGAGGTGCCACTAACAAACCTGCATTGCTTGCAGTCTTTGCAGGGATATGTACCTACCCTACTTGTGATGTGTGTTTGTGAATTTTCTCCCCTTTCTAAAATCATCTTAATGTTAGTCACTTTTTTGTAAGTGAAAACTGGACGTGTGCCTATAATTTTAGCTAGCTCATGATTACCTAGCACAATTTTCCAATTGTTGGTCACTATCCCTTTAATGATGTCCATCTCATTACTAATAGGTAAGGGAAAAGACAGCACAAAATTGTTAACAGATGTTTCTTTGTTTTTGACATGATCTAGTCTCAATGTACTAGTAAGAATAGGAATAGCTATATTTTTCCTTAAAATGTTAACCTCTTTTATAATACAATCTAGCCAACTTGTTTCATAACCTCTCTCAATAAAGAAACGTTTTAAATCATTACTTTCACTAGCAAAACAATCATTTTCACTAGTAAGTCTACTAAGCCTAATAAATTGGCCTTTAACAACACCTTTTTTCATGTGTTTAGGATGTAAACTCTCAAAATGCAAATATTGGTTAACAAAAGTTGGCTTTCTGTAAATTCTACTAGTAAATCTGTGTTCTATTGAATCTATAGTCAAAAACAAGTCCAAAAAAGTAATATTTTTTCCAAAATTTCCAAAAGTGAAGTTGAGAAAATTTGTGGTAGTATTTAACTTAGCTAGAAACATTCTAAAGCTTTCTTCATTTCCTCTCCATACAAAAATCAAATCATCAATATATCTCCTGTAGAAAATTATATTGTGATCTGTTAGTTGAGGGACTAAATATTTTACCTCCCAGGATGACATAACCAAATTTGCAAAACTGGGTGCCACTCTAGACCCCATTGCTACTCCCGATATCTGTTTATACAAAGTGCCATCGAACTTAAAAAAGTTATTATCAAGCACCAATTCCATAAGACAACTACAGGTGTTGATTAAGGTGTTGTCCAAACTTGTGTCCCTACATAAATAGTCCCTCATGAATTCTATACCCTCATTTTGATCGATACTTGTGTAAAGGGACTCAACATCAAGAGAAGCAAAATATAAATGATTGTCAGCTTTATCAAGATTTCTTTCTTTCAATAATTCTAGCAAGTGCCAAGAATCACGCAGATAAAATCTAGATTTCTGTACTAGAGGATTCAAAATGTCATCCAACCATACTGAAATTGTTTCAGTTTTACTGCCCGAAGCTGCAATAATTGGTCTAA
>NC_056725.1:357169088-357207058 GCF_019279795.1 Protopterus annectens
CCCGAGACAATTGTATGAAATGGGTCCCGTGAAGTGGAGAGTGGGCAGCATGTAGTGGTGTGTCCAGAACAGACCAGGACCCAGAGTAAGGATGGGTGCTGTTGAGGAGGCGAGGGTGGGGCAGCTATGGGTAACTACTTATGGGTCTAGGTGTGCAGGTGTTGGCTGATGTGGGCCTATATGGACAGCCCTAGGGATGTAAGCGAATGTGTTCATTGGTCAGAGGTGTCACCCAACAATCAGCCACACCCACTACAAGTCCCACTGCAGCAAAGTGTAATCGATATGGCAAGGAACGGAATAACCAGATGTAGACGTATATATGTAGAGGTTTGTGTGTGTATACCCATAGCAACATAGAGATAAGCCTATCCCTCTCCGTAGTACAAATGTATACATTCAGAGACAGAATACAGATACATACCCACGTATAAGTATGTACATGACACTCCTAGACCCATATGTTGTAGATATATATACATACAGCAAAATAGAACTATACATGTATGCATACATACACAGATATATCTGTATGTATTTTTATGTATATATAATATATATATATATATATATATATATATATATATATATATATGTATGTTGTGTGTGACTGTAAATATACACATGTGTATAGCTAGGATGTGATATAGCAGTTGTATGTAACATATGTTCACAGGCCGTGCATATGGGTGTGAGGGGTTCAATAAACCAATGTGTAACATATAGCATCAACGCCCCCACCCCCCCAGAAAGGCTGGTGAGACATACCGACACACAATAAAGGTAAACACACCACTGGCAGGATCCTACCAGTGGGAGAGACCTGCCAGGTCTAGTCCTGAAACATAGACATCGATGTCCCTTGTGGGACACCAAAAATTAATGATCGGAGGCAGTCCCATTAGTGACTTATCAAACTAGCCTATAGATGTACATGGACCAGTAGGTTGTGAAAGCCTGATAACCCATGGGTTGACACAACGTATGAAATGTGTCCCGACACTGGGAGAGTGGGCAGTGTGTAGTGGTGTGTTTATACCCCACCTGCACCCACCATAAGGATGAGTGCTGTAAAGGAGTGGCAGGTGGGGGAACTATGGTTATTCAATTATGGGCCTAGGCGTGCAGGTGTTGGCTGGTAAAGTCATAATTAGGACCACCCCGGGGATGTAAGTAATATTCTGAAATGGGCATAGCTGACGCCCATACCTATCGACCCCTAAGAGCATATCCACTGGACAGGACATAAACCATTGGGGGAACAAATAGGGACCGTACCTCTGAACTGTCCAGGGACGTCCCGGATTTCGACTCTATTTATACCTCTGCCCCACGTAATCCCTCCTAAAACTAGTGACATATCGAAGAAAAGTGGTGAGTTGCACGTAATGAATAACGACAACAATTAAGAGTTATAAAACCTCATTTACCTCAGACAATGTGTATGAATTCATATGCTCTGAGTCTGTCCAATGTGTCAGGTTAATAGCACCAATAATTTAAATGTCCCTGATGTTGCTATGCCGTGTCCCTGACTCAGTTTGTTTATTTTCTCCAATCGTATGAGAGGTTTGATAGTGACAGAAAGTACATATTCCACTGAAAACCTTAGAAAGATGATAGAATATTAGGTATGCGGTAGCCTGACTCAGCTGAAGGATGTGGGTTCCAAAACCCAATTACTTGTTTGTATTGAAGAGTGTCAGTTCACATGTATTAGCCAGACGGTTGCAGATTGTAAGAGGAACACACCAATGATATGAATCAAACTCTGGACAGGCCGCGGATTCCGTATATTCGAACGGCATGCTGTCACCTAATGGGCAGCCATTCCCGATACTGTAGGCATGTAATCCAATGCAATAGGCATCACAAGGTAATATCGTAGTCCTCACTCCCACGCAGGGGCATGAGTGGCAGATGCAAACACCAAATGCAGTGAGATTGCAAGTGTGGGAGCAAGTGGGTGTACTCCTGTTTGGCTTCCAGTATTACTCTGGTAAAGCAATGTAGAGGCTAACTGAGTGTAAGAAACTGTAACCAGAGGTTAGCATTGCTTAGCACCGCACAAACCCACTCACACCTGCTTTTAATGTGCCTTAATCACACCGTATCCAATGGGCCTTGTTCTGGCCAGCAACAAAGCAAACTCCCTCTGCAATTTTCAAAACCAGGACCCTGCACACACAGCAGTTGTGATTTACCACTAAGCCATGGCAGATATACAAACATCGGGCCTTATCACAAACATATCATCCAGCGCAGTCATTCAGCAGTATAAGAAATGTATTCCATCATGTAGATGTATGTGTGAGTGTTTATGGTCAGCATATAGATACACATATATATATATATATAATCTTGATATTACATCCCAGGTGACAAAAAGCATTACAAAGGCATTGCTGGTGTTTCCCTTTTCATTCCTTTGTAATGCTTTTTGTCACTGGGATGTTGATTTTTTTTTATATATATAAAATATATATATATATATATATATATATATGTAGTGGTGTCCTATGTAATATCAAGACTCCCTCAGACAGAAATGTCAGTCATACACGCAAACATTTGTCCATTGGCCATATACATCACTCTGTGCATGTTATTTACATTAATAGTTCCTGTCCAATCATTATGTGAGAACAGTACTTCTGCAAGATGCTGTGTACGAAATCATCATAACGGTAGATGGGGTAATCATAGAGGGACTGGTAGTGTGTGTACAATGGGGTCGTCCGCATCACATGTACCTGGAACATTTAGGAGTCGTGCATACTAGGATCGTGCGCCTGAGACAGGGCTGAGGACAACTGGAGTATGCTGCGATGCATATTAAAAGGGTCACGTGTCCAGTGGACACGTGTGTGAAATGGACAGCTATGTATGGGGCAAATGATGTTCTTGGAACCGATTGGCCTTCTGTTTCCGTAGGGTGAGAGTGGGATGTGGGGAAAGGAGAGTAGGTATGCTTATGGAGGATAGGTATGGTAGGATGACAGACAAGACAGCATACAGGATCGGCATATGACACGTGGGGGGGAATACACCTCCGGAGGGATGTTCGGCCTTCACAAGCCCATGAGCCCCCAGATGGAAACAGTGGGATGGAGGTCCCCAGCTATAGGCAGCCACCACTGCACCAAAACAGCTGCAAAGGTGGCAGTGCTGGGGGCTGTCTAGGAGGTGCAGCCTCACCCTCTAAATGTGACACGCTGCCCTTGAGCTGGCCTATCTGGCTTCAAAACCCCTTATTGTGCCCCCTACACACCATGTCTGGGACTGTACAACAGAGGACATGTCCCTGTCTGGACCTGCTCCCATGGGGGACAAGCCCCATCCTCAGTGGCGGTACCAGCAGAAAGCGATGCAGAGCCAATAGAGGTGGAGGTCCAAGGCTGGGCCCCAGATGTGCTGGTGCCCGGTGCCATGGCCAGCTGAAGTGGGACAGGTGGTTCTGGCGGGACCTACAAACCAATACAGCCTATGGTGTTGCAGTTTAAACACAGATATGGCTTGGTAATAGCCGACAGCATTCAGGATTAATTACAACAGCATGCATAGATATGACCATCAACCCAACACAACAGATGGTATACAGTTGCAGTGAGAGCAAAACACATGCATATATACTACATGACATCTGTACAACGTGTAGAAGACTTGTGACAGCAGCTATGAACAGTGGCCCATTATTGGCATTCACTGAGAACCTCAGACAGTGTCTGTCATACCACTGTTTCATGTGACATATGTCCAGTCAGGGATGCGATGGCAGTAACTCATCACTATCACCATATACTGGCTGCAATCCTCACACTATGCTCCTGCTGTTCACAGATGTGTGTTCAGTGAGTAACACAGGAAACGAATTGGTCCACACACTGACCAGTCACCGGATGGCCCTACAGATGGGGGTCCCTCACAAACAGAGCACTGTCTTGTCAGTTTTAAAACATGCAGAATAGCCATTACCACACACACCTTGTTAAACAGGCAGTTGTCTCAATGAAGCATAGCTACACTTACATGCTGTAGTCATGTCTGGCACATCACCCTCCTGTCTTTAGGCTATTTCCCACTGTGTATGTAGTTTGAGGAACATCCAGATATCATCTATGGTGCCGTTTACCAAGACACCAGATCCAGGTACCACTCACAGTGACTGTCATGGGCAAACACCATGATGTTCCTAGATATTGTACTGTGTTCTTCATGCAAATGGCATGGTATGGGAACATCATCACAGCTGTTCCACATGCAGTCAACTAGAGGAGGACTGCAATAGGTGCAGAGGCCATCACCCGAACATGACCAACACTTACAATAAACCAGCTGCTGCTGAGCAGGTGTACACCTCCACGCCCACCAGAGTGTATGTGGGAGGGACAGACAGAGGCAAAATACATCAGAGAAGGGCTTGGAGACTAAAATCTAGGCAACGTCTGTCATACACCTACCAGTACAGGGTTTCAAACCCCTGACTGACTATTCATTACTATTACAAGTGCATGCAGTTACTCCATGTGCCACAAAGCTGACATGTTGGTGTGCCATAAGAACATATGTGTGTTGGTGTGCGACATCTGCAACAGAGATATAGTAGACCGACATTAGATGTAGCCCACATGAATGGATGTCATTGTCAACACAGCCACACTCTCTAATGGACTCATAGTGACACTCTCTTTGCCAGGCCCACATATACACTCCCAAACCACGTAGTATGCCGCACTGCAGTAATGCACAGGTACTACATGCACCACAGGGGAAATCTGGAGGTTTTATGGGGTAGGGCATATGAACATGTTTGACATCTGTCAATATGCCAGTGGGAGTTATACTGGGAGTGACTGTGGTTGGGATCATCATACCCCCCATGCAGACACAAGGCGCCAGTACTGACATGCACGTGTGCATTGCTTCATGGGTGTGTAGTGGTTGGCTGTGCAAGATGGCTGTACAAGGCTGGGTGAGGGGTAATCCTTGGCATCACGCCACCCGACAATGGTGTGCAGTGTGGTACAGGTGTGTAGTGTCTGCAATGTCACACACAGATGGTTATTGTATAAACTGTCCTGACATCCTGGTTACCATTGTGTATGGTCATAACTTTGCAATGCATGCCATGTCTGTGTTTGATCCTTGACATGGACATTGCCTGGGATGTGCATGTCCCACAATAATGTACAGTGACATACAGGTATACCTGGTTTGGCTGGCACATGTGTACACAGACAGTTATCCTCCGATATGCTAATACTGGCCTGGTGTGGCAGAACCTGCTTATAGTCAGTAGATTGACCCTGCATTGATAGCATGATACAGGTATTCTTTGGTGTCAGTGACATTGGTCCATACAGGGCACATGTGTAAAGCATTGTATGGCCTCTGTGGATCACATTTGATGGCACCACATATGTTGCAGGCATCCAGATGGGAACATAGTGAAGGCACATTGAGGCATTTTGCCAGATGTAGGGGTATGGCTTGCTAACAGTCCCTTGGCTGACTGACATCTGTACTCCTCATGAGGTGGACATTGTGACATATAAGACGAACACCATATAGGAAAACTACAAAATCCACTCCCCAACATGTCCAGTGGTTAGACACTCTCACAGCCACCTCCACACAGGCTCTGACAGTCAAACACGCGCACACCTGCCATGTATGGAGTAGAACCAATACCTAACTAGTGTATCACACTACAGCATTACGCAGTTACAGGACAAGCTACGGAGATTACTGGGTTACAGCAGTCTCAGAGGTGTATGTCTAGGTGGGTGACATCAGCAGGATTGTCAAAGGTGGTCATGTGTATTGTAAAGAGTGTGCATACTCTAAAAAGCATTGTTCCTGTGTCAGGCAGACAGACACACACACAGTTTGTCTCCCTTGGAATAGAACCCCTACCTAACTAGTTTATCATACTACAGCAATACACGGTTACAGCAGTCCCAGAGGTGTATAAGTAGGTGGGTAACATCAGCAGGATTGCCAAAGAGGGGCATTTCACATGTACCGCAGGTTGTACATGTCTGTTACCCGCTGCTTATTGTCACAAAAACACAGTTACACCTGCTTAAAAGTGTCTTATGCTGTCCTAATTGACAGTATCAAAAAGGCTTGCAGGTCTCAAACCCTGGACCATGCACACTGAGGTCACTGGACGTACCGCTAAGCCATCTGGGTTGTACACATGTTGCATGGAGTCTATAATGCACATCCTACTACAGGTATTCCACAGTACTGAAAACAAATGGGACAGTCCCTTTGTGTGCATATGTACAGTACCCTTGAATGTACTATAATCTGTGAAACAACAAAGAGAAGTCCTACATCTGTACAACTGTCATACCTACATATATAATACTGTCTCACACACACACACACACGTCAGTACGCCCTTTGTGACACAGAAGGGTTTCAAAGGAACTGACATGTACACAAAACAAGGCATCTCTTGTGTTATAACATTTAAATCATAAGCAGTTCACCAGAGAAGGGATGGTAGTTGTGTATGCGGAGTTTGTGGTGGGGAATGATGGCTAATGTAATCTACCCCAGGGATTGTGGAGTTAGGGTGGGGAACAATGGGTATGGACCTACACCCCAGCGACGACTTCTGTGTTACTGCTCGACAGTGGCACAGGGAAATAACCTACCCAACTGTAGTCGTGCTTGACTGTGTTCTTTACCATTCCTAACTATGTAATACTTTGTAGGCCACCGGTCACCACAGATGGCTACCATGGTGTGCTAAAAGGCATTACACATGTGTAAGCTCACCACAGATGGATACCATGGTGTGCTAAAAAGACATTACACGTGTAAGCCTGGCTACAGGGTAGTCACACACACACATACACGCACACACTTGCCAGTATTGTACATACACGTCTTGCCTATGTAAAGGTAACATGTACAGTGGTATGCAGTTGGGGTATGTGCCACAGAACACATACAAATACACTTACTGATTCCACATCTGAGCTTGGTGACATCACAGGACCGATTACTTGCAGTGTGTAGGGGGGAGGAGAGCGGTATAGTGGTTGACAAGGATAAAGGCCAGTGCAAAAGGCAGTATCTCTTTGGAATTCAGCAAAGCCCACTGTCATGACAGGATGTAGACGCAAGTACACACACCCAACCACACTCAGCCTATGGTGACACACACACTCTGCATTTGCTGTCACACACACACACAAGCGTACACACACAGTTGCCAGTGGTGGGATCAGAGCTCCTGCCTATCTAAGGATCACTATTACAGTACTACGCAGTTACGAGACACGCCACAGAGATTACACATCCCAAGGCAGTCAGACTGCCATTCTACAATTGACAACAGGGAGACTGACCGTCACAAAGTACATAGCTGTAGACCTCTGTGTTTAAAGTAGGTGTCCATTACAACCTGTATGCACAAACTAGACACACCATCCGTAGGTAGGCCTGAGAGGTATAGTTGTAGTACAACAGGAACCTGAACTGGAGTATGGCCATCTGTGGAATGGACAACTACTATCACTATACAGGGTTTCAGTGGGCATGCCCATACACTTAGTAGCACAGGGCCATTTGGGATGCACTATGACTACAACTGCACAAGATTATACTGGGCATGCTCATACACTTGGTAACGAAGGGCTTGTTGGATGCACTGATTCTAACCACTGAAGGCCACCGTGTGCAAGTTCAAACACTTACGTGTACAGAACATGTTGTAGTGGACTCCTGTTGTAAACACACAGGTGTACAGTTAGGTGCATTTTACCTGTCAGTACATATGCACATCATACTGGTGTACTACATGATACCTGTATGTGGCATGTAAATGATATAGCTGTGTGATACACGTGCGTACATGTACATGAAATACTGGCATATATATGTTACATATACACAGTCATGCATGTGTGGACGTGACGGACAGTAGGTTACCTGGGTCGCACAGGCGGATGCTACCTACAGCATGTCACACACCTTGCTGCCCTGAAAGGCATACATTGATAGGTTGTGGACAGTGGCATTGTATGTGGAACAGTGGCATGTGCAAGCATAATGTGTGAGCCACCTTGTGTAATGATACTGAGGTGCAGGTGACAAGATGACCTCTCCTAGCTGTGGTCGTAGTTGTCATTATTAGCAGAAGTGCTACCCTAAGTATATCTCACATTGGTCATATACACAAGTTCTGCCGCTGTCCGTCACCTTGCATGGGGCACTTGCTACCAAGCACATTAATGCCACACGCAGTGATGTTATGGTACAGGTGGCAACTGCTAGAATAAAACAATGATTCAATGTCCTGCTATTATAGGTCATCCAGTGTCTGTCATTCCGGGCTGTCATGACCGAACGACGAGCCTTCAACATATAGCAAATGCATCCATGTTACACGTGTGTGTGAATAATACCTAGGTCGCATTTACCCATATAACCGCATTCCAAGGGAAATGTCCTACACACAAGTAACACCCTGACACCTACATGACAATTGCATTGGATGCCTATGCTAACCCGTGCTATATGTGTGGCTTTAGTAATCCATTAGCTCAATGTAGAACCTACAATGGGGAATACAGACATCTGTGCAGTGAGGAACACCTGGCTGAAGGCTGTGTAGTGCACAATTGCACTACCACCATATAACTCTGATCCAGACACGTGGGCCATAACAGTGGTATGGACCATACCAAGTGGTGGTGTACACCTATTCATAAAGGCTACTCACATGTAAGGGCCACTACTCCGACATAACGTGTCACAGATGACTCAAGTACAGGTGACAGTGGCAAATGCTGCATTCTAGGTTGTAGCCACATATACATCCACCACCTTGTTCACAGACTACCAACACACATCCATATGTGGTATGACATAGTATGTTAGACTACCAGATAACCCTCTAGTGGTGGACTGTACCTAGGCCTACATCAGCTGTGCAATGTACCCATGTACAGACACAGCTGCATAATGTGTTCTGCAATGCAATAATACCACTTTGCAACCTGCTCAGTTGTACACATACCAGGGTCCCACGGATGTGGTCAGCATTAACACGGTTTACTGTTGCTGTACACCAGTAACCAACATCCTCATGGTTGGATATGACCTAACTGTACCTACACTGTATATGTACATCCCACACTCGTACAACATATGCTACATTACCATAGCTTTCGTTTACCTTTCTACATACAGGTGGCTACAGTCATTACACACGTGCACATGGCAGATAGCATGCTAACAGTACATGAGGTTCGATTATCTATGTCGATAGAGGTAATATCCCCTCTACTGGTCACCCATGACACCTATCCTATCATACAGCAACCACATGCACATGGCAGATAGCATGCTAACAGTACATGAGGTTCGATATCTATGTCGATAGAAGTAATATCCCCTCTACTGGTCACCCATGACACCTATCATATCATACAGCACCCTATGTGGCATGTATGTCTTTAGACATGTCCACCTAATGCAATGCCTACAAACATACCCAAATAACAGGACCATAGGACCTACACAAGGCCTGTATTGACAGACTCCGGGAAGTCCAGCTCTGCACTTTATGTTCCCGAGTAGTCACAGGTGATATGTTCATGACATGTACAGCCATGTGTGGCCACAGCTCCTACATATACCCCATGTCAACAATTGCAAGCCATGCATGCTGTGTGCTGTCTGGACATTTAGCCTTAGTACCACAATAGCCAGTACATGCTGGGGTGAGATGTTTACAAGCCACAGATGCTTGGCTATGTTCCCCACATGGCGTGGGGAAGGTGTGGAATGTATCCTCTTGACCTGCTAGTGCACGTACTGATGTAGACCGCATATATGTACATGTATTGCTGTTTGTGTAGATTCCGTGTGTGTGCAGTGTCTTGTGTCTGAATGTGACTGTTGTCTTAGTACATCATGCTGTTGCAATACAGCCGCAGCATTGCCAACTGTATATGGTGATATGCTCTAAGTACAGTAAGCTGTACATGAGGTATGGATGGATGTTTGGACATGACTAAGTGGTGGGGCTTCTTTGCAGATGAAGGATTACTGAGGACAGCTCACTGGTGTGTTACAACCAGTCCTACAATAACCTGTGTACCTGCTAAGGTCAGGTTTTGTTAATTGAAGTGGAAGGCAGACAATGTAGAATGCTATAAGGGTGACACCGAAGGCAAACCTCATGACACCTGTAACAGTAATGCCTCCCTTGTGCATATATCAGCACAGTTGTCATAGGAAAGAGTCAGTAAGCATTGTACTGGATGTGATAGTGCTGTACTGCTGTAGTACTTATCATGAGATAGCCATGTATTTGATTCACAGTGTTGGCACGTGTGGGTGTATCTATATATGTCACGTATGGTTGGGAATACATCCCACATTATCATTCTCCTGAACACCGTTGGTGACACCAGTACAGAGTGAAGTGTAGAAAGGAAGCCATAGGCAGGTAGTTAAACCACACACATGTAAAGTGTCTGTATGTATGTGACATAGGTGTATATCTTTGTGAATGCCTGTGGGGTGTGTGTGTGTATGTATATATGTATGTGTGTATAGATATATATATATATATATATATATATATATAGATATATATATATATATATATATATATATATATATATATATGTATATAATACATACATACATACATATAGCTGGTCGGTTCCTGGAGTGAGGCTGTAGGCTACCATAGTGGAATGTTAATTTTCCTCCATCCACTCAAAGCAGTGTAGCATCCCTGTTGATAACCTCAGTTGTAGACGGGCATACTAACCGCCTGTTAACGTGTACGCCCTGGGGTGTGACCTGTTGTTACACAGCCTACTGATAGACCCCCCCTCCCCACATACACTCACTGCACTGTAGTATCCCTGTCTATGTCCTCTATCTTGGGCCATTCCAACTACCTGTACATGTGTAATCTCTGTGGCGCGTCTCTTTATTGTGTAGTACTGTAATGATGGTATGCACATAGGCAGGGGTTGACATCCAAACACTGGCAAGTGTGTGTGTGTGTGTGTGTGTGTGTGTGTGTGTGTGTGTGTGTGTGTGTGTGTGTGTGTGGGTGTGCCTGTGTTGGCATGCTGTCATGGCAGTGGGTATTACTGCTTCCCATTGAGATGCCACCATTTCCACTGGCCTTTACCCTTGTCATCCAGCATACCACAGTTTTACCCACTCCGCGCTCCAGGTAACTATACCTGTGATGTCTCCCACTATGGATGCGACGACTCTGAACACAGTAGCTTACTACACAGCTATTATGCTCTTGGATCATTAGAACAGTAAACATAAGTGAAACCTGGGAGAATATAACTGTGATGTGGAAGCTACAAAGTGCATGCAAGTATTGTCATACTGACCTGTGAGTAATCAACATGTACATAGGGGACTCCCGCATACACCATCATTCCCCCGGTGCATGCAGCTACACCTGAAAGTGGAAGGCAGATCGTCAGGATCAACATGCTGTTAGTGTTGTTACACAATACATGCTGTCAAATGTACAAAATGCATTCTAAAATTGCAATACATGTCATGTCTGCTGCCTGTCAACACTACTCAACAATATTAATCTATAATTGTCTACCTAGTATGTTCACCCTGTGCATCAGACCGTATAAACATATCCCTGCACTGATGGTTTGGATGACAGGGATGCGGTTTGGATGACAGGGGTGCGGCACAGGCATCATCATATGCACAGGGTGATGATCTTTGCCAGAGGCCTAAGCTGTGCCACTGGATGACATGCTTGTGTGTTAGGGCCTGTGATATCATTGGGCGTGTGTGGATGTTATGGGTGTGTGTGTTGATGTGCCCTACATTTGTTTCCAGTGTGTGTGTGTATGCATGCACACAGGTCTAGAATGAGGCTGGCCTACACAGGGGGTAATATTGACAGCTGCAGACTGTACAAGGCAGGTGTCAGTTCATGGTGTCCGGCCACATAACCTGTGCCTACCAGGGGTTGCACGGGTGCTACCAGGCAGAGGTCCAGATTGGGTACCGTCTGACACGTCCACTGGAATCGTGCCCCTGTTGGGACCGTCCAGGGCCACGTGCACGTGGTCTGCTCCATCCTGGTGGACTGCACAGCACCAGCAGAAAACACAAATAAGCCAGCACTTCACCAGTAATTCTTTAATTCACAACGATCTGGTACCTCGGCAATTCGCCTTCATGGATCACATTTCATCCTGGTATAGTATGTTCGAATGTTATTTAATGTTGTTATTGTATATAATTCTATATTAATAATGATATTTATTGGTGAAACTGATCATGGTCACTTTAAATTTTGGAATGCTGCTATATTTAATTATTTAATTAATTGAATAAAGATACTTGCGATTTTGGGATATATGCGTGTGTATATATACTATGCTTATACCTGGATGAAATGTGATCCATGAAGGCAAATTGCCGAGGTACCAGATCGTTGTGAATTAAAGAATTACTGGTGAAGTGCTGGCTTATTTGTGTTTTCTGATGTACTGTCTGCTGATGTGTTTTAAGTTTGCACAGCACCAGCAGCCCTGCTGCTGCTACCGCCACTATGGGAAGGGGCATGTGCAGTAGCATGTTCACATAGACCTTCAACAGGTGATATAGCTGGCCTATGTCCACGTGCCCAACGCCTCACTCCACCAGATGTGCCAGCACAGACATTCCACGGTCAAGGCCTCCCACCATGTCACCCAGTCATCCATCCAAAACATCTGCAAGATGATGGTGAGCACTTGCAAGTGCCTGGATGTTGTCTGTTAACGAACGGACAGCAGCCCTCTGAAGCCTCACATTGTCTCTGTTGTGCCGTTCAGCACATGCCTGTGCCTCCATTACAGCCCAAAATATGCATCTGGTGACTCCAGCTGATGTTCTTCCCGCAGGGGCAAGTTGGCCAGCGGTCCTCCTATGAGCAGCGCTGGGCACATGCCTGTGTGGGACATCACCAGTCTGTTGACTGGGGAGCATGGTGCGCAGGCACACCTTCCATAGTCCCCAAACTTCCCTGTTCCATGCTACCACCTGCCAGCTGTCCTTCCTGTATGAACGGTGGTGATTGGGTATGTGCAGGCAAGGGAACTGTGTGCGAGGATGAGTGGGAGACGGGTGGAATGGCAACCAATGGCACAGATTCAGTCCCTGACAACCCTGCCTGTGCCTCATACTATCATCATCACTGCTAGAGTCTGTGGTGACACTAACATCAGGTGGACCGCAGGAGGGAAATACACCTACATCAACACCTGTGAGGGGAAGACAAAAACTGTACAAGTTATACCAGACACGCGTGCGCAGCCAGACACACGATATGGCAGATGGCATTCAGCTTAAATTTACAGTTTCAGCTTAGGCAATTTTAGTGGTAATCATCATACATCCCTGAGTTGCACACAGCATGCATGTGGTATAGCAGACGGCATGCACCTTACATAATTATAGTGGTGGTTAGCATGCATACCTGTATTGCACCCTTTGTGTTAGTAGCCTATGCCCCATACCTGCAGCACAATGCGTGCACTTTGCACCATTTCACTGCACTGCCATGATGCGTGCAACATACACCACATGTTAACGGACCATCGCCAACCTTTGTACATCTGCCACTCGTGCTTTGTGTTGGCCACTGCCCCTATGTGTGAGGACATGAGCAGTAGGGTATGTTGACTGCATACTATGTTTGCCTGAGCCCTAGCTTGCATATCTCCCCCAAAGCAGTGCATGTCTGTTCAACATTATTCCACCTACCCCTGAGCTGAGTGTAGACATTGTGCATGTGGCTGTACACGTTTGACATGGCTGTCCCTACTTTGCAGCGGTGCCACAGACCAGCACAGGTTTACAGTATACCATCCTGCTGTGTGGCATATGACCTTGCCAATCACATGTATGACTTGTCTTCTGCTGACGTGTTGAATGACATGCATACATGGGTAACACAATGGTGTCCTTTCCAATCTACAGTACGGTAATGGTGTCCCAATGCAGGAACGTGTTATGCTAACATGGGCCTTCAGCTGATGCAATGTTGTCTGTCCACCCTACAAATATGCAGGGGCATACTGCACAATGAGCTGATGTGCATAGCCATTGCAGGGCATCATGTGGCTTCACAATTGCTATAGAGTGATCTACTGGCATGGTTCATAGTCATGACTATGTTCACATACAATACATGTCTAATGTGGAATGTGGCCCACGTCACAGAGGTATCCACATTAAACCCTAATGTGGAATGTGTGACACAGGTCATAAGGGTATATGGATGACACCCCTGCACATCTGCAACCATGTTACTGATACCTGCCAGCTATGCCCACACATGGCTAACTTACACGTTTTTCTGTCCCACGTGCCATCTGTGTAACTCACATACACAGGGAGCAGGCATGACAGTGATGTCTGACACCAGCAAGGTAAATCAAATGTATATGTGGCTTGATGTGGATGTATGTGTATGTTGTGCAACACATTTATGTATTTGGATACTGTATAGGTGAATGCTTCCATGCCGTGACACACTCCAGGTGTTCAAGACCTGTTATGTGGTGTTTTCATGTTATGCCTACACAAGCTGTGCACAGGCCTGTATGATGTTTAATGTTTCACATCTGCAATATCACCATTACGCAAAGGCAGTGGTCTTATTGTGTCGAGCCAATGTACAACAGGGTGTACACACATGTACATCACTTCTGTGTGCTTTGCTTCATGTCTTTTGTCATCCTCCATGGCCATGTGTACACGTGTAGTCCAATGGTTGTGATGGCCATCCTATTTCACATGTCAGTGTTATCCCATATGACATACACTCGTAGATGTCATATGCTCCACTGAGGATAGGGATATGCAGACAAAGGGTGGTATGTATGGGATATGAGACATGTTTTGAAAGATAGTTGAGCTGTGTTGCAGTTAGCCCACTACATGTCATGGACATGTCTGACAGCACATGACATTGTGTGATATTCATAGCAAGGGTATACTCCACAAGGGTGTATCCTGTGGGCCGGGCATACTCCAGCTCCAGCATATTTAGTGTGTGTGTGCACACATATGCTCTCTGTACAGTACTGTTCATATTCCCAACATGTGTAATGCTGATATGTAGTACCTGTCCCTACAGTAGAACACACCTCCACTATTGTATTCACTGTTTTCCACACATCTCGCAATGACAGTTTGGAAGGTTTAGTGTAGGTGTTTCATGTAGTCTACAATTGTTTTACATAGGTAGACAGTGTGATGCATTGCAGGTCTGACCAGTGTCCATTAGCAGGACCACCATACATTGTGTACATGTGATATGGCAGATAGCATGCAATTAATATGTTCCGTGCAGTATCAAGCCTGGTAAATAACCACAATCTCACCTGACAGGCTGCTGTCGCTGCAAAATGCCAGAGGTACCTAAACCGGGGTGTCACAGCAGTAAGATCATTATCCACACCTGTGTGGTAGCTACAGGGTGCAATGTCTATGTTAGCACATAAGCCAGTACAATACACTATACTATGGAGTATGCACATCTGTGCATACATAGAGTAGCAGACTATAGCATGTGGCATGTGTGCATACATGCCTTGCATATGATGTTACACTACATATTGTACAGTAACACATGTAACTATGTGATATGTGGTTGTGTTTTATGTGTAGTAGTGACTTACCAGGCATCTCCAGACTCGGTGGTTGAGACACCCACCTCCACAATACCAGCTAACTGTTGTGGATGGAGGTCTGCAGGTGTCCCCAGGTTGGCCAGTAGCTCCTTAGTACATGTGAGTAGGGGCTGGGTGAGTGGCCCCCCACCTTTTGCACCTTGTTCCCTGGCAATTGCATTTGCATGCTGTTTTGCCCGTCTTATCTGGTCAGTGCAATGTCGGCGCACCTGCTGATAGGTGCGATTGTAACCGCCAACATCATTTACCCTCCTGCAGAGTTCCTCCCACAGGGCATCCCACTGCTGTGCATCCTGTGGCACATGGCTGAAGAGCATTGTGTAGTTATCGAGGAGGTATGGGATGAGGACCTCATCCTCCAAGTGGCTGTATGACGGCAGTCAGCTACGGGGCATACTGGAAGACATAAATATGGAGACAGGTCACAGTAACTCAGAGAAGTACAGCTGAATATACATGTGTATTACATTTATTAAGTTTACAAATATGCCTTTGTAGATCTACATGACACTAACACCACTGACGTGTAGAAGTAACACACATTTGACACCTACTGGTGATGTGATGTTATCGCCATATATGTGTGTCATGTGAATGTTGTCTTGACGTGGGCATATCTGTTTGCCTGTAGTGGTGTCTTTACCTATCAGCGCATGCCTGGATGTGTTCACATTAATGCAATTGACCTTAATGCTGTGTATGTGCCACATATATAGTCATACATAGCCATTGGGGACGTGACCTGTGACCCTGCAGACTTGCAAGCATGTATGTGTTTTGCCATATACATGGCACTGTACAGCTGTGTAGCATCCTGCCATGTATTGCCTGTGTTGCACATGTGTAACACGTGGGACAATAGCTAGCCTGATGGTATTTGCAGGGTTGGATATCAAGTATGGCATGTATGGTCATAGTGATGTGGTAGGCTATATGCCCTGGGGCATTTATGAGCCTAGGCAGACAGGTTACCTAGCTGTAGGCAACAGACAGGTAATATTTAGTTGCCAGTTCAAGCAGTGCCACAGAACTGATGCACATGGTTACTGATATATTTGACATGCGGTCATCACACCATGTCACAGAGAGGGGCGATGTGCAGCTTCGCTGGGCAGGGATGCATAGTATGGCAAGAGTATGTTAAGTGTATGGGACAGGCATCTGTCAGGCATGTTGTGATCCTTATACTAGAAAGGTGGATGTCCATGACGTGTTAATTTGGGATCAGGATGTGTTAAGTGTAGCATGTCCAATACCTCTGGGTTGGACATGGCTTTATTCAGGGTAGGCTGCATGCTACATAGTGCAGCTAGGGATTGTGAAGGGCAGTGTAGGCTATCTACACATGGGCAAGAACCCTTAAAGGAAATTTGTGATCTATTATGGGTCACATGGGTGTTGAGTGGCTGAGCAGTTATCTCTATATTCCTGGATGGCACCGTGTCATGGTTAAGGTTGCCACATACGACTAACTGTCTTTTGTGGTGATGTAGCTATCAAAGAGAAGTACTATCCAGCTGCATCTCATACACACAGTTGCCATTATTTTGACCGCTGCCTAGGAGATAGTTAATGGGTACAGGGTTTGTAACTTGGGGGATGACAATGCAATACTTAGCTGTCAGAATATGGTCATACGTCACACACCACACATCTGACACACTAAGGCCCTTCTGTATGTTGAACTTAGCACACAATGAGTCGACTATTGCTTGTAGTTCATGGTCATTTGCAAACATCAATAGACTGCTTTCTGTGTTAGTCTATGTGGTATAGATACCAAAGAGGAAAGTACCAGGAATGACCCCTGTATTACTGTGGCTGGCACTGGTTTGATGTGCGTGTATTCGTCAGACACCTTCTGTAGTGTGGGTTCTGCCAGCAGTCCAGTTGCCAACCACTCCTGTGATGTAGGTATACATACCTAGTTTGCTGAGTGTAGCTGGAACACAGTATGGGTGATGGTGTCCTGCGACCTGGCAAGGTCATGATATGCAGTGTGAATCAACCCTACTGTCATCTACATCTGTACCGAGTACATCAATTACATTAACCATGGTTCATGGCCATACAGACCAGACTCAGCAGGGTAGTTGTGCACTATGTCCCATTATCAATGGTGTATCCCCCTTTGTGGGGTGTGATAACTGTTGCTGTACACCATTCAGTGTGTACACAGCCTGACCTGTAGCTATGATTGAACATGATGAGTATGTGGATAGCTGGATGTTCTTACATTTGTGTAGGATACACCCTGGGATGTTGACAGGTCCCATGAAAACTGTATGTATGACATTAGAGTGCAGCTTGTACCTGCTTAGTCGTTGGTACAGGGGCCCTGTAGTGTACATGAATATATTACTAAGTGTACCTTTTGGGGGTGGAGGGGAGGTGGGAGTGGGTTTAGGTTCTCCGAGACCCTATCAGGATGAGCGGGTGCTATTTCTGTAGGTGCAGTACTTCCCATGCCATAGTTCTGTGCAGCATGGCAGGTCTTGTCATTGCCATTACGAATAACGACACAGCTATAGAATGCTCTGTGCTTGGCCTCCTAATATATGGCTGATTGGTTTCACTGTAGCTTTGCGTGGTTTCATATGGTGCATCTGCATCTTACTGAGGCTGACCAGGGATCACCTACACTCCTGCGTGTTCACTGTTGCAACAGTTACTACCTTCTGTGGTACAGCTTAAAGCATGGTACCACCAGTTTGCCTACTTGTTTGTGTTGGGTTGACTTCTGGTTTTGTTTCAATGTTACAGTCACTGCACATATGTGACTGCTTAAGGTTCATTTGTGTAGTATTCAGCATTTGCACATGCATTGACCATCTGCATGGGTGCCTTGGCACTCACCACTCTGCTCTTAGGGAACATAATATTGGCATTGGAGACTATGTGTAGCATACTGTTAGACCTGTTTGTGTGACTGCTGTGATACAGGTCAGTGGGGACGATGGAATCCAACATGCATTGAACGCAGGTGTTGGTACATGGAGTCTTCACAGTTCATAATGGAATAGTTGAGAGTAGCCAATAGTATGGTTCTATCTCAGACCTATTCTTCCCCATTACAGCACATTATGGCAGTTGGGAAGTCTGCGGCCTGGTGGGTGATCTGTCTCAAGGTGCATTTAAAATTCCACCATGGCACAAAGGTAGTTGCTCAGCATAATGCATCTGATGTTATGCAAGTGCAATTAGCATGGGGGTGTACATATCCTTCAGGAATATGGATACACCTACGGCCCATGTGTTCCAATAAAGGATAATGGGCAAAAGGTGAGGTATGTGTTATAACCTGGTCATGAAGGTGCGCTCTCCAGAGCGTTGAAACATGCCTTGGCCACTGCACAGATATGTTCTCCATGTTAGGGATTGACATATGTGTGTCCATATAGTATTTCTGACATGTATCGTTGTGTAGTGAAAACCCCCATTGTATTGCTTGGCTGTCCTTGTAACAGCAGTGGACCCTCACCTGAACTGTGCATGCTGAAGGCACTATAGGGGAAGCACGAGCCCTAGACTGTATCCAGATTCCCAGGGGTGACTGGTGAAGGCCCTATCTGACAAAGCATCTTGGTCTGTCAGCCATGTTATTCCAGGACGACAGATACTGGATACCCTGCGACATGCACCACTACACGAGACAATTGTGGAATACAATCCCTTTGTCCCTGTACTGCAGTATCATTCTGGCCAATGGCAGAATGCTACCCAGGCCTTGGGACATACCTGCATGGCCTACAAGACTTGACAGTTCCTACATGTGTCTCCATGCTGTCCAGGCTGCTGCATCACAGATCCTGCACAACAACATGGAATATACCAGAGCCATGTGTATAGATCAATAGGTGGTCCGAGTGTATGAGTATGTGGCAAATCATGTCAGACAGGCAGCTGACAGTATGTATGCCCTCTTATAGGTCTGTGTGTAACATAGTGCTAGAGTTTGCACTCACAAATGAGTACTGTTGGGCATGTTTCCAGTCGTGTTCAGAGGTGTGGCACAATTATGCAAACTGTGTCATACAGTTTGTGTATTTCGGTGTCTGTTTCTTCCTGCTTGGGGGGGTCACTTGTTTGGCCAGATACTTAGACGTGTCTGTGAATGTGTGTGATTTCCGGTAGTGTGTGTGGGTGTCCTTACTGTGTTCTGGTAAGGGTATGTGTTGTGTTGATGAGCTGCTTGTGTTAACCTACACCTCATGACTGTCCAGCTTACCCCTGTAGCTGCATCCCAGGCAATGTGTGGGGTGTGGTGTTACGTGGGTCTAGCAGTGTACAAGGCGTAGAGATTACATTCCCCCAGGATGGCAACATGCACAAAGCTGACAGGAGACACCAGTAGCTGACTAGTGGACATTCCTGCATGAGCAGTCAGTACTGCAAGCACCAAGTACTGTCTTTAGTTTATGTATTGCCTATGAAGATGTTTCAGACAGTGATGCTCACATGTAATTATTTGTGTTATGGACGTGACAACACTGGCTATTACGGAAACAGTGTATCTACCCTTGGCAGCAAACCTCCTCTGAGGAGCACATCACATCCTGTTAGTTGATTACAGATGATGCATGTGTCTAAAGGTCTGTTTCCTTCTCTGGGTATATATTCACATATCCACCAGGACCATGAGCTCTGTTGGGCACAGACTCCCACTCCCCAAACAGAGTCGTGTATCAATAGGCTCTGATACCACTATCGACATGATCAGGATATAATCAGTGTGAGCCATCACCTATGATGTGGCTGTTACACATGGGCAGCTGTCTCCTACATCTTACACACCTACTGCAGATGTTACACTGGAGTTAAAGATAATGTGCAACCTGTTTCATTACCAGTGCTGTGCACTACCTTACATACAGTATGAGCAGGCGGCTGTTAGGTTGGGCTACACAAACCTGGTAGTTCAACCAGTGTGTCTGTATTCTCAATATCCACTCTTTGTAGGTGTGCACATAGCCATTTGGCCCAGCCCTGTAACAAGGGTCACTACACATTTGCATAACATGTACACATGCACAGCTGTTGCTTGCAAACGGTAGTAGAGAGGTTGATATTACATGTGTTATGTGCATGGATAGTTACCTGGCTCTTCCAATTATCTTTGCTATCATGCTACTAACCTGTCAGATGAGTACTAATGCTATGTATCCTGTCATTTGAGTATTGTAATTGCCAATAGATAAAACTACTGTTTGCATAACCTATCAGAACTGCTATGTAGAATAGAATACAGATCTGCCTAGAATACTGCACATTACACAGTTATTGGCACAGTATCCCACAATGCACACCATATTTGCACGGTAAGCCCACCTTTAACATGTTCATCTTACTTGTACACCCGTACATATGTCGACTGTTACTATCATGTTATAGCACATACTTGTTGGACCAGTCCTGACACTGACAGTGGCTGGAAGCGAAATGGTGGGTTCCAAGCCCATAGCATCCCTTGTGGTGTATGTGGAGTGTGCCGTGTGACCTACAGCAGTACACACATAGAATACTACAAGCATTACTACTGCTCAACAATACATTGCTACAAGATAGCTATTTCCACTATATGCATTGATTACACTGTAGTTCTTACAGTACAGATACTACATGCACAGACATACTACATGTTATACATACCGTCTTAGTAATTGGAGGTATTATTAACTAGTGTACTACTCATTTTTGGTTCGGCTTTCCGTGTTTTGTACTATCCTACAGGTAGATACAGATGGTTTGAATGTGTGATAAGGCAACCTTTTATAGTTGCAGATCAGTAATGTGCTATCCTGATGGCGAGTTGGTGTTCCTAAGTAGCTAATTACATGCACATCAGCTGCACTGCTACTGCCTTAGCCAACACCATGGCTACAGTGGAGTATAATTGAGTACTCCACTTGGGCATTGTCCCTTTGCCTTACTTGTGAGGAAGACAGCCTGGAGGTTTTGTTTGGAATCCATTGCAACAGTTGTATTGAGACAAACAGTAATATATTGTGTGTAATGCCTAGAGGAGTTGGTCTAAATGAGAGTACTGCTGTTATATTTCTGAACATTGCTACTTGTGCAGGGTTTGTCTGTACCTAATACTTCTGCATATGTGTCAGTCTGGCCTGGTTGTTTGACCAGCTCAAGGCATGCTTATAATTAGTACTCTGTAAAACTTCCTGGTGTATGAATCTTTCAACCCTCTGAAATGGGATTAGTTCATACAAACCCTGTTACATCAGCAGCTGCTCAATTGTATAACGGCAACTATTTCACATAGGGCCATGTTAGTGTGTCTGTGTCCAGGTATGTTAAGGTTTCAGCAGATGTTTTACAGCAGTTGCATAATTGGTTATGGTATGACCGTATGTATTGATGTAATTATTTCGGTTGTGGAGTAGATGTTGGTGGGTGTACATAGCACATGCAGGTGTGTAGGAACCCCTTTTATACAACGTCTGTATGTGTGTGGGTGTTCTTTCCCTATGTGAACACCTATCTCTCAGTGGACTAATACTATGGTAAATGCAGGCTGATTCATTAAGGCACTATTAAATGCTTCCTGTATAGCATGCAGGTACCGTTAGTCCTTGAATCCTTTTGGCAATACATCGGAATGTAATAAAGATTAGCAAAATGAAAGCTGTCTGTGTAATGGATGTTTGCAGTCAATGCAGCTGTGTTGATGACTATGTCCATGGAACATATTTGTAATAGCGTTATTGGCATATACTCTTCATATATTATGTTCATATTGTTTGGGGGAGGCAAATGTGTGATTGCTATGGTCCATGTTATACTCAGATATGACCACTTAGGATGCTGTCTACAGACATGTATGTATGTGTGCATATATGTATGATATATATATATATATATATATATATATATATATATATATATATATATGTGTGTGTGTATATAGATATATACATTATTGCATACGTTTATCTGTATCTCCATAGATGAGTAGATGTTTCTAACTTATCTATATATCTACATATATATGTAGACCTGTATATATCAATATGTCTCTGTGTGTGTGTGTATATATGTGTGTATGTATATGTATGTATGTATATTTGTATATGTATATGTGTATATATATATATATATATATATATATATATATATATATATATATTTCAACACATTCCTCCCGTTTGTGTTTTAACCTGTCTGCATACACAACTGGGATAGGTACATCCCAGGTAGCTTAGTGTTAGGTTAATTGGAGGATGGAGTACATGGTTGTGGGTTCTACTCCTGGAAGGTGTTATTATTTTACCTCTCAGTAGGCACTGGTAGTGAAAGTGTGAATAACGCACATTTACACGGTTGTGAGCAGGTTTGCCCATGCGCGACGTTAAGCAAAGGTTAAATGTGTGAAGCGCTTCTCAGTTTACCGTATAGCAGCGCCGCTTACCATCGAGCAAACACGTGGAAACCCACTTACAACTGCTTAAGAGTGCTTTAATCCACCTGCATCCAAAAGCCCTTATTCTGGCCTTCAAGATAACCTAGCAGCTCTTTTAGGTCTTGAACCCGGGACCATGAAAACCACAGTCACTGACCTTAGCACTATGGCATCTGAGATATGCACAAGTGTTATGGTGTTTTAGAATATACATTGTACTACAGACATTCCTCACTACTGAAAACATATGTGACAATCAGTTGGTGTACATATGTCTAATACATGTTAATGTTCATATGTTTGTGAAATTAGGTGTTGCAATGTGACATGACAGGGTGTATTATGAATGAGTAGGGTTCTTGCTTTGTGTCTTTTTTTTATATTGTCCCCATACTCCATGTATGCCCCTCCTGTTCACTTATTGGATATCCGACCCAGGCCCTCCTTGATGCATGATTGCATTACCCATCATTCCTCCCCCTTGGTGACTTAGGTTAATATTAATTATTATGATACCAGAGCTGCATGTGTTTTGTGTACACTCCAATTCCTTTGGAGTGCTTCTATGTCACGAAGTGTGTTCGTAGATGCTTATATATATGGTTCTTGCTGTAACTGTATAATATATATATATATATATGTGCAGACATCACTGATATATATATATATATATATATATATATATATATATATATATATATATATATATATATATATATATATATATATATATATATATATATATATATACATTTCGTATTAGTTTGCAACAGTAATACATCTGTAGACTGGAATGTGTTGGTTCACAAACTACAGTACATTACAATGTACTGTACATATGTTCACAAGGCCACTGTCCCATTTGTGATCATTACAGTGAAATGCATATTGTATAAGGTGTAGTGTCACGACCATGAAACGTGTACACCTCTGATGGCTTAGTGGTATGTCCCATGACTATAGTGTGCATGGTCTAGGGTTTGACACCTTTGATACTTTACGAATGTTTTTTACTGAAGAGTAAGGCTCATTTACGCAGTTGTAAGCATGTTTAACAGTGTTTGTGAGACATTATAGCAGCGGTTAAACAGTTAAACATTGTGACGTGTAACCTGTGTGCGCAAACAGGGCCACATCCGCTAACTACTCTGGATATATGCCTGTCAGTGATATAACATCTCACTATGTACTATCATGACATTACATTCTCTGTTGACTGTACTCTCCTGCACACATGGGTTTGTATGGGTGATTTGAATGTTTATTATACAGACTATTGCTACCTATATATGCAAGCTGTGGTTAAGGTATACTTTTGCACATGATAAACATCCCTGCCTTTATTGGGGTTGTAACCTCGAATACACGGATACTATGCGGCTGCTGTAACCATTACACTGTTGACATTAACGTTGCTTCCGCCTGTTTCCTATTTAGATGATTTCTATGTGTAAGCTAGGCTAAGCAAAGGGCGGGAGCCCCCAAACTCACTGAGCTTCACAAACTCTTGACATAACATATAACAAAAGTACTGTGAGACAATACATTACATTCCTAACTACATTAGGCATAGCCCCTCACTGACACACACCAAGGGAAACCTTGTTGTGTGAATGGCTGACAGACTATACACCCCTGGGATCATGTGTCCCAGAACCATACAGCCTGGGGGTGGGGAGCCTGTCCAGTTTGATAGCTGCAAGACCTGTTGTGGGAATGGAATGGTGTTGAATTGCCACATTAACATGCCCTCTTTAGATCACTAAGTGCCCCTATCACCCTCTACAACCCCAGTCTTCCAACAGCTTCCTGCAACTCTGCCTGGAATTGCTTCATTGGCTATGCTTGACAGAGGCTCACGTTACTTCATCAATGGTGCAGGGAAGGCCAACACACTGTTGCTATGCTTCTAATTGCCCTTGGGCATATAGATAGTAGGCTATCTGTGCACCTCTAATGTGCAGGCCATCACAGCCATAATATGGGAATAAAACAGACCTTCAGATCACAATATACAGTGTGAACTCACCATGTAGTCAGAAAACAGTTGAGTACAGCATGAACATACAGAACACTGATACTTGGTCACTCCAAATGCCTATCTTGGAAGCTAGAAGACTTGTATAAGGTTAAGGCTTTCTATTGCTTACCACTAAGTTACCTACAGGTGAGATGAAAATCAAGCACAGATGGGGAACATGCATGCAATGATACCATACCGGCCTATGTGTCTGCCATACACTTTGGAATACTGGCCAAGGCTATTGGCACCCCCATGGTGCTTTATTTAGGAGAGTCCTGAAGGTGAATACCAGCTCCGTAAATAGCACAGTAGCAGATTCAATGTGGTTTATGCTACTCAACACCAGCGGTTGTGATCACAACATGCATGCACTCACAGCACTCCTCAGGATGGACAAAATCAACATGTGTGCATTAACTGCAATCTGTCTTAAGGCTCCTGACAGCACACCAGCACTACCAGACTACAACCCATACCACATATTTCAGCCACGGAACATGGACTGACAGACATGGGCTGTATCCGTATTCATCAGGGATATCTACACCTCCAGGTTAGTGAGGCAGCGTGATACCTCTGTGATCATCCATGTGCAGCTAACATCAGCCACAGCAGCAATGTGGAATGAGGCCTGCTATGGATCACCCTCCATGACCCAGGACCTCCACTCCACCTACCTGGAGACAGTGGAGAACATGACAGTCCTAACACACACCCTGGCATTGGTCGATGTCAACTACCATACCATTAATTGGGAAATGTACTCAGTTACTTCCGGGACCAGCTCTTCCTGGAATGTATCACCTCAAATGCCCTGTATCAGGTGGTAACCTCCCTAACGTGGGGTGGAATCTACTATATGTGGTCAACACCAACATGGGCAACAGGTGCACCACAGTGGAGGTTAACTGGTCACTGGTTAGATCTGACCATGAACTATTCACTGTTTCCACACCCTAGCATCTCCCCCACCCATGGATACCACAGTGTATACCTTTTCCTACAGCTACATTTACACTACTAGTGACAGGGGTGGGGGTTTCACAGCCCCCATGCTAAGGGCAAACACTGCTCCAGATGCAGACATATTTACAAATGCAGTGTATAAGCACCTACACGGATGTATGGATCGTGCCATCGCTAGTAAACCAAGACTCACTCCTCCTAGACAAGGACACCGGTCTGGTGGACCTCTGCAATAAACAGGCTATACTACAGATGTAGGACTGTGTTCCAGACACACAGCAAATCCCACGAAGGGCAGACATCCATGACCATTATTAGTATGATACATAGGGCACTCATGACATTATCCAAGGTAACATCAGCAGGAGAATACGAAAGGATTTGAAAGATAACCACAAAGCCGCCTTTGGCTACGTCAAGGATCTGCGTGGTGAGACACAGATTTGCACTGTGCCAGTGAAATATAGCGCAAAATATGCTGACCCTACTAATATCGCCAACATCCTTGCAGATACATTCGGTGCATACTTCACCCCCTAAAGAGCCCACAACACTGCTACCGTAAGGTACAGTATCCCAACCATCAGAGACACACAGGTGGAAATGGCCCTCTCTAACAGCAGAACACAGCGTCAATGGAGGCAGATGTTGACCCAGACTGCATCTTGCAAACTGTACATGACAACCTTCCCCCCACATAATTAAGCATTCCTACTGCAGCCTCTCCACAGGCTACATGCCCATACAATGGCGCATGGCAATGGTTATTCCACTCCATCATGGGGAAATCACAACTGACCATGGTAACTACCACCCCATAAGCCTGACTAGCCTGGTCTGCAGTGGTATGGTTTGCATCCTCATGGCATTCATTAACAATGACGTTGGTAACCTTCGGACACGTGACCCAACCCAGGTCAGCTTGGTTGACTACAGTTCATGCCTATTGAACCTGTTTTACGTCTTGCATATGGTCACCAAGACGTTAGATGACAGGAAGGTGGTTCACACACACTACCTGGACCTCACCAAGGTTTTTGACACCATGCCCCACTCTGGTATTATTGATAAACACACCAGCCTGTACATTCACCCATACATCACAGGTTGGGTTGCCAATGGGCTTACACACACAACCCACATGGTACGACTAGCAGTCTCCAGGTACAATTCTTGAACAGTCGCAACTGGTGTCCCACAGGACTCAGTCCTGGGAGCCCTACTGTTTGGCATATACATCTCAGATGTACAGGCAAACACAGGTGGACTACGGCAGACCATGTTTGGCAATGACTGCAAACTGGGAGCCATGTCTGATAGTCCCGCTGACACGGACATCCCTCAAGGGGCCTCACAGAGAACGTCACAGGGTGCCAATGACACGGCCTCCAGCCAAGTGCCACTAACTGCATGGTCGTTCCATTGTGGAGTTGGCACCCACATATTAACACATGAGTGGCAGCCACTTTAATACAGACGAGGTAATGGGGTATCTGGGGACTAAGGTAGATAGTGAGCTCCCCTGTGACAATCCTATCTCCACAGTAGTTAGGACATCCTTCTGTGTAAGCTATTTGACTACTAAAGGATTCCTATCTAGACATACTGGGGTTATAGTGCCCCATTAGTCATCACTCATCAATAATGTACCTCAGAGGACACGTCCAACAGCTGGGGGGGGGTCCAGGAATGTACCTCACCAAGGGGAATACCGGCCTCCAACATATGGCCTATGCAGCCAGACTGAATAAATTCCTGCTTTACTCAGTGGCATCTCGTTTACCCAGAAATTATCTCCACTGACCAACGCAGCCATGTCGAACTCTGGCTTGATGGATATGCTCCACCTATGGGAATCCAAGTCACAGTGAGCCACACACTGTAGTGAGCTGATCTTGCCACAACAGTAACCGAAAGATGCTGGAGGGACAGCTTCCTGTCACAGACACTCCCCATACTTTGGAACAACATCCCTAACTACATTTTACAGAGCCCCTCACTAACACTCTGCAAGAGAAACCTTGAAGGGTGGATGGGGAACAGATGCACCCCAGGGATCCCGCCATTGGTTCCCCTCCACAGAGGGACAGTTAATGACACAATGGGGTGTCAATGCTGACACATTTTGGCTGGCCTTATGAATGGCCTCTGGCAGTTGGCCAAGTACCTACCTATGAATCTATACATACAATATCTGCGTATGCTGATAGCTTAGTTTACTATTCAGGTGTTGACTTACCTTGTGCCACTGGCTGTTGTGTGTGCAATAGTTGAGAACTGCCTATGTTGGATGCACACAGTAGACTGCCTATACATGACAATTTACAGGTAGTATTGTGTGTGTGCCATCCATTTTTTACTGTGTGTGCAGGTGGAGAAAGGTGTCAGTCCCCAGGTGCCTATACTGTCAGTGTGTGCGCTATACATTCCCTCTTTGCAAAGGCATGGGCATAATGGGCACGCCTCCGTCTGCCTACTGGGGTTGGCTCAGGTTGTTCGTGGTCTGAGTACCTCTGTGCCTGTGGGGCCCATGGCAATGGTGGTGGGCTGTGAAGGCCTTCATCATTCTGTCCCTGCTGCAGCTGTTTCCGCAGGACCATATTGTGTAGCAAGGCACACACTATGAAGATGTCGGCACATGTGCCTGGAGGGTACTGCAAGGCTCCACCAGACATGTCCAAGAAATAGAACCGTGATCTCAGCATCCCAAACACACGCTCTATGATGTTTCTAGTTTGTGCGTGTGCCTGATTATGGCATTCCTGCATGGGTGTGTGTGCATTTCTGATGGGAGTCATCATCCACGGTTCCAGTGTTTAGCCAGCATCCCTCACCAGGTGGCCATTTGGGATGTCCCCCCTGGCAAATAACAGATACAGCTGTGAGGCATGCCAGATGTGGGAGTCGTGATAGCTTCCGGGGCTGCCAGCACACACATCCATGATAATGCTCTGGGCATTGTGCACGACCTGGCAGTTGATGGAGGGATATCCCTTGCAGTTTATGTAGTGCCTTCCCTGCTCACCGGGTGGCAACTTGATGTGTATGTGCGTGCAGTCTATTGCACCCAGTACCTCCGGGTATTCTGCCACACGGTGGAAGAGGCGCATATTGCTGGCCAACTCCTCCTGCGTTTGGGGGAAGTATATGTACTCATTGGCATGTAGTAACATGGCATCCAGGAACTGGTGTAGTATCCTGGATGCTGATGCCTGTGAGATACCCATGTTATCCCCAGTTGGTCTTTGAAAGGTACCTGTAGCTTGTATTCTCAGGCTTTACACATACCTTCGTATCCACTGGGATGGGTTCCCCTCTGTTTGTTCTGGCTCTGAGGCGTAGCTGGCACAGCTTCACAAGTTGCTGTATGGTGTCCCTCTCCACCCTGTAATGCTCTACTATTTCCAGGTCATGTAGCCCCTGGTAGGTTAGCCTGGGTCTGAACACTCTCCTCCTCTTACGATGCCTGAGGTGGTCGTTTGCATCATCCTCCACAACACCTTCAGTCTCCAATACATGCTGGTGGATGAAAGCTATGGCGGCCTCTAACATGTACATAATAAAAGTTCCCTGTCTGTATAGTGTATGGGAATGCACAAATGTGTGTGAGGTGCTTTCAAACTTTATAGTATTGTGCTATGGATGCTGCTGATATAAGTGGGTGTGTATGAACTATTCCAGCTGCTGCGTGTCTTAATTATGGGTTTTGCAATGAGTACTGCAAGTGTGGGGCCTTTACTGTGGAGATCTACTTGCCTGCATTGATTACTCTGTTGCCCTTTAATTCACTTTTAGACCTGGATCCCCTCCCATTATCAGGCATGCATCCACCTGCCATCTTTCTTGTTTTGTACTTTCCCTACCCAGTCATGGCGAATTGTGCCTTGTAGCTGATATACTGCATGTCGCCTTTGTTCTGCTTTGACACTTTGCTGTTTTCTTTGCAGTACAGCCCCTCCCCTTCCCTGTTCTGCAGGTAGCTGCTTGCAGCCTTTTTAGCTGTTATCAATGGCCCACTGTAGGCTCCTAGGTGTTAATTAGTCATTTGTACTCCAATTTCACTGCTGCAGCATTTCCTTATTTCTTTCCTGTATCCTTCCTGTTTCAGCTGCAGTGCGCGATGCGCATACCCGTTTACCAGGTTTACTCGCGTTTTTCATCTCTGTTCACATGCATACTCTGTTACCTTGTGTACTCTCATCTAAGCATAACTATGGACAATTCAGCACACCCCTATCCTGCAGCTCTGCCTAGCTAGGGGCAGACCGGTTTAGCAATGCTCCAGTGTACTTACAGCAATGGCGACACACCCCTTTCTTGATGTCATCTTTATCTTAAAGGCTCACCTCGGTGTTATAACGCTATGCTGTTTTGTGCATCCTTACACCAGCGGGAAATCTGCGATTCACTTTTGCTCCTCTCATTTGCATGGCATTGCCTACTAATTCCTAGCTACTGCGCATAACACTGTCACTGCCCCTTAGCAGCCCTTCCTCCATGAGTATAGTGTAGCATGCCTGCCATTGACTGTTATGGGGAAATCGTGATATGCATTTCATTGCGGTTTTATTCTATATTTTTATATATTCCTTGCAATCCTTTTTGTGCACCGCTGCCCTGCGCTTTCATGTCGCAATAGTGCAACTATATATATTAAATGTTAATTTTATATTTTGTACATTTTTTTTTTTTTTTTTTTTTTTTTAATGCCAATGGTTATATACTTAGCCACTGGCATATATTACCATTATAATACATGTGTTTGGTCGGCTGTCATGGCTCCGATTTTGTTTGCAAAAATATAAACCGTTTTCTACAGTTTACATTTCTGCTTGCTTACACTACACCACTTCCTGAATCGCTACATACCTTCATTTGCATGCTACACTGCTGCACATGAGGTAATTAGCATACAAGGCTTAGGAGTTGTGCAGGCGTAGCGTACGCAGGTAGTGCACGTGGAAACAGGTCATACCTGAATCGCTCTGCGGCCATATTTGGTGTTAGATCGCCGACGCTACGCCTGCACCTGGCGCAAGCTTCATGAATCCTGGGGATAGTCTTTGCTTAGGAGCACGAGCAGATGTGGGAGTTGAGGTAGTGTTCTTTCCGTGTAAGTTTGTAGGTCTTAAAGGATTCAATGGCAGTAATATCTAGAGGTAAGGCATGCTGTAGTTTTGCTATGGCATAGGCGTAGAGGCTGTGGCTAGCTCTTTTTAGTAGGTTTATGTACTTTTAACAGTAGCTTTTTAGTGTAATGGAGATTTCTGGGAGGGGTATAAGGCTGTAAGATGGGCTTTAAGGTGAGGCAGATATCAGATTTATAAATTGTTTTGTGAGTTAGAGGTTGTTGCACAAAATTCAGGTATTGGGGGAATTCTAACCAGTTTAGTTTAAGGATATAGCAGTGTTATGTACAATTGGGTACACCAGTTGCAAATTTGGCAACTTTGTGATTGGAGTTTGTTCTTTAGGATGTATGGAGGTTAGTGACTATAGGGGCCCCAGAAAGGAGAGAAGGGAGTAGGAAGGTATTTGTAAGTGTTGTTATTTTGGTTGAGGCATCCATGAACTGTTAGTGTCTGTATAGTTTTCAGAGTTTAATGTGTTTTTTTTTAATTGTATCAAGTATATGTTCGAAGGTAAGTTTGAGTGTAGTGATACCTAGTAATTTTGCCTGTGTTACAATTTCAGTTTGGGTTTTATTCTGTGAATACATTTTGAACTTGTGTGTGAATGGCTTTACTGAAAACAATAGGAGTATAGTTTTATTTGGGTTTAGTAGTAGTTGTGCGTCATTTAGCCAGGTTTCGATAGAAGTGAATGTATCTTTAATTTTTAAGAGATACTGAGGGTTATTTGAAGTAGAGATAATAGAATCATCGACATATTGGATGTGTGTCTTGAAGGGAGGCAGTATGAAGGTTAATGAGTATGTTGAAGAGCAAGGGTCCAAGAATGTTCCCCTGGGGGACTTCAATACTATTTATTTGGTATTCAGATAGACTAGTTTGGCATTGTTGCCTGTTGAAGAACCACTTTTGGTAGTTTGAGAGTATCCTAATGTAGCAAGTTGTTGTAAAAGCTTATGTATCAAAGGCCTGTAATAAGTCAAGTAGGATTACTTATGTTAACTGGCCTGTGTCCATAGCTTTGTTCACAGTATCTGTGAAAGATAGCAGTGTTGTGGCAGTGCTGTGTGTTGGCTGAAAATTGTGTTGAGTGGGAGAAAAGACGACTGTTGTCTATGAGAAACTTTATTGGTTGTAAGTGTATATTCTCTCCCCTCTTTCTAAATCACTTGATAAGTGTGAGATGGGTTGATACTTTAAAGTAATTTGCTGTTTTTTCCACTTGTGTGTAAGGGAATGGTAGATTTTTCCCCCAGACATTGGGGATGTTGGATTCAGAGATGGACCTACTAATTAGTGTACTAACTGGGTAGGCTATTGCATCGGCAGCGAGCTTTGGGTATTCTGATGGAAGATTGTCAGCAGAGATGGAGCAAGGTTGTAATTTTAGTAAGACGTTTGTGTATAAGTGAGGTAAGTACAGATGGTAGAGAGAAAATGGTGATTGTGGGCCTATCTGTAAAGGTGTGGTGGCAAAAAGGGGGGGGTTTACTGGGGTAGCTGTCAGTGTCTGTTTGGGTTATATTGTCTGAGTGATTGGAGTTCTTAGGTGTGAAAAGGTTTACAAGTTTTACTATACTTGTTATAAAGTGGGAGTTAAAATGTCAGCTATTGGCGTTTTCTCATTATCTGGGACTGGTGATTGGTTTTGAGATGTCCCAGGAATAAGGAGAACTGAAATAGATTACCATAATTCCATAATTTTCTAGGGTTGTTGGCTTGGCAGTTTTTTTATTTTTTTGTCGGCAATGACTAGTTGTGTTGCCTTGTTACGTAGCTGCTTGTATTTTAATTGGTTGGTTTCATTTTTATTTCTTTGCCAGTCTTTCCAGGCACTTTATGTAGTTTTAGTAATATTTGTTTAGTGGATTTTGTAAGAGAAGGTGCATGGTTTATTTTTGTCCTTTTGGTTCATAGAGTAGTTAAGCTGTTGAGGGTATCTAACAAAATTTTATTGAAATGACTTAAAGCATCTTCCAGTGGTAATGTTTTCGATGGGGTCCAGTTTATGGCATTTTAGGATACTGTTAAATAGGTTTTGGTTGAATTTGGTTAAGTTTCTTGATGTTTTTACAGGTGTGGGGTTTAGGCACACGAGGAAGAGTTCTGTAGGTATAAGCTGGTGAGTGGTCACTTAGGACATTTGGAAGAGTATTAGAATTGGAGTATTTTTAAGGTGATCATTTACTAGAATCCAGTCTCGGTTAATGCCTAATTTGGTTGTTTTGCATTCTTGTAGGGCTGGTGATAAGTTGTGTGAAACTCTGGAGGTTTATGCTATTTGTTGGGGGAATGGAGATCATATTTTGCCAGTTGCTGTGTGTGTTGCACACAATGATAGTTTTGTTTGTGATTATTCATGGAAGTCCAGGAGAGAAAATCTTCGAGAATTGGAATGTTTTGGCCAGGAGGTACATAAATTACTCCAATACATAGTAATTTAGTGTTATTTATATGCATGGATGCTAAGAGTGTTTCTGGATTATTAAAGGATGGGACAGGTTTGGAGAGGGAGGGTAAGTGATAATTTTGGTACGGTAGATTAATGCTACACCTCCAGCTTTTTTTTATAGGTTCTGTCATTTCTCAGAATGTTGTATCCTGGAGGGACAATTTCACAACCTTGGATGTATGGCTTTAGCCAGGTCGCAGTAACTGCTACTATATCTGGGCAGTGGAGTGTTAGCCAGGAGTGACATTCTCTTTGTTGCATATACTATGTATGTTTAGTGTAATTAATAATAACGTTTTGATTGATGGGAGGTGGCTGATTGTGTAGGTCCAGGATTGGGGTGAATATCTCCACATTGGGAAAGTTTGAGGAGGTGGTGGGTTATGAGATTGTGACGAAAGCTGGCCTTGTTAGTGTGCTTGGATAGTTTGTGTGTTGTTAAATTAGATTTTTTGGATGTAGGAAAGAAGTGGAATTTTAGTAAGGCATGTATATATAGTTATGATCAGTTAAGGAGGGTGTGCCTATGTTTATGCCCATATATAAGGTCTGACTGAATGTTCTTATTGGTGCTGCTATTGGTGTATGCTTGAAGAGGTGGCTTGCAATAGTAAGCACAGTAAGGTGGTTAGTGATGTTAAGAAGATATGGTGAAAGTGGGAAAGCATAGTGCAGCTTTATAGTGGTAAGAGAAATTAAGTATAGAAGCAGGGGTTAATAGCATAGACAGAAGAGATTAAGGACAATGTAAAATATAGTAATAGTGGAGTTGAAAGTGTGCTAGGGTGTACTGTGTTTAGAGGACACCTACAGGAGGATATGGAAATAGCCATGATGTTGGTGTTTTAAGAATAGAGTTAAGTAGGTGTGAGTTTACTGGATGGTGGTGATTATGGGGAGGAGTTGCAGTTAGTATAAATGTGTAAGTGATCAGGGGTTAGGTGGGAATGAGGGGAGGGTAGGGTAGGGGGCAGAGTAAGCCCGAGCGGAATAAGTAAGCCACTTCATTTTATTTTAGTTTCTTTAGTTTGGTTCTTTTGTTTTTCTATTAGTATACAGTTGGTGCAACTAAACTTCAGTATTCCAGTTAAGTAGTATTTGGTGGGGAAGTTTAACCAAAGCTATTTGGGCAGCAAGTTATTGGGGAGGGGGAACTGGGCCTGGAACTGATAACTAAAGAAAGAAGGAACAAGTTCTGTGTTACAGCATCTAATTGCAGTCTGTAGCACTTTGTAAAGGCCCTAAGGGAAAAGTATAAAGGTGAGATTAATAGTTCAAAAACCAGAAAAAAACGGAAAGTGCCAAAAGTAAGTAATAAACAAGTTAATAAGCACAATGGTCCATCCGGTCCCAAAACTCGATCACTTTATTACACAAGAGAATTCACATTAACGCTACCAGTATTACAAATACGTTTTCGTCCCCACAACTTCTTCAGATGAGTATGCTAAACTAACCTAGCCCGTATTTTTAAATAACTTTCAATTAAATAATGTCCAATGAAATAAAGCACTCTATTAATGAGATGTATGAAATCTTTAACCCTTTTGTATAAAATGTATATAGGAACAGGTAATTAATTTAAAATATCACATACAATTAAATATACATATTTAAACTTTAATAAAATCATTAAATGAACATTAAATAAAAACACTCCTATAATTTCATAATTCACAAATGAAACATTTTAACTTGAATAAAATGCATATTAACTTAGTGCGTCATGACACCATCTAGTGGACAAGTGTAATACTGGCAGCGTTAATGTGAATTCTCTTGTGTAATAAAGTGATCAAGTTGTGGGACCGGTTGGACCATTGTGCTTATTAACTTGTTTATGAGGTTAATAGTTAATTAATTTAATAGTGAGACTGAGTAAATGTGGGATTAGAAATCCTCAGCCACATTTGTGAATTTTGACTTTTAACTTGTGGGGGACTCCAAAGCATATGCCCTATTTCATGTCATTAATGTCTGGAAGAACATTAAGGAGAGGGGGAAGAAGGACAGAGGTAAGTTTGTTCTTAACAATATTTTTGTAAAACATGACCTGTACTGCATGTTATATAGTAAAGCATTTTCATTTATTTTTGTGTTATATAGGGATGCCAAACTAAACAGTTGCCCCTTTTTCCTTCCTTCCTTGTTTTGTTTTAAGAAATGTAAGCACTGCAATGTAAAAAGAGAAGAGAGTCTCGACAAAAACGTGTTTAAGATAATAGGATGCAATCTTAGGTCACTGAGGTGACAGATGGGTTGAAAAAGTATAAAGAACATGATATAAGTAAAACTGATATGCTTTTTCTAGCTTTTGCATACGAGAATGACTGGATTAAAGCGCTTGGCTTGATCTAACAAGTTAAGTGGAAGCAAGTAAATAAAAAAACATTGACAGCAATGACAAGTTTTCCTTTAGCAAATAAATGTTTACAGTGCAACATGAGAAGCTTGTAGCTGGAGTTAACTGTGTATTTGGTTCTAGTGTTTTCAATGGAGACAATCTGATAAGGATATAGTAAAAAAAAAAAAAAAAACGGAATACTTTTTTTCCATAATGGCTAAAAAGATAATCCTTTCTGAAAATAAAACATTCAAGTTGTTTTTGCATCTGGGAGAGGAATAAAGATAAGACAAACACTGACAGCACTTGGTGTAGGTAAAACACAGGCTGTACCATGCTTCTTAGCATGTTATAACCCTCATTGTAGGTTGGTTGAAGCCTGTGAGTGTGGCTATTTTTGTCTGGGACAGATGTTCCTATTTGGAGGGTTAAACTTCATTGTTTGAAAATGTACATAGTTTTTGTGTTTACATTAAGTTAATAGGTTATGATTTTTTTTTTGTTTTTTTTGTTTTTGTTTTTTTGTAGGTTTTCATTAAAACAAAGTACGGTAAGATGTGGCATAGGTTGAAATGGGTATGACAAGAAACTGTATAAAACTCAATATGACAAACAGTGTATGCATGTAACACAAAAGTTAAAACTAGACATTAAAAGGCTGTTGTACATAACAGGTGGGAGTAATAGCTTGTCATAATGGTAACACTTTCCATATTATCTTTGAATGTTAATGGTCTCAAGGATATATACAATAATAGAGTAGTAAACTGTATTTAGAAATGTGTCTTCTGTAGCATAACTATTTGCACTTTGCATTTCTTAAGAACAGAGTATGTGAATTTGATAAAGGATTTCTTGGTGGTTATTCATTGGGCTATATGGGACAAAGGACAAGGGGAGTACTTAATATTAATTGCTAGAGGAGCTCCTATAGTGATTGAATTGGAAAAATATTAATAGATTTGTAGTAGTAATTGGCTACTGACAAGAGAGGGGTGTTATGCAGTCATGTATTTATATTTCCACCTAAAACTGCTACAATGGAGGTTAAGGAAAATCTGGGAGAAATCCAGATTTCAGCGGGGAATATTATAGGTGGGGAGTGGAATTTGATTTACAACAGTGAGGATATCTGGGGGGGAGGGGGCTAGAAAGGAAAATATAACGAGGGTAGATATTTGAAGAAATTTGCAAAAGTATTTGATATAGAAGATGCAGATTTAGTAGCAGGAGCTCGGAGAGAATTTACTTATTACCCCCAAAGGTACAAAAACTGGTCTATGCTACTGTTTTTGATAACGCCACAGCACAAAAGCTTTGTGTAATGGCTCAGACAATAGTAAGTAGACAGGGTTGTTGCCGAGCTTAAGGAGCCTATAACAAGGAAAATAACCAGAAATCCTGTAAAGGTATTAGAAGTATTTCAGAAATCATCTGAGAAATTTGGAAACTAAGAAAAAGTACAAATGGAAATGTTTATTTAAGAATTAAGTATGCCAAGGTTAGAGGTAGATGAGGCACAATTACTAATTGTTAGGACAGGAGGAAATGAAATAAAAATGGTGATGTATAACCAATCTACAGGAAAGTTTCCAGGAGTAGATGCTATTCCTGTGGATGTTTGGAAGCTAGGAGGGACAAAAGTGATAAAGATCTGGAAGGCTCTATATAACAGTGCTTAAAAGGAGGAGAAGCACTAACATCCTGGAAGAAAGCTGTGGTGGCTACAGTACCTAAAGATGGGAAACGACCCATCAGATACAGCTTTTTATATAGGCCCATTTCGATTCTAAACCATGCTTATAAAGTGCTTATGGCTAAAAGAATGGGAAGGGTGATGGGGGGGCCCAAAAAACAGAAAACAGCTTTTATTGATAGGCACCATTTTGAGTTCTATGTCCATAACTAGATCAAACT